>NC_081159.1:14069250-14391500 GCF_012432095.1 Onychostoma macrolepis | reverse complement strand
ATGTTAGAATATATTCAAACAAAAAAAACTGTTTTTATTTTAAGAATATTTTACTGTTTGCTTGATGAAATAAATGTAGTTTTGATGAGCGTTAGAAAAAGAAATCTTTAAAAAATCTTACAGATCCCAAACTTTTCAATGGTAGTGTAATCTGTACAATGATAAAAATCAAGCGGCACATTCTGTTGCTAAATATAAGGCCCTTGAATGTTGTTTTTGCACATTCATATGACTTGTTTGTACACACATATTACCGCATTACAAAAGTTACAAAAGTGGAAGTGTCTCCAATACGAACTCATGACAGTCACATCCTGTTGCGAGTCTTTGCAGCTAAGGTTTGTGAAACTTGCACACATATTCACTGCAACACACTCACACACATGCCCCTGAACTGTTACAACACACACTGATACTTCATTTGCAGCAACGGAATGCTCTAGATTGGTATAGTATGTAAGGGTGATTAATCATATTTGCAACCTACATTGGGGTAAACCATCTGTGGCTTACCTTATCTGCGGTAGTTGGGCGCATGAGTGAAACTCGGTCATATTGTCGCCGCAGAAGAGCCCACAGTGCCTCAAGTCGACCCTATGATGAAAAAAAAATATCAAGATGTGGCCTCAGCTTGATTTCCTTTCCACTAATCTCAAGCAAAGGCATTAAACATAATAAAGTGCCATTTTTTGGTGGACTACAACTTAAAATGAGGAACGGGAAGCAAAGGAGAGATGGTGATGGTCTCAACAGCACCAGGAAGTGACTCACCCTGATTGGAGTATACCACTTGGATTCCGATCGATGGTATGTGGGTGGAGGTGCGGATGGCTTTTTGATCATGGGTTCCTCTGTTTCCTCTTGTATTGACACCACTGCATTCTTGGCCATCTCGAGCCGTGCACCCTCCTCTGTGGACCCTTTCTCTCCCCAACGGACCTACACAATTTTTTAATTATATTATATTATATTATATTATATAAAATGAATTAAAACTATAAATAAAAAGATATATAAAGACATAAAATAATATATAAATTCATGCCTGTCCCTCATTGAAAAGCCTTAATTAAAACTGCACTCCTCAAGCTGTAGGTTAAAAAACACATCAATAGAACAGCTTTTCTACAGCATCCCAGGACATCTCATCCCAGGACATCCTGAGACGGCTTTAGAAATGGAGATAGGTTGTCTGGATGAATGAAAGCTTCCGAAACATTAAAGAAAGTTGTGCTCTGGTAAGCCCTGAGCTTTACACACTCATGGGAAAAGTTAGTGGAATTGTTTTCCCAAGATTTCAGAAGGAACCGTAGTGATGTCTCCTTTACTTGGGAGCTTGAAGAAGGGATGGTTGAGTGTGTAACAAATATCCCTTTTAAAACCAGCTTTGAGATGGATACAGTGCTAAGTAGCACATTTCAGCTGAACAAAGTTGAATGACAGAATGGAAGTCAGCAAGATGAATTCATCTCGTCACAGCAGTTCTCAATCCTTCAGCGTCAACATGACTTAAGACAGCGGGACATCATGGAAGCTGAACTGGCAGGGCACTGTCACGTCAAAGCCATCAGTCAGGGGCTGTGCTACATTTAAGGGGATTTCTATCAGAAACTTTGAGCTTGACATCACAGACACAAAGGCTTTTAGACGGGCAAGAAGAGCAAGTGTTCTTGTGTGGATCCAAAGGAAACAATATGTTTTCTTTTCCAAGCTCACTTCATCAATCCTCCACCTGATTATTTAGGTCTGGACCAAAATGGTCATGAATATATGACCTTTAGCAGTTAAGTATACTAAGATTTGCATGTCATCTAAAGCAACCCAAGTAGTACTACCATATCAAATGAACAATATAACCTAGAATTATGTTCATAAAGCAATATCACATGAGCCGGGGTGCTGTTGTACTGAATAAGAGTAAGTTATTTTGCAGTTCTTTAAACATTTTAACAAGTTAATATCAAATAACGTACACCTGACCTGTTAGTTTTTTTTTTTTTTTTGGTAATGAACAGTTTAAATGCTAAAAGTCAATTTAGGTAATTATAATGTCAATGTAACATTATAATGTACAGTATGAAAATGAATATTTTTTATATATTCCTGTTTATCTTTGAGATTTATTAAAAATGACATTTAACTGTGTTATACAATTATTCTGTTGTGTAAATAACTTTAGGTAAGAGTCTGATGAAAGCAAAAAAATAAAAATACAATACAATTAAATATCCGAAATCCAAAAATATATAAAAACAAAAACTCTAATGTCAACTGATAACCAATATGGTATCAATATATTGTGTATCCCTATGTGTGACCCAAATCAAAGCACCCAACTCCATGTCCACTCCTGATTTTCCATTTTCTGCTAAACTCTCAGTTCACTGTCACTGGTGAGAGAAAGCCAAAGAAAACCAGGATAGTCCAACTTTCCAAAAACATACTTGCTTCAGCCTCCAGGCAAAATTACACACCCCCACTTGAACTCTGCACAGCTCATTTACCGTTCAAAACTGTTGTATAAAATACAATTTTATGTTAGTCCTAGAATTATGAAGACTGTCAGAAAAAGAAACATCTTGATGTAGAAATACGTGACTTAATAAACATACAAAGCATTAATAATGTCAGGTAGGCCATTAACACTCCTGAGAGAGAGAGTGGAGGTGGTGGACAACTGCTAAATGCTCAAAGACAGCTGTGATGACATCAAAACCTTTCCTGTCATCGGGGGGCTGCAAATCATTATAAGCATCATTAAAGCATAATGTCTCGATGTTCACCTCCATGCGTTTGATTCCACCAGCTCCTCTTCCTCCATAATAAGATGCATCCACGGTTGGCCACTTTTTCTTGGGTTCTGGTTCTGGCTCTGGCTTCTGAAAAAAATAAACATGGACAGAAACTAAAACTTTCAGCTTCAAAGAAAGCATTGCAATTACAGCAGATGCGTGACTTTTATATTTATGCACACTACCATTCAAAAGTTTGGGGTCATTAAGATTTTAATTAGTATTTGAATATTTTAGGAATTATATTTTTGGAAAACGTAATTCATTCCTGTGCTGCCAAAACTGGATTTTCCTAAATCAGTCTTTAGAGTCACAAGATCCTTCAGAAATCATGCCAATACGCTGATTTGGTGCTCAAGAGGCATATATTATTATTATTATTATTATCAATGCCTAAATCAGTTGTGCTGCTAATTATTTTTGTAAAAAAAACATTGATACATTTTTTTTCTTTTTATGAATAGCATTTATTTGTAACATTTATAGTAACATTAATGTCTTCACTGCTACTTTTGACCTATTTAATGCATCCTTGCTGAATAAAAACCTTTCCTGTAGCTCAAATAGTAGAGCAACGCCAAAATCATGGGTTCGATTCCCAGGGAAAGCATGAGCTGATAAAATGTAAAAAACTATAACTTGAATGCAATGTAAATCGCTTTGGATAAAAGTGTCTCATAAATGTAAATGTAAATATATTTTATACAAAAAAACAAAACAACAAAAAAAAAATAATAATAATAACTTACAGGTGGAGGTGGAGGAGGTCTTTGAGGGGGTGGGTCTTTAATAACCTGAGAAAAGAAAGAGAATATTTAGAACAACAAGTTGAACAACTGGAGCCTGGCACCACCACAATTGATTACAGGGATCTGCTTGTAAACTAACCCTGTAGGCCCCTGGTGCAAAATAAAGAAAGCCCAAAAATCAACTTGTTGACAGGGGAGTCTTTGGGGTGAGCACAGTGGTCCGTTTACCTCTTAATTAATTGGATGAGGTTCAACGCTCCCCTGCAATCCCCCAATCATAAAGTCCTGAGGAATTAATTAGCTGCAATGAAATGCAGAAGGGAAACTTGGGCTTCACTCCAGGCCGATCCCCAGTGCAAAGGAGAGGAGAGTTAACAGGATGAGATGTCTTCCTGCAGCACTTTCTGTGACTGCTTATCTGTCACAAGAAACACTACGCTGGATTCAGCAGTCAGCAGGTGACTTCACTCACAGTCAAGACGTCTTCCTCACTGGAAATGTCGTCATATTAGTGCTCACTCAGCAAACTGCTTATCAACTAAGCTGACACATCTAACCACTCTTCAACATGATGGATAAATGTGTTACTAGACAAAAGTTTATGTTTGAATCCAATGTCATTTGCCATTCCCAGTCACTGAGGTTAAAAGGGCAATATAATGGCTACATATGTAATTCGAAAAGCACAGCATAGATGAATCTAGATAAAATCTAGATAAAATGCCTTGGATGTGACCATGTTTCACCTGTCAACCATGTAACCCCTTCCATTGCTGATGCTTTCCAAAATGGAAGCAAGCCTTGTCTCATTAAACATGAAAGATGGATACACTGCCATTGCAGGTTAAGCATTTACTAAATTAGTTTTCAGGAAAAAAAATGCCTTTTAATCATCACATATCATGGGTAGAACAGCTGTTTCATTCACATTAAAGTGCACTGATACCATTTCGCCATTGTTACCATTATAATGATGGAAAATGATCAATTAGAGTTAATTAATTGCTCTTTGACTCACAACTGACTGCTGGAAAATCCAGTCCCATCCGTCCGTGGGGCCCCAGCATGTGATGATTAACATAACTTTGGACAGAACCTTGTGCTAAAGGATTAGCTTTTTTATTGAGTAATTAAAGAGCAGATTTATATTTGCCAGACATATTGTGGGACAAATAAGGCATTACACAAATGACACGCTGGGCTGTTAGGTTCTCAAACTACCTGACGGACAGATGTGGAGCTGGGACAACCCTTTAAATGTGGTTCGGACGATAAAGAGCTGATAATTAAATCCTAAAATGTCAGTGTACTTAGCCATCTGACACTCGCGCGAGGGGCAAAAAACTAGTGGCACAGCTGTGGAATCGACCAATCACAGCCCAGCAGTGCAACGTCCCCATATGGCTTTCGGGATAATTGTCCAATTGGAGTTTATAATCTGTCCATTTCACCCCTCTGAACACAATGTTGTGTCAAGCTGTTTCCCAGGCTTAACATGATCATGGACAAGTAGCAGGTAGCATATTTGCAAATTAAAATGGTGCATTGCCATTAACATCAAATTAACCTGTTTGCAGTAAAACAACAAATGAATGACCTAA
Organism: Onychostoma macrolepis; assembly: GCF_012432095.1. NCBI lineage: Eukaryota > Metazoa > Chordata > Actinopteri > Cypriniformes > Cyprinidae > Onychostoma > Onychostoma macrolepis. The sequence continues at coordinate 14,386,358 of NC_081159.1, read as the reverse complement.
GAGTGTGTTCTCAGAACATAAATAAACAGATGCCTTTATCTAAATAAAATTACGTTTAATATTTAATTAAAAAAAATAATTTATAAATAAAATGTTTTTTATTTATTTACATATATGGCACTTAATGTTTAGATAGACAACTGTAGTCAATTTAGTTTTTGAACTGACCCATTTCATGGCGCAAAAACACATACTTTCATACTTGACCCTCTACTTTCTTATGACCTTTCTAATTATTATTTGGTTAAATTTTGGCATTTCTGCTAAAAACGTGTTGCCGTGGCTGTGGATACTAATTTGTGTGTTTCGGGGGGATGAGGTGCTTCTGTATTTCTCTGATTGCTGAAAACTGGCAAGGCTGAGTTTAAATATTAACAAAGCACACATGGCCCTTCTCTTGTGCCGGGGTCCCTGATGGAGAGGAACAGCAGCTCCTCCACCAAGACAAACAGGGCCGAGTCCAGACATGCTGCGGGGGGTTTACATTTTAATGCCTTTGTTGGTTTTCCAAAATATGCTTCCATCTCATCCTGGAAAGGCTCCCGCCAGGTTCTCAAAGAGAGGTGGTGCATATCATTTTGTGGTGCAGTGACGCTGATTGCCATAGCGATACTCGCCAGCTCCACGAATTCTAGATGTTTTGTAAGTGCACCATCTGTATATACAAGCACATCAGAGCCCGAGAAGTGTAGCTGCTTTTTTATTTAAATTATTATTATATTATAATAGAAGAGTGTACTTTGTTTGTTTAAAAACACATGCACCAACAGGAAAAGAGCTTTTTTTTTTTTTTCACACATATGAAATACTTCTGTATTTTTGGCAGCTGGTCTAGTTGCACGTATCAGATGAATAGTCAGGATGTGGTCAGGTCTGTGTATCGTGCTTCCCTTGAAAAGTAAACCAGAGCACTATATTACAGCAATAGAGCTCCTACTACTAATTTCTTATCTTTCTTATTTGTCAAACGAGTGATGTAAACTTCAAGAGAATTTACAGTTAAATACCATATAGGCAAATATAAATCATGAGAAATAAACATGTTAATGTTAATCTCAATACCAGTTAAATCTCAATATAGATTCTGTAGGTGAAAAGGGACAAAATTCACACGGGGATGCTTGAAGACATGTGACACTTACGATAGTGCAGCAGAGAGGCCAGAACCACCACATCAGAACCAAAGCCAACAGGAGAAAGAGCACCAAGAACACAATGGCCACCACTGTGCCGTCCGACTAATGAGAGAGGGAACATTTACAGTTAGCTTAAAAACAGGATAACAGCAAAATGTTATGAAAACAGAAAGAAACAAAGGAAATACTGCATGTAATATAAAACAAATTTTTAAAGTTCTAAATTCTGTAATAAATATATAAGCTGAAGAGACATTTTCGGAAAATCTGATCTCATGTTTGACTCACACATGTGGAGGCAGTGATGATGAAAGCACTGGAGATATACGATGTGCCACTGTTCAAACTAATCAGAGCCTCCATTTGTCTATAGGAAGAGAACACATAATTGGACATTTGAATGTTTTTTTTAATGTAATGGTAATTACACACTGCTTTGAATAAAGTTTGAAAATAAGCAATGGAATATAGTTATTCTTCAAGCACAACCGTATAGTCTGCTTTACTTGCAGGGATTTTTTTGTAATATGTTTCTGTAATATGACGACAGTTACAGTAAAAATGGAGAAGCAACTACAGGGAACGGGTCAATTTGGGAATTATTTAGAATATGATGCAATGTTTGATAAAATAAGTGTGTTATAATAGGGAGTGTTTTACAGACTGAATGGAAGAAAAAGGGAATTACTATAACTCATGTCGAAAGTATACCAAAATAGGCAAAAAATAAAAATAAAATTAAATATGAATTCAAAATTAAAACTAATGAACTACATAAACTACAAATACATCAAAAATTCAAAACTAGTGATGCTTACTGGTGTCATGAAGATTATTTGAAGTTTAAGTCCTACAGAATTTGAGTTGAAATTCTCTCTTATTTACTGAGGAGGGAGTTGAAGGTGGCTCGCAATTAAGGCACTAATGATGAACGGCATTGTAATTTCCATATGTCTATTATGCAGGAGACAATTACCATGGGGCTAATGAGAATCCTCAAGCAGGAAATCGACTGACTGAACGCCTGAGATCCTTCCCAAAATGAGAGAATATGTAAAAAAGACAGACCACTGTCTGCAGAGCCAATGACGATGCAATAGAGACATTGCAGGATAAGAGTTATCTACAGCGAACAACAAGGATTTCACTCGTTTTTGGGTCTTGCGCAAAGCATTACCAATGAGAACAGCAAGGTTACTTCACAAACAACAACCAAAGAACTAACTTTTCCCATAACTGCCTAACCCCCACTCTAAAATCTGTCACAGTACTGCACTGTAATGTAGTTTTTTGGTCTCTTGAGGGTTTTTACATGATATTAGCTTGAATTGTCATAGCCTTTTGAAAATCTAGTCCTGAGGCTGCAGGAAGCTTGTAAAGGGTTTTTTGCATGTTAACTAGGTCCGTGTGCTGAATGGATGAGAGGAGAGGCTAATTCAGCTGACATACTCAATACATGTAAATGGAAGGCAGGTTGTTAATCAAGCTGGATATATGTATGTTTGGTGAAGAGAGGAGAACCGATTCACTAAATTATTTTATTTTGCACTTGACTTGACGCTCTAAAATTCCTCAGATCACCTTTGTTCAGTCTTTGTTGGACACAAAGTAGTTCTGGAGGAATATTTATGTGATGCTCCGTGAGAACTGATTACATTCGATCAGAATTCTTGGACACACTGCAATTGGCAACAAACACCACAATCAATGAAGGCTGATTTATTTATCTTTAGAGGTACTCTGAAACCACAGTGCCTGCCAGAATGTCCCATATCAAAAAAGGAAACTCTGTGGTAAACTCTAAAAGGCATTCCCAATTACATTTATTTATATTGAAATCAGGTGAATCCCTTGCTAAACAACACTGCCTCATCTAATGTTTTCTTTTGTCTAGAAATGCAGAGTAGAAGACACAAAAGTGCTCTTGGAGTCACAGAAGGCCCCTCGTAGCACCACAGGAGACTGAGAGTGGTGTGTGAGTTTGATTTCTTGTCACAAAGCACATGGTGACAGAAACTGAAAGTGATGTAGCTGAATGGGATGACACGGGTGTCACTAAAGGCATTATTGCATTATTGAAGGCCTAACATGCAGCAGGCCTCACAGACTGCAACACAATGGCGAACAGGCCTGACTGAAGTTTAAGCAAAGTTAAATCTGTTTTACTGCCAAGTAATGACATCACATTGTTTTGAAATGAAATGCTGCTATTATTTTTTTCATTTTACGTTTGAATTGTTTTTGTGCCAGGATAAAACTGCTTACAACAAATACATTATACTTGATATCAGTTAAAAAATATATATATATTGCCAGCTTAAATCATTTCAATGTGCTTAGCTACCTCTTGTTAGTAGCATGTAGCATACACTATACTTCATAATTTTGGGGTCAGTAAGATTTTGTTTCTCTTTTATCCAGCAAAGATGGATTAAATTGATCAAAAGTATCAGTAAAGCCATTTATAATGTTACAAACGATTTCATTTTAGAAAGAGTGACCATCATTTTATCATCTAGCAGAGTGAGAGGAGGAGCTCTGGTGGAGGCAGCGCTGCCATGTTATCTGGGCGCATCTCCCACCCCCTGTGCAGATGGAACTAAAATGGCGGCCTGACAGATCAGATTGATTATTGATGAGGCACGTTCCACCACTCGCGCTGCAGGCAGGTGTCAGGTCTGTCCCTCAGTTATTTTTCTCACTCCGTTGTTGTTATGAAAACGCAGGTGAGGACATGCTGCTGCCAGACAAAAGTTCCTCACCCCCTCCAGCCAAAGACTCAAAGGGACGGGGCCGGCCAGCGCTAATGGGCAGGCTGACAGATGCCCTAGATCCTGGTCTGACGAACCAACAGCTGTCGTTGCAGATGAGACCCTTATATCTGGCGCTACGTCACTGAACCACGAAGACCCTTTAAATCCCAAAAAGACACTATTTGATATTCCTTAGTGGTCTGTTGAGTAGGAACTGTTCAGGGCAACTCATATACAGTATGTTTGCATATATAATATAAATGACATGAACTACTTGTTTCTAGGTGGCATATCCTAGATATGCTTCCGATCAAAAACAGGCAGTTTTCTCAATGCAAACTGGACAGATGGGTAGAAACGGACAGAGAGTGGTAGGAAAAAGATGTTGCACTCAACGATGTTGCAGGTGTTATGTGGTAGCCCGTTGTCAGTATGCGGTGAATTATTTAAATGGGAGCGTGGAAAAGGGAATCGGTGCATCTGTCGCACATCCTTTTAAAGCCCTCCACCAGATGTGTTTACTAGCCGTTCATAGCAGCAAACTACTTAATGGGTCACAGTTGCCAGCCAAGAGTTAATTAAGCAAGCCTTTTGAATGGCGACCACGTATAGTGGATCAAATGTCCCGGTTAAGTCAGACCATAATTTCACACAAGCTGCTCAAAGCTAATCCCAGATCTAAACAGGGTGCTGCGTCTCTTGGATATTTCAATAACGTAATGCTGTAACATGACATTTGAGGCCGGTGTATCACACAATGTTTTAATGGGTCACAATTGCGCAATAGGCTGTAACAAGATACGTCTGCTTTCTGTACATATGGAGATCTGAGTGACACTTGCTGCTTTATGAAACATGAATACTCACTGTCCCACTGAATACAGCACTGGAGCAGGACACAGGACATAGTTATCCTTCACCTTGCTTGGCTTCACCTCTGCAAAATGAACAGAAAGTTGATCGTGTTATGATCCGCTGCCAAACTAGCTGGAGAACAAACTCCCCCCAAGATGAGTACAGCCAGGCCATTTGTTATGATGTAGAGGCTCACTAGAACTGCTGACGTGTGCACAGGAAGAGTTTAGGGAAGAGCGCCATTTTTTTTTTCATCTCATTTGAAAATGATTTCTTTGTTGCACCACTGCTGAAGGCACCCGGAATTCAACGTTTATGTATTTCCCGTCTGGTTACAAAAGCAGCGAGCAAACATGTGGATGCCATATGTGGATCTGTGATCTAATGATACTGCACTCATAAAGTAAACACCATTCAGAGTCTGCTAGGAACAGATCTAGAGAGCTGACTGCAGTGGCTATATAGCATGTGGCTGCTTATGGAAAACTATACATGTATGATTTTAATACACAGTTAAATAAATAGTTAACAATTAACAATATACCTCATATCGTACCAAACCTATTTGACTTCATTTATTCTGTGAAACACAAATGAAGATGCATTGAAAAATATCCATGCAATGAAAGTGTCCATACAATTAAAGTCAAGTGTAGTTTAGGATCCCCTTGCCTTTAACAGTATGAACCACAGAGACATTTCTCAAACTAATTTTCTTTGTGTTTCACATAATAAAGTCAGTCATAAAGGTTTGAAACAACAACATGAGAGTAAGTAAATGAAAGTACATTTTCTTTTCTGGGTGATATTTCCCTTAAAAAAAATGAGTTGCTTTAGATCAGTGGTCCTCAATCTTAAGCATACAGTATTAAGTTGGACTATATGTTTTATTATAGCGCAATAATAATTATATTAATTTATTAAATTAAATAATCCTGCAGCCCTCCTGAAAGTTCCTCAGTGGGCTCCGCCACCTGGTTAAGAACCACTGCTTTAAATATCTGCTGGTGTAGTTTAACAACTTAGTAGCCTAATGTGACAGTTAAGCCACAAAACATCTTGCATCTTGGGTGCGCTGCATCCTAGGTGTGGCCTGCTTGTCACTTCCTGTCTGGCACAACTGACTTTCAGACACAAAGCCTCTCTTAAATCATTTGGTTTTGTCAATGGAGTATCATATCAAGTAAGGTTGAGATCAGTATATGCAGTATAACCATACTTACTTTGCGTAACTCCATCCACTATGAAACTGCAGAGCACTCCTTCTGTTTGCCTCCCCAGTGTGAACCCGTTCCCTCTCAAAACAATGTCAAAGGTCTCTGAGGTATGTAAAACAGATGAGGACATAATGAGAAGCAATCCTGGGTGTTCACCCAAATCAACGACCACATTCACACACACACAAAAACGCAATTCCATCCACCCTGACAGCTGTAAAAGCCCTTGAAATGCTTACCGTTCACGCAGACACTGGACGGCTCCACTGTTAGAATCTCCGTGCATGATTGCTTGAGGATCTGTATTATGAAAAAAAAAAAAAGTATTTAAATCAGTACTTGTCACTGCTGAATCACTGTATCAGCTATCACAGTATCCGGGTCTTTAGCATTCACGCTGGGGATGTTTGTTATGACAAATCAAGCTCAATGAGACGAGCATCACATACAGTGCAGTGTGGGATAGACCCGTGTCAGCCGTTATGGGGAAATTATGCAGTGCCATTTTCCCTCTTCAGCTCTATTAGAGACCGCAGGCTGACATTATCATATAAACAGGCCTGTGAGAGGCCACCATCGCTTCTCCCATCATCCACATAAATCAACAGAGGACAAACTATGCAAATCTCTGTACACAACGGCAAAAAGGCAACATTAACAGAAAGATATGGTCCTGCAGTGGAGATGAGGCTTCAGACTGAAGTGGAGGACACGTATAAAACAGGCTGATTGAATATGACACCTGATAAACTCTGCTATCATTAAAGGGGAGAAGGAACACTGACTGAACGTCAGGGCTGAAAGATACTCAGGATGGTCTTTATGGCTCTTTAATGAGTTATGAGATGGCACAATACAAGGGAGGTTCATCGCAAGACGTTTCAACTTATTCTCTCTGACAGGTATCTATACACACATAGGAATAGACTTGAAGCATTAGAGCAGCCATCTATCTATAATAATTACACAGATCTTTATAATACAGATTTATGCAGTCAGATTTAATAGCATTTCCTGTGGTATTCTCCAGTATTGTTCTCTGATATTCTTCTGGCTAATAACAGCTCCAAAGCATGATATTGCCATGACTTCACTATACGTTATATATGAGGAGTCGGCGCTGTAAGAGTTAGCACTACAACTACTGCTTTTGAATTTGGCTCAAAATATTCTTGACCTCATTTGTCCACAAAATCCTTCCCTTTCATATCACAACTGGGTCAATATTTATGTTTTTACTCAGAAACCCGTGTTTACACTTAGATCTTTCTGACCGTTTAAGCAAGATCCATTCCCTCCATTACAGGTCTATGTTTTGTGGAGTTATCCACTAATGCCTCCCAGTTGAATAAAAAAATTAAAATACTGATCCCAAATATTTGAACGGTAGTGTAGATATGCAAATTTTTAAATGAAGCCACAAAAAATTTTAAAAAATAAAAACTTTCTCTGCCATCAATCAAAACATTCTTGGAATATTAAATTAGGCCTGGATAAATCTATTCTTTAGGCTTTTGCTTTTTGCAAAATCTCTGTTAAGTCTACTTTAGGCCCAGACTGCAAAGCTGCACAGATGATCTCAAATCCTGGAAATCTGAGCAGAGAGCAACATGAGGCCAACTAGCCCAGCCTCCAAGATTACTAATCACTGGAGAATGCCTGTGTTGCTGGGCCTGAAACTGCATTTGGCCAAACAAACTTACTCAGTAACAAGATGATTGGTCTTTTTTTCATATCTCTTTTCTGGACAAAACAATAAATTACAAGGAGGTCCTGTCTTTTGTCTCGCATGACTAAACCTGAAAAATATCCCAGAAATTGATTCCTGTGGTCACAAAACAACACACCCGTATACAAAAACACTGACATCAGCTGGTGATGGTTTACTGATGGCAGATGATGTTCAGTGTTCGTACCATGTTTACAACGTTAAACCATAAATGCCATGCACACAAAGCAGCAAAAATGCACTGAAAAATACTTGCTGAGGAACACTTCAAAGCATCATGAAGCAAATGGAAAGTATCACAAAAGAATTGTCAACAGACTTGTGCAGGACGAAACTGCTTTGGCAAGTTCATACAAACATGTTTCCCAAAAAACCTACAATTTACAACCAAGTGATGCTACAACTTTCAAAAGCTATATTTTATAAAACTGCCTTTTTGGAAACTTTTCTGTAGTTAAATAATTTTCTGTATGTTAAATAACAAATCTGGATTGTTTTAGCATCAAGCATCTGTCTGAACCCAGTTTGTTAATGGCAAAAAATACATCCATTTTCAAAGATCACAGGACATATTCCCAAAAAGGGCTGTATACGCTAGTTCAGTTGGGATGATGTGCTTGGTGTCGTTTCTCTCAACATTCTTCCCTTGAGTAAAGCATTTAACCCCTTTTTGCTCCACTCCAGGGGGTTGTTCACATAAGAAGTCTACTGTAAGTCGCTTTGAAGAAACTGTCATTTAAATTAGTACTTAATAGTTCAAAGAATGGATCTGTCTTAGTTGACTAGAGCCCTCTATCACACCTTTAGGGATGGGTGCCCCTGGCATGGGGAACTTACCGAGTTAACAATGCCTTTGAGAGCTTGAAAGCCTCCTTTGACTGGGAACACTTGCTCCCTGGTATCAGCCACATCGGCGAGCTGTTGGCATGCAAACAGAGAGAAAATAATAACAGGGCTGATAGCCAAGCAAGAAAAAAATGTGCTGACATTTCCTCTTCTTTAACTCAGTTTGTCATCGCTACAGAAACAGGAAGAGAGAAGCAGTCCTGTAATTACAAGAAACTCTGCAAAACCCACTGCACTTGGTGAAGCTTTAGAGACCTTTTTAAGTGTCAATCGCACATGTTTTCTGTGTAGTATTCACAATATTTTAAAGGGGTGGTTGATTGCAATTTCACTTTTTTAACGTAAGTTAGTGTGTAATGTTGCTGTTTGAGCATAAACAATATCTGCAAAGTTGCAAAGTCTTTTAAAATTCTGGAAGTTTAATGCCTACAAAAACGGCTGGTAAGGGACTACAACAAACTACTTCCCGGGCCTGATACGTCACGGACCCAGATAAACCCCGCCATCGGGAACATGTAAGGAAGGGGGCGAGGCCATGCTGTGCTGCTTTAGAGAACAGGAAGAGAAAACTAGGGGTGCACGTAAAAATCTATTCATATTTGAATCGCGATTCTGTCTTCTAAAGATTCTAATGGATTCACAAGTTTCAAAATTAATGTTCTAAAACAGCCGTTCTTAATACTGATCCTCGCGTCGCCCTGCTCTGCATCTCTCTCTCTCTCTCTCTCATTCAGATCGTCAGATCAGCTCCAACAAACTGTTCCAATTATACATTTTCACATAGCAATGAGAAGCGTTATACATGGACGCGTGTGCGGTTGCCGTACTGTATTAAAGCTTTAATCAGAATAAAACCGTATATTAAAAGCTAACATAAGCAGTAGCATAATAACAGCGTATCTAAAAGTATGAGACAACAAACAAACATACCATTAAGAGCCGTGCTTGCACAGGTTCTGCGCAATCCTCTTCGCTAATATCCTCTGTGTCTCAATCGGGCTCAAATTGATAAGCAATATAGACGACGCCATTGTTTACAATACAACCGGAGCACATGCCGCTGAGCTGAGGGGTGGGACATTAGATGCACACTCGGCGGTTTAGTGAATCACAACACACTGAGCCAGCTAACCAATCAGAGCCCATCACATATTTCTGAGGGAGAGGCTTCATAAAAACAGGAAATAATCGAGGCGTTTGTCAGAGAAGGGACAGAGCGGTGTGGAATAAAGGTAAATTATATGAAAAATAATGTGTTTTTTAAAAAACGAAGCATGAACACATGTTAGACTGCACCCCATAAACACAATCAAGCCTAGAAAAAAACCAGTAAACCACCCCTTTAAAATCTGCTGGAATGCCAGTATTACCTGTTCTTCATCAAAGTCCTTTACGCCGACACAGTACACACGGGCCCCAAACGTCCTTGCTAAATCAGCCTATACACACAACAAACAGTCATAACAATGCAATTGTTAAATTAAGGAAAATATGTATGATTTTAGACACCAGCTCACCTCATCCTTAGTGAGTTGATGGATATATGGTTCAAGCTTTCCATCAGTCAAAGCCACAATGATGCTAGAGGACTTTTTATGCTGTTCTTTCATTTGTTCAGTTGCCTGGAAAGAGAAAGGGAGTGATAGTTGTGTGAGTAGAAACGTATCTATTTTCTCAAAAACTGGAGGGATGTATAAAAATATTTAAATTTTCTATCATTGTATCAAAGACACAGACCTCATCTTGAGGCCAGATGAATTCAGGTCATTGAATGTGGTGTGTTTACTTAGAAAGACGTAATTATACCTTATCTTGGTCATGAGGGGAACCAAACAGTTTACCAAGTTTCATTTTGTTTATTTCAGTACAAGACTAAAGTCCAGGAAATACAGTCAGTCGAATATATTTACACTACTGTTTCTGCACAGCATTAAAGTTTTTTTAAATAAATTAATTTCTTAAAACAGACACACCAATTCCATTCCACTGTTTATGATAAAAAAAGATGTTATTTGCCTGTTTAATTCCTTCATGCATGTAGGTTTCTCCTGCTGGTTTGACTGCATTTAAATCCCTCAGTCCTTTATTTATTTTTGCCCTGGTAATGAAAAGCAAGGAATATTCTAATCAGTGTACATGGAAGAAATATTCTACTAAATGTTATGCTCGCAATAAGATGTAATGGAAATATAAAAGTCATGTAAAACCATCTACATATGAATGAAACCTTTGCACCATAAATATTTACTCCTCTTTAATGTGCTGTACAACACAAACACATGGTGTATTACTATCTTTCTTACACTAGAGACTGCAAACACTTCATGCAAGCTTGATTCCATACCTGTCTCCAGTGAGCTCTAACACAATCTCTGCTTTCGATGAAAACACTATGAAGGACACTCGCATATTTGGACTGGAATGAAAAAATGGGAAAAATGGAAAAACGCTGTAAATGAATGACAAATGGAAAATCAAGCCCTGCCGCAAATTCTAGTTGGACACATGGACACATTTGTTTTTTTTTTACCACAGCAAAAAGCTCTTCAGAAGAGACTTGATTTTATACTTTATTAAAAAAGCCAAATACAAGCATTGCTGCAAATGAGGCAGAGAAATCCTGTGATGTAGAAAGTCTAGCTGTTCTCATGATCTTTTCGCAACCGTAAGAGTTGGTTCATGCGTAAGATAGCTAGTGTGACCAGCTAATAAAAGCTTGTGACTGGGAAAAAAAATCCCTTCTGCCTGGACCAAGGAAGTGATTAATTGATATGCAGACAGGAAACAGGTTGTCATGTGTGATTCATGCAGACATCCTGTTGGTGATTATATTTATACCTGTCACTTATATATATATATTCCTCCTACCTTTTGCAATAAGAGAAGGACAAACAAGCAGCCACACAACTTTTCTGCATAACAGTGATGCAATACAGATGTGCATTTGGACCTATGTCAAGTTCAAAAAGTAGAACAACGACATTAAAACATTACAGTATTTAGCATTTTGAATTGGGTTTTAATTATACTTCAGTTTAAAGGTTTTAGTAATCAAAATCGTCAAAACGATGGATTTTATTTCCTAATGATACTGGAACAGCATTCTTTTCTCAGAAAGAACTGACACATAATCTGACAACAAATATATAGCTGATAATGACAAGTACATTTCAATGAAGCAGTTGGTCTTTTTCACAACCTTCTGTCACGAAAGCTGACACAGCATAGGAACATGTTGGGTTCCTCTACACATTTGAAGTCAGGTCTCAGGACTGAGCATAAGGAGAGGTGCTGCTTTTTCTCACTCATGACATCCAATCCACAACCATCCCCCACATGAGATACTCAGTGAGAATATCCAAATGTATCCAAGCAGCCAAATTTTGGTAACAAAAATCAGATGAAGAAGAGGCAAGAGAACTGAACTTTTCGCGGGCTGATTAAGTGATAAATGCAACAATGACTCGCCAAACGGTATTACGATACCCTGAGTAAACAAAAAATTGTCCTGAAAAGGAAATGCCCTTCAGTGTTCCTGAATATTTAAAGAATACAGATGTACTGTAACCTACTTGTATCGTCTTTCAGCTTGGTCCCTTATTACACCATCAAACAACACAGGAACCCCTTACACAGATATTCTAGGTAATTCCTAAATGATATATTCATACAGCAGGTCCATTCAATGCTTAAAAAAGCACCCTAAAAAGACCACATGGCACAACAGAAGACCATCAAAGTCTATGGCAGACTGCACTGGTCTTCCTGCACTCATGACTTAAAGTACATTGGCTGCGTCTTCTCCTTTCATGTGTGAGGGATAAGTGTGCTGTTGGATGGTTGCAGTGCAAATGGCCATTCTCACAGCCCAGAAGACTGAGCCTCCTTGCCACCCACTCCCACCTGCTCCCTTTGCTATTTTCTCAAGCAGACTGCTTTCTTCTGGCTAGGTCGCTACCGTCTGTATTGGCACATACATTGAGTCAACGTTACATAAGTTCAAATTCATCTGGCGATTTTTCTTTTGTATATATATATATATATATATATATATATATATACATACTTTTTGTTTTTTTTCCCCTTCCCCCCACTGTAGGGCCATCTCAGAAAGGGATGTGTAGCTGCTGTGCAACCAAATTAGCATTTAGCTTTGATTCAAGTGAAGTGATGGATGACTTTCTTTGATGTGGTGAAATGGGAGATACTTTCAGAATTGTACAAGCAACTTGTCGGGCAGCATAAAACTACAATATTTACCTAACAAATTTCTCTGTAAGATTTTTGACGAAATCATAGATCTGATTCCAGTCGGTCGAAACACTCCCAGATCTGTAAGGAAGCACATGAAAAACAAAGTCAGCACTAAAAAAAAACAGCTTGAGGCAATTATATTTAAATCCTTAAGTGAAATGTCCCCATCTGGTTACTGTAAGAGTTGTGCTGTTGATTACATTGTGGCAAACAAGCTGCTGAATCAGTTACACTTTAGTGTTAACACGGTCTCAGTGAAATGGTGTCTGTCTATAATGGGCTCAGGACAGACCTTGAGCTATGATAACAACATACAGTATGAGTCAAAGCACTTCATTGTAACTGCTGACCATTTCAATTCCCAGTAAAACTCAGTCCTTGAACCACTGCATCATTCCAACACCAAACATCAAACTAGCGGGTCAGTGGTGGATGTCCAGTGTATACATAACAGCAAATGAGACAAACTACACCAAAAACATGATATAGCCTATAAATTACCGTTCAAAAGTCTCTAATGCTCACCTAAGCTACATTTATTTGATTAAAAATACAAAATTACAGTAAAAAAATGGTAGTATTGTGAAATACGATTACAATTGAAAAGGAATGTTTTTCGATTTCACTATATTTTACAATTAATTCCTGTGATGGAAAATCTGAATTTTCAATAGCCATTATTCCAGTCTTCAGTGTCACAGAAATCCTTCAGAAATCATTCAGTTTAATATTTTGGGGGAATTCTCAGAAGAAAAGAAGAGTACAAGAGTACAGAATTTACTTGAAATAGCCTTGGAATATCCTTTGTGACATTTTAATTGTCTTTTCTGTCACCCTTGATTCATTTAATGCTTCATTTTTTAATAAATTCATTTCTTTTGTATAAAAATCACACTGACACCAAACTTTTAAATGGCAGTGTAATTCCAAAACAAAAAATGTTTACTGCCCATTAACAAGACTGTTGGTATAAAGTGGCACATATTAACTGGCCAAGCTAACATAGTTATTAATAACATAGTTATTAAGCAATGCTGATAATCTCAAAATTGTCAAATATCAGCCTATTAATTAGCCTGGCTGAATAAAACAAATATTTTTACATTTTAAGATATTTAGCAGATAAACAAGATGAAAATATCCAACAAAGCATAAAATGTATTGTCATTTTCTTGAACAGAAAGAAAACTATAAGCATTTACAATTATTCTGTGTGTTTATATTAGCTATTATGTCAATTTATTGTTCTTATTGGCTCTTATTATAAGGATGCTTACACTTCTGTTTGGTATAGCGTACAAATCATGTTAAACTGGCAAGTAATGGGACAGGTAACAGAGAACACACAACTTTGGCCAAGCTAGGACTCCAAAGCCAAAAAGGTCTATAGCACATACAAAAAAACTCAGATGAACATCAAATGAAGCTGTGGTATAATGAATGCCTAGCCAGAATGCAACTGTAAACATACATACTGCGATGATTTCATAATAATTTTGATTATTATTCCATTATTGCAAAATATGTATATATACGATCCATTAATCAATTCAAGTGGAAGTGGACTTCTGCGACATTAACCTCAATGCAATGCAGTGTCTTTAATGAGAAAAGTGTATAAAATGTGCCCTTGATGTAATAGCTACAAGGTAATTGAACTAATAATTATAGTCCACTGCATGTGCTGAGAACATAAAACACAAGCGATAGGTAATTAGAAAATCATTTTTTATGTTTTGTCTTCTTCTTTGTCTCAAGCCAAGGTCAGAGAATCTAGATAAGCTTTAGTGGGATCATCAGAGAACATCATACCACATCCAGTAAGAAAAATGGTCTGGACCAGTGAAGGGAAGTTTGATTTCCGATTATTGAGGCCGGATCTGCTGGTCTTGACCAGTCATTATGCATGGCTGGTTCTGTGCTGCTCTAAGATCTTCAAAAAGAGGAAAGAGCATATCTGTGCCATCATCCTGTAATATTCGCAGACAGGATGGAGGACTGCACTGAGGCAAACAAAAGATTCTCAAAGGAGTGCAAGTTAATATGAAACATTACACATGCAGATGAAAGACAGACAGTTAGACTGATGGATATACAGATATGTAGACAGAAAAGAGGTACGGATAGTCTTCTTGAACTTGTGTACATCAATTAGATATACAGAAAGAGGATAGATAGATAGATAGATAGATAGATAGATAGATAGATAGATATATAGATAGATGTCAGCGTTTATCCCCTACTTCTGCAATCACCAATCTCCCTGTACCAACCAAAACTGCTTGTGTCTCAAGTCTCAAAAGACTTATTTCAGCCAAGTGTCTTGTTGTGTGGCTTGAACGATGTTGGACGCCAACAGTGTCTGCCACAAATGTAAAATCAGGTCAAACTGCAGAATAGCTGACACGGACAGTTAACTGGACGCTATTCACACCTTAACCTACAAAAACGAGCTTGGTGTGATGTAAACGATATATACAACATTATAAATAGTAACTCTCTGCGTTATACATGCATATGTTTTGTCTTGATGACTTTGAATTCTGAACAACATCAAAGTGTTTGAGTAGCCTACTTACCGGTCCAAAACAAAGTAAAGATCGTATGCTCCGTGACAAGAAGAGGTTTCTGCTTTAAAAGTTGAAAAACATAAACAGAAGAAAAGCGTCACCGTGGTCGCCACGGTCCAGAGAGTTTTCTTTGTCATGACGGCGAGCTTTGCATCCGCGGAATAAAATCGTAAAAGTGGGCCTAAAACCGACTTGAATGGCGTTTTATTATAAGAAGTGGCATAAAAGCAATGTCAAGTTCAAAACAACGGCGCTGTGTCCCCCGGTCTGGCGCAACATGATCTAATTTATAGCGTTGCAGAAAAGTTCAACATCTTCCTGTGAAACATAGGATATGCAACGTCACGACATCTGATTTCTTCACTTATCCGTTTTACGCCACCCCTAAAACAAACTGACCGGTGTCGGTTTTTGCGAGTGATGACAAGGAAAGCGCAGAGAAGTTGTTTGAAAAGTTCTTTGCGAGTTGGAGTACTTCACCCAGTTTTTGTTGCGCATGCGCGTCCGCCCAGATGTGCAACACTGTTTTGAGGTCAAATGCCGTTTGGCTCGCGCACACACACCCAGCAGCTGCGATCCTTTAACTTAACAGGATGCGTGTTTGAATAGGACTATAAAAGAAACAGTGCTCCTTTTTTTCTGTGGGATACTGATTGTATTTGGTAGGGTTAACAGTGATTGCATTTTGATTGCAGACTGTAAACAGACAAGCCCTGTACCCCTGTATGTGGCAAGATATGGCCTTGAGTCATGTTTTGTGTGATCTGCGTGGGGAATTTTTTATGTGTGTTAAATAAGCCCTGAAGGTAATATATTAACACCAAGCTGTATTGCGCAATACTAGAAGGCACGCGATTACAACGATTATTTATCCACAGACAATTCAGTGAATCATTGGATATTGTGGTTGTAAAAAAACAAGCAGAGATAAACTGGTTACGTTTAGTTTGTACTGAAACAGAAACTCTGGCCTAAAACCACTTCTATGACATTTTTAAACTTGAAAGTTATTTTCTTCACAGTATGATATGTGGGTCATTCTACAGAAACGTCCACTTTTCTGTCCCTAGACTTTACAGAAATATTACAATTGAAATACACATTAGGGTTACAATTTTTTTTTATATATTTTAAAATGTAACAATATGTTATTTGAACAATTACACCTTCCTGAGCCATCAATGTGGCATTATGTTTTTTAATTTAATTATATAGAGTACCACAAAACTGCTTGTCCCCACAGCCGTGTACAGAGGGAAAGTGCTTTATTTTGAGGTCAAAAACAGGATTTTCTGCCATTTAAAATACAAAGTCTATTCATCAAATATATGATATAAATGGCATAATAAAACAAAATGCCAAATAAATATTATAAAATATATAATGAAAACAGTGGTCCCCTGGAGTTGTGTCACTGGTGTTACCGCTTAACAAAAGTCTTTTATTTTGGAATAAAAAAATCACACGGATGACATCACTCGACATCCTCCTTCCTATTTTCTAAACATCTCTGAAAAAAGGCTGATGTTTAGTCCACTGTATCTCATCCATTCAGTTTTCAGTTCTCATTTATCTCATGATTTCATATGAAGCTTTTAGTTGATGTCACTGGTATGACCTATTTATTGTTAGGGAATTGTAAAAAAATAACAAAAAAATAAAAACTATAATACAAATGGTTTAAACTACTTAATTTAGTGAGTATACAATGATTGACAACATGTGGCTTGATACCTTGAAGCAGACATTTTGTAAAATGCATTTTTCATGAAAATTGTCACTGGTGTTACCTTCCTTATGGATAACAACAGTGAAGATCAGTATATCAGGTCTTATGTATGTCACTGGTGTTACTGTGTTACTGTACTGTTTTTGTCGGTCACATTAAATAAATAAAACATAATCTCCTTATTTCTTGCATTTTCATTATTTTTCTGTAACTCTGACTACATTTGCTGAAAAAAAAATTGAGAAATAATATTTCATAAAGACTTAATATTGCTAAACAAGGTAACACCAGTGATAAAAAAAAAAGGATACATGTGGTCTTGAAATAATTGCACAAAAAAGCAAAAAAAAATAATAAAAAAATAATTAAGCTGCCATTTATATGTATTCATAAAGTCAAAAGGTAATCTAATAATGTGGTCTAAGTTTAAATGTTAAAAAAAGAAATACATTTTAAGACATCTTGCCATACCAAAAGTGGACGTTTCTGTAGCATGACCCATGTGCCTTTGCTTTAAATTGGGCTATTTACGTTTCATATATTTTTAATTTATTCATCAAGTTTCTCTAAGTGTAATTTTATTATTATAGTTTGAAGATAGAAGATCCAAAGAAATGTCTCTAGGTCAGAAATGTGTATTATTAATAATATTATATTAATAATATTTTTTTCTCTCTCCAGCAAGTAGGTGTGTTTCTTTTTCTTTATTATTATTATTGTTGTTGTTGTTTCTTTGGATCTGTTTGTGTATTTAATGCAGAACAACTGCTAAATAATTAAATGTAAATATAATAATAATATTGTTTCTGAGAACTTTTATTTGGGGGTTTGTTATCGGGACAGAGAATTGTTTCATTAGACTTCTTTTTCAGTGTACCATGACAGGACACATTTAATTAAGTTCCATTCACATTTTTAATTGCTATAATTACCAGAATCAATGCATATACATTTTTATTTATTTATTTTTATTTTTTTGCATTTCCTTTGATTAGAACTCTTGAAAACTAATGTAATGTGATAGAGTTACGCTAAATGCAATATATATAATATCATGCCTTGAATAGCAGAAACCATCATAAGCCACCATGAATCTTTAATAAGGCTGTGAATCAAACACAGTCAAATATTCATAATTAGCTTGGATTATACTGATAATTGTTATATATCCAGATGATGGATGTGAAGTGGTATGGTAGTGTAAACACTGTTTGTGTTTTACATGCTTGATTATGGTGATGTACTTGAAATCTCATCGGAATGTTGGAAGTTCTATTCCATTGGTTTGTCATGGACATTTTAATGGTAAGAATAATTGGAAATGACAGGGAAAACAATTCAACTAATTGTGAAATGCATTGAGGTGTTGAAACTCATTATCAGAGGAGTCCATAACAAAAAACAAAGGTATCCATAATTTCAGGCAACATTTTCTTCGCTCTTAAAACAGTAAACAACAGCCAAAAACAATAGGTAAAGATTCACACAGGCAAGGAAACATCTTTTTGGTATAGCTCCTTGTTTCTTTGCTTTTACATGAAGATGCTAATGTTTAGTAATGTCTATAATTTTAAGCATTTACAAGAGCAAAATGGAATGCAATTTGATCATATAGGCCCAAATAATTCGCAATTAGGCATTTTAAATAACTAGGTATCTGGAGCAACTTGTACTGTAAAGGACTGTACTTATGGGGCCTTTTTCCTGCTTTAAAATCTTTGTATAATTACTTTGTACCTTTTTTTTTTTTGACAGCACTCTACAGTATAAGTTGACCAGCCCAGCAGGATGTCCCAGTGCTCCCCTATGGCCAGTCCATCCCTAGAATGGGATATCCTGTTGGATATGATGCAGAAAGACCTCCATCAGTGTCATTCATTTCGTCAGATTATCCTTCACAGAGAAGCGAGGTTAACACTAAGCTAAGTCTGACCTGCACGTCTCCTCTCATCTCTTCTGCACCCTGAAAAGAGGGATGAATTGTGGCTGAATGGAGTTAATTATTGCCATGGTTGGGCCTGTCATCTTAATGAGAGGATTCTGTAGAGTGCCTGCTCGTCCTTCCTCTTCTGCGTGGAGCAGGCGTCCGTGAACGTGCCCGAGTAGGACTGAACAGGGGAAAATCAAAGCAGACAGGGCTGAGTTCATGAGGATTGACCTGTAAAAAAGACTCAATCAGAGCAGGTAAAAGATGTCGGAAGAGGAGAACGCTCGGACGTGCATGACATGAGCGAGATACCACAACACATCCTGATACTCTGTTAAAAGGCTGGATAAATTGCAATGTAAAATATAATATTTATATAATAGGGAAGGCGAGGTGTCACATTCTACTGTTCAATGGAGTTGGAGTTTGTTAAGTTTTCATGTTTTCAATTTAAAAAAAATAAAAATATCTTATGCTCACCAAGGCTTAATTTATTTGGTCAAGTTAAATACAGTAATTTAAATAACTTTTTTCAAGTTTTATATATTTTAAAATGTAATGTATTCCAGTCATGTTGGCATAACTGAATTTTCAGCAACCATCATCATAATTATCAGTGTTGAAAACCGTGATACCTTTTTTCAAGATTCTTTGATGAATAGAAAGTTCAAAAGAACTTTAGCATTTATTTGGAATATAATTATATAAGCATTCTAAATATCTTTATTGTCAATTTATACATTCTTTCTGAAAAAGAAAAAAAATAATAAATTTCAGGTTGGGGCAAGTTGTATGATGTGCTTTTATCATTTATAACTATAGGATGAAGTCAGCAAAAGTGGGACATCAGCTAAAGTGGGACAAATATGATTTTGGTGTTGTGCTCCTTTTTTTAAAACAATATTGCTAATAATGGGTGGTCTTGAAATGTTGTAATAAGAGTACTTGTGTTACATGTGTTCATTCATTGTATTGCATGTGTTCATTCAATTTTATGCAAAGTTGTGCAAGTTTCTTTGCTCTATTAAAAAAAAAAAGATAAATTAAAAAAATAATAATAATTAATTAAAAGATAATACATTGCTTAATGTGACAAATTGTTTTATTTTACTAAAAAAAATGTCACAAACTGTAAGCAGAAGACAGGTAAAGAAGAAAAAAAATAAGAACAGAAATTTGTATTTGTGTATAAAAAGTGCCTGTAAACAAACATATGCCTACTCTCACTCATTCTTACACACATACTACATAAACACACAAATATGAAAGCATGTGTTACACACACACACACACACACACACACACTTAAGCACACAGTTGGATACAAACACTTACAGTACACTCACAGGAGCAGGCACATCATATATGAAATCGTGGCATTTTTACACAACACTGTTTTTCTGTTGAAGTGATTTAATTCTTTGTTTTTGTCCTTCTGTTGGAGTGTTTTAAATGCTTACATTTGTACTTCTGTTGGAGTGCTTTAATAATTCTTTGAATTTATGCTTCTGTTTGAAATGTTTTAATTCAATAATCGTTAGGTGGTTATGAGTTCACAGTCAACAGCACAAAAATTGGTCTGAAGGTAAAGTGCCCTTGCGGTCCGGTCGGTCTGCGATTTCTGCCGAGGGTATGGGTGTTTGGACGAAAAAATGTCTGCACGATCTGCTTTTTTGAAGAAATATCGTAGTATTGTGCTACAGCACACATTCTATCAGCAGCCGTTCTGGCGCAGCCATATCAATGTACTGTACAACGCGACATACATTGACATCAGTGTAAACTCAGCGGTAGATTTACTCTCACAGGATACTGCACGTATTCACAGTCACAAAAGTACATTATTTGCATCTGCTTTGAAGCCTTCCTGGTTAAACATTTCATTCACGCGGTGGTCAGACATGCGGTGTTTTCTGAGCACATACACTCAAAGCGCGCGCACGAAAAAGCCCATCAAATAGTGCCTGATTACTGAAATAAGTTATCTTTTGTGCTAATACTGTCAAAACACACAAGGTTTATGTATAGACTCAGTTGGTTAGGCTATGTCTAAAATGAAAGTAAACAGCTGAGAGAAACGGATGCGTGCCTGTATATTTGATGGGAGCAGGTCTTAAAGGGACAGTACTAAACATGCTGCCGACAGTAATTAAAGGGATAGGTCACCATAAAATTTTATTTCTGTCATTATTTACTCACTCACATGTTGTCCCAAACCTGTTTTAATTTCTTTCTTGTGCTGAACACAAAAGAAGATATTTTGAAGAATCTGGGTAACCAAACAGTTGCTGGTCCACATTGACACATTGAAAAAATACTATGGAAGTCACTGTGGACCAGCAACTGTTTGGTTTCCACATTCTTCAAAATAGCATTTATGTTTAGCAGAAGAAGAAGTATATACAGTATGTATATATATATATATATACATTTAGTAAGTTAGCAGACACTTTTATCCAAAGCGACTTACAAATGAGGACAATAGAAATATATGTATTATGTGTGTGTGTGTGTTTTGTTTTTTTGCAAAGATGATTTATTCTAATGCAATATTCTCATCGGTTTTCTATCAGCTGTGACATAGGCTATAAATCTGCATGTTTTTTATATTTTATCCAAGGGCTTTTTTTTTCCTTTATAGAAGGCATTTTCCCACTAATCTCATTAACTTTCATTTCAAATTCTTACATTCTATAAATTCAATTATAATAATGTGCTTGTTATTATCTATACGTTATCAAATTAAATAATTTACACTGAAAAATACAACTACATTAAATTATGAGATTCTTTAAAAAATTGTTTTGAATATACAAACGAAATGATGGTGGAAATTATACTTTTCAACGAAATTAAAACGCCAGTAGGTGCCAGTAGTGAGCGTTTAATGAGTCATTGAGTCGTTCATTGAAACGATTCGTTCAAACGGCAGATTCATCAGATGTTTATGCATGAGCTAATGAAACTTTGACTCAATCGATTCGTTCAAAACACTGAATCATTCAGCAATGAATCGGATGGTTGTTTTGAGATGCGCTGTGGTTCCGCCAAAAATGTAAGTGACCTAATATTATTGTATTTGCTCATTGAACTGTTTATATAACTATTAAACAGTCGTAATGGTGAAAACGTTGAGTGATGTTGCCTAACTAACTGTATTTTAAATATAAAAACTTTCCATTTTGAATTTTTACCTCAGTATGCTGAGTTTCTTAGTGTTGCGCGTTTTGATTTCTCCTCGAGAGGCTGCGTGAACCTCGCCTCAGCAGCGCAACCTTATACTGTCAATAGCATTATATACAGTAGCTATATCCACTATTCGCCACTCACTCTAAATTTAATCAAATCAGAATAATACTTGCGTTTTGGTGTTTACATAGTTATTTTTGGTTATTGATGTTTTAATCATGTTACTTGTCTGGCATTAATGAAGCGTTAATCTCGAGCCCTGGGGCCGGTTGCACCAGCTAGACGTAAAAAATCTGGATGTAAGCCCTACACTGGGCTTTGCAACGTCCAGCTTTACGATAAATATTTACACCTGTTGCACCAACTAAAACTACGATCAGGCGCAGCTAAACCCGGCGTAGACGATGCGAGTCCACGCTGACACATTCTCCCGCAGTTATAGATATAGCTGAGACGACGTTCACGCTGCAATGGCAACAACTACTAATATAGAACTGAATTGCTCAAGACATCATAACAAGTGAAGCCACCGCGCCATGATTTCATTGAGTAAACATTTTCTAACAAGTCCGCATTTTTATATAGTCTCCACGTTCCCATGACAGATTTCTTTAAACAAACATTAAAAATGAAGGCGGCAGGTTAAGTAAAATATAATGAATGCAATACAAGGCTTCTTTCTAGTTATTTTTTTCTAGCTGACAATCGAGGTTATATGTACAATGCATGTCTTTCCTGAGGTAGCCAAATGTGACTTTACGTGACGTCTTTTTTGTGGCTGGAAAACCACATTTATAGTTTGTATTTTGTGATAAAACTGACAGAGTTTGAAAGCTGATACTTTTATCTCTGATTAAAAACAACAAAGCACAAACTTACTGTCATTATTGAATGGCAGGCACGCTACAATGGAATTAAAGACGTGAAATATTTCCACGCATACTGTCCTTCCAAGCAAGATGTGGAATGGTAGGCTACATTTCTTTTAATAATCCCAGATCATATGTAATATTTTACTGTATAATTACAAGATGTACATTTTTTTATTACTATTAGTTCAATTACTGTCGACAGAGTGTTATAGTCAACACCGAGCTCCGTGACTGATATCGCTTATCCTGCCTGAAAAGACCATAAACATTGCAGTTCACGTCTGCAGTAATAATTAACTAACATACATGAATCCTAAAAACTAATAATGTCCGAGCAAATCATGAGTTCCTCTTCAGGAACTCGAGCTGTGTCCAAGAACGCTAGGGGAATGCCTCCAGCGTGACCGCGCACTGATACAAATGTAATCTGTCCAAAGGATGGGCAAGACGTCACGGGTGGGTGACGTAACGGCCAGGAGGCATAAAAGCACGTGCGGTGGAACCGTCTCTAGAGCAGCTAGTTTGGCCGTCTCCTGCCGGCGTGCCATTCCAGGACACCGAGCTAGCCGCCCTGGTTATACCAGAGGCCAGTCTTGAGAGACTGGTTCCCTTAGTAGACTATTTGGCAGCGTGAAAACTACTACCAGATGTGTCTCCATGGGACCTGCATACTGTAGAAAGAGGCTACAGAATCCAGTTTGGTTCTCCTCCGCCTCGTTTCAACGGGGTGAATCCCACTCTGGTGGGCCCCGAGCAGGTTCTGGTAATGGAACGAGAAGTAGAGTACTCCCTTGAGAAAGGAGGCCATCGAGGTGGTCCCTCCCTTACGAAAGAGATTCCGGGTTCTACAGCCGGTACTTCATAGTTCCCAAGAAGGATGGAGGGTTGGCGTCCCATTTTAGGTCTGCATCAGTTGAACCACTCAGTCAGCAGACTGAAGTTCAAGATGCTCAAACAGGTCGTGTCTCAGATCAGGTCCGAGGACGGGTTTGTCTCGATCGATCTAAAAGACGCATACTTCCATATCTCCATCCTTCTCACTCACAGGGAGTTCCTGAGGTTTGCTTTCGAGGGCGAAGCTCACCAATATCGGGTTCTTCCCTTCGGCCTAGCACTCACCCCGCACTTTTACAAAGTGTGTGGATGCCGCGTTAGCTCCGTTGCAGCTACAAGGCATCCGCATATCCACTTTGGTTGATTCTCGCTCAATCAGAGCAGATGGCGGCTCAACATCGAGATGTTGTTCTTGCTCACATGACAGTGTTGGGGTTAAGACTGAACACCAAGAAGAGTGTGCTTTCTCCATTTCAGAGAACCACTTATCTTGGTGTGGTGTGAGATTCGACCACGATGCAGGCACGTGTGTCCCCTGCTCGGATCGAGTCGATCCTCACGGCAGTCAGGAGAGTGAAAGAAGGCCAGTCACTCAACAGTGGTGGCTCAAGAACAAGTGGTTCTCCCCAAGGGGAAACCCGCTTCACATGATCAAGGTCACGTGGTGGTGCCTACGCGCCGTAGACATGTGGACACATCCTTGGTTCTTGTCTCAGGGCCCGGTGCTGGGAGCTCCGTGTCACTGCATACACTAGCGACGGACGTGTCCCTCACCCTGCCCTCAGTCTGTGGAGTACTCGCCGTCTCATGTGGCACATCAACTGCCTGGAGATGCTGGCGGTGTTTCACAGAAACACTTTCTCCCAGACCTAAGAGATCGCCGGTGTTGGTGCGATAGCACCGAAAACACAGCGGTGGTCTCTTACATCAACCACCGAGGAGGTCTGCATTCATGCCCCCTGTACAGGCTGGCGTACCAGATCCTTGGGTGGTCCCAGGACAAACTCCTCTCGCTGAGAGCAGTTCACATGCCTGGGCATCTCAGTGTGGGAGCAGACATCCTGTCGAGGCAGGGGCTGAGGCCCGGGGAATGGATGCTTCACCCTGAGGGGGTGAAGCACCTTTGGAGAGTGTTTGGCCAGGCTCAGGTGGACCTCTTCGCTACTCAGGTAAGTACTCAGCGCATGTCCTCTCTGGTACTCTCTAAATTCATCCAGCATGGTACAGACGTGGCCGAGGCTTCGTCTGTACGTTTTTCCCCGATCGCTCTGCTTCCGGGAGTTCTGGCGAGAGTGCGCTGGGACGAGGTCAGTCTACTAATGGTAGCACCGTTCTGGCCGAGCCGAGTATGGTTCTCGGACCTGATTTCTCTCCTCGACGGCTCTCCATGGGAGATTCCCGTCAGGAGGGATCTTCTCTCACAAGTGGGGGTCTGTCACCCCCGCCCGGAGCTTTGGAAGTTGTAGGTGTGGCCCCTGAGGGGGCACAGCCCATAGCTTCCGGTCTCCCAACCGAGGTTGTTGAGACCTTCCTCCAATCCAGAGCTCCCTCAGCGAGGAAACTATACGGCTTGAAGTGGAACTTTTCACTTCTTGGTGCGGAGACCGCCAGCTCGACCCAGTCAACTGCCCGATTGGTACAGTTCTGGAGTTCGTGCGGGCCTGTTCCTCCACAGGGTTAACCCACTCCACCCTGAGGGTTTACGTGGCGGCTATACCGGCCTACCGCGCCCTTCACGGTGGCCTTTCAGTGGGTAGGCACCCCCTAGTTACATGTTTTCTCCACAACACAAGGGACTTGTACACCCTGATAGTGTTGTCAAAAGACCCGGTACTTCGGTACCAAGTCGGTACTAAAAAAGTGAAAACGTCACGGTACCAGGTTTTTTTAAGTACCGGTGGTACCGAGTACCCGGTCAACCCGGTTCTTGACGCGTACGGCCCGATGATTTCCACGATGCAGAAAACGCGGACGGAATCTCGGAATCCAGTTATAAAAACGGAATTTACAGTTTAGCACGGAATGTCACGGAGTTTGTCAAAGTTTGGATGAATTAATCAAAAGTAGGTCATTGCACTTAAATCAAATCGCGACGTGGACTAGTATCTGTAAATATTAAGCTGCAAAAGTCGATTCAAATATGATTCCGCATGTTCTGCGAGTCTCTGTGTGAGTGAATGAATGGCAGAGGCAGCGGTTTTTCTTTTTTACTACATACACTGAAGCGCGCCTGATGCTCGCGGTGATTCATCATCTGCCGTCTCAATGAGGACATAAATACATAAACAACATCTACAGAACTGCTCTGAGAGTCCCCTCGCGAGCATTTTACCGTTTCATTGAGTAAAACCAGCGTCATATCATATAGCTACACAGAAATGTAAAGGTATTCACGGCAACCCGTCAAAATAAAAGTTCATCTTAAAGACATTGTGCCAGAAATATAATTTTACATATATATAATTTTTTTTTTTTTTTTTTTTTTTAAAGAAGTCACAATATTTCTTCCATAGTTTAATTTTAATAGTAAATCCCCTTTATTTACCAAAACAATACAATGTGTTTAAATTTAATTAATTAAAAGACAAATTAAATTTGGGTGAAACTTGTTTAATGTTTTTCATACTTTTATTACTTGCGGAAAAACTTGAAACACAATTTAAATAAAGTATAAAGAATGGCATTGATTTTTGTACATTTTTATTTTTGTTTGACTTTATTAAAAATAGTGTGTTTTTTTTAATTAGCATGTGGTACCGAAATTGGTACCGAGAACCGTGGATTTTGACTGGTATCGGTACCGAATACTGAAATTTTGGTACCGTGACAACACGTGTCACTTCATGGTGCAGAGGTTGCCAGCTCGACCCAGCCAACTGCCCGTTTGGTACAGTTCTGGAGTTTGTGCGGGCCTGTTCCTCCACAGGGTTAACCCACTCCACCCTGAGGGTTTACGTGGCGGCTATACCACCCTGCCGCGCCCTTCTCGGTGACCTTCAGTGGGTAGACACCCCCTAGTACATGTTTCCTCCAGAGGCTGAGGCCTCCGGCCAGAGAGCGTTTGCTATGTGGTGGATCAGGATGCTATTCCATAGCCTCGAGTCCTCTGCTCTCCCCTCTTGGGGATCAAGACTCACTCTTCAGAAGTTGGCCTTTGGGATGCAGGCCCCGCTCACCTAGCCACCTGTGGCCTTTTTTCTCTCGCCCTAGCTGTGCTCCATCCACACTAGGCAGGGATTTGTCAGTCTGGCGGCGTAGGGATCTCGTTCCCCTAGCGTTCTTGGACGCAGCTCGAGTTCCTGAAGAGGAACGTCTTAGGTTACGTATGTAACCCCAGTTCCTCGAGGGAACGAGACGCTGCGTCTCAAGGCCATACTTCCGGCATCCCTACGAGCGGTTGCTTCATTCCTGAAGCTGACGCCGGTTCCACCGCACGTGCTTTTATGCCTCCTGGCCGTTACGTCACCCACCCGTGACGTCTTGCCCATCCTTTGGACAGATTACATTTGTATCAGAGCGCGGTCACGCTGGAGGCGTTCCCCTAGCGTTCTTGGACGCAGCGTCTCGTTCCCTCGAGGAACTGGGGTTACATACGTAACCTAAGACATTTTCACTTTACACCTACCTCTGACTAGGCGTAAGATTTAGTGTCAGACGTAGCACTATGCCGAGATGGTGCAACGGGTATAAATTCTACGCATGACTTAATGCGCATTTTACGTCCAGCCTAGCCTTACGACCGGGTGTACGTCCAGCTGGTGCAACCGGCCCCAGTCTATGTGCCGGGGCTTAGCTCCGGACGGCCCCGGCCCAATTTAAACCCTGCTTGTAACACCATTTTGCCCCTGCCCCTCCAGAGGTCTGTGCACGCCACTGTATATAGGCTATATATTTATATTAGTGATGCGCGGATGGCGGTTGTATGGGTCATGTAATAAAAAATACATTCTAATTAATTGCGGGTGGGTCGCGGGTGGATGAGATAAATAATTAGTGATGCAAATATTCTCTAAAATATGAACGTGTTTTAAATTCATTTTTTCATCAGGCAGAGAGACACGCAGATTTCATTTTTGTGTGTGTTCACCTGTTCGGGAAGTTGCAGTGACAGATACAGTGGCATTCCAGATAAAGTTTGAATGAAGTAAAGCATGTGTTTATGCTATTAAGAAAGTGTAGCTGTTCAATGTTCATTTAAAAGCAGCCTATTATCATTGTATTAGCCTGTTACCGTTAACCCTTACGGCTCCGACGACGTTTTGTTCCGTCCTTCACGCGGTGCCAAATCACTTCAGGAGCAAAGCAACTGGATTCATGAGACCATGAGATTCTGGGTTGCTTCTGAAACGTGCCGCGGCGTGGCTGGTATAATATATATACACATATCTATGGGTATAAACACAAGCATTAAGTGCGTTTACATGGACCCTCTTAATGCGATTATAATGAGATTTTGGCGATATTGCGATTATGCTTTACCTCATGTAAACGCAATACTTCGATCTAAATAATGCGATTAAGCTCATAATCGCAGCAAGCATAATCGCGTGGAATACAGCCATACAAAATCATTACGCATTAGACGTGAATAAATTAAAACAGCGACCAGTAACACTGCTCTTTCTGAGTCCATCATTTGTGCTGTCCAGTGGGGTATGTGAATAATGGCAGTAAAAAAATTAACCACAATTCTTAGTGAATAATAAGAATAATGGAAATTGCATGTAAACGGGAGTAAGAGCTTTGCTCTTGACATGTAAACATCAAAATGTGATTAAGTCCTTACTCTGATTATTGGAAATAATCGCAATATTCGTGCGCATGTAAACGCACTCATTGACTTGACTAGAGCGACCGTGATCAGCTCCAGTGGCCATGTCGGAGCCGTAATGCGCGGCAGACGTGGTGTGCAGATCAGCTCTCACATCACTGAATCTGCTGTTAAAAATGAACCATCCATCCATATCATCGTGCAAAAATAAGAATTAGTCTAATTAGAATCATTGTAATGTGACGATCGGGTGCAGGTCGGGTCGGTTATCTAAATCAGAGAAAAATATAGGTGCGGGTGGGTGGCAGGCGGATAATTTTATTTGAAGCAGCGGATTCGGGTGACGTTTGAGCTCATCCGCACATCTCTAATATATAGGCCTATACAGTATATATATATATATATATATATATATATATATATTAGTGCTGTCGCGATTATCGCGATTAATTGCATCCAAAATAAAAGTTTTTGTTTACATAATGTGTGTGTACTGTGTATATTTATTATGTATGTACACACCCATGCGTGTATATATTTCAGAAAAATATGTTATGTTTATATATTAAATATATTTATTAATAATATAAATTATATGAATATAAATATATAAATATAAATAATACAAAATATACTCTATGTGTGTGTATATTAGGCTTGGGCGGTAATACGGTAATATGGTATACCGCGGGATCTAAAAATAGCAACGGTATCAGTTTCAATACCGTTATACCGTCATAAAAACAATGCACTTATATAGGAGACGAGGATATATATTAAATATAATTTATTTAATGCCTAAAAATGCGTATGCTTGGTTGTCATCACGTGACAGCGTGGAGGAGAAAGAGAGAGGGGAAAGATGGCGAGTCGCGCACCAAGTGACCTGGTCTCGAAAAGAACACAACTTCTGCAGTTTGGCAGTATTTCGGTTTCGACCGAGCGAGAAGGGAGAGGCGGTAAATACGGACGAGGCAATTTGCAAATTGTGCAACAAAAGGTGACCGCGAGAGATGGAAATACCTCGAACCTAAGGTCGCATATCTGAAACCACCATCCACTCACTGCTGCGAGGATGGACCCGAGTTCACTCAGTGCAACCAACATGATCTCACAGAATTCCGTGTAATGTTCACGGACTTAATTAACCTCCGAATCTGTGGTGGCATCACGGAATTGCCGAAAATTCCGTCATGGGCTCACAGAAGTGATACCAATGTAAGTCAGTGACAGGCATCAGCCGTGCTCCACGCACGGAAACCCTTAGCATCAACATGCCGACGCGATACTGGGAAATTTATCGTCATCATTATTGTTCAGACCTGGGTAGGTTTAAGGTAGGGGTGGGGTCAGGTACTCCTGTGAAAGTATAACTGCATCGGAGTCACTCTTTTTACGTGGTCCGATGCAGCGCTGGTGTTGAACCAGTGAATCCGTGCATGGACCACGGCTGGTGCCTTCTGTGAGCCCATCACGGAATTTTCGGCGATTCCGTGATGCCACCACAGATTCGGAGGTTAATTAAGTCCGTGAACATTACACGGAATTCTGTGAGATCAGGTTGGTGCAACAGTTTCAACGCCTCCCGATGCAGGACCAACCACATCTAGGTCCACCGACAGCCGCTTTGCAATACTTTTTATAATATGGATGTTTATGTTAATTTAATTCTGTTTGACTGTTGTATTTGCACTTTTTTCTAAACTGCTATTTGTTGCTAATAAAAGTTGTTAATATTGTTGTGCATGTTATTGTTTCAGTATTAGTGTTTGGTATTCAGTTTCTGAACGGTTTAGGCACAAGCCAACAGTTTGGTGACACTGTCTGAGCCTTATGTCATAATTTTTTTATTATTCACGGTAATACCGTATACCGAGGTAAAATAGGGAGGAGGTTTGGCGGTATCAAAATTTGGAAACCGCCCAAGCCTAGTGTATATACATAATAAATATAAACAGTACACACACATATGCAGTATTATGTAAACAAAAACTTTTATTTTGGGTGCGATTAATCGCGATTAATCATTTGACAGCACTAATATATATATATATATATATATATATATATATATATATATATTTGCTCTTTACAGAGTTACACAAATCCATTCCAGCTCTTATAAAATAATCTGGTGAACCACTCCAGCACCAGATCTGTCACCCCTCCACTCTGCCCAAAAAACAGCAGTTGAAAGGAGTCAGAGAACAAGCGAATTAAAAATCTGTCTCTCAGCACAATTTGAATATGTCATTTCCTCTCTCTCTCTGTCTCTCTCTTTGTTTACTCTCTTGACAAGCAGCCTGTGCTGGCAGCTTTGTCCATCAAATGACACCTGCTTCTCCTGATTGTTTGTTCAACTTCCTGTCCAGAGCTCTGTAGATAAATGTCAGGGTTGTACTCCAGCTATCTTTACTTCTTTCATCTCCATCACATCACAAAATGTCTTATAGGCACTAGTAGATAAACAACAGGAATAAACACGAATATTGCGGCAAAGGTGTAAGGCATTTATTTCCCTCACAAGGTGACATCACAATCATGTGTTTAATGTTTACTGTTATGAGAGACGCCACTCTAAATTTCGTTGTATTCAGACAATGATAAATAAAGTAAGTCTAAGTCTAAGGCACTTGAATATAATTTGTGTTTGAAAATATATAGCATGCATGATTAGCAGATGTGGATGTCCAATCAACAATAAACAATAAATCAAATCCAATTACTAATACAGCTTCAATCACACTAATAAGTCATTTGAAGGATGTTATGAAACATGACTGTGTGAACTCTCTTATTCACAAGTAAACGGTTGCAATATATAGAAAAATCCATTTGGGGAAACAAGTACTGACGTAATACAAAACAAACAGCCATTTAACTGTTCTCTTACATGCTCCAGTTACATTTGCCCTTGGCACTTTTCCACATTCTGAAATGTATAGTGCTGTCATGTCTTTGCAATCAGTTGTGTTAAAAGTAATTTTATTGAAGCCTCATTTGTGTGCATATACAAAAATGTGCTGTTCTTTGCTATCAGATCAAATAATAAAACTATCAAACTTCCTCGGTACAGTGCACATAATATTATGTGGGATACTCTTGTCATTAATTCAACTCAATTTATTTGTCAGTTCATTAAGGGATCTAAACTTTTATATACAGTACACACACAAATGCATAATATATACCATTTCAAAAATCCAGTACCACAAACTGGAAAATTCCTCCTTTAAATACAATTACTGAGGTGGTCACACATGAGTTCACATGTTGGCGAAATATCTCCTTAATAAATTTGACAAGCTTGCCACCACGCATCTCCTCTGAACTCCTTGAGGTTTCTACCGCAATGTGACAAAGTCTTCAGACAGCAAGGGCCTGCGTGAGTTCCTCTCACTGTCAGCTTGCCTTGACAGCTGCCATTTTCAGTGGCCCAGCGTTGCTCCCACCGCCTGCACAATCACGCTCCACGTTTGTTATTTTTTCCACCTCATCCTTATCAGGAGTGCAGAACAGAGATTAGAAAAACAGCAGCGTCACTTCCGATTAGTGGAAACTCGAAGGAGACTTTCTGAAAGCCGCATCTAACTTTATGTCATGGTTGAGAAGGTACAGTTTGTGTAGTCCATGTTGGGACCTCCCAGTCGGATTACAGGGAAGGGTTTCTTTATCTTCATTTAAGCTCGTCTCTCTGAACATTTGCATTTTTTTTTTGTTTGTTTTTGCTTAATGCTTATAGATATTAGGAAATAAAGAGACAAACCAACTGTTCTGCTTTCATTTAGCACACCAAGACAACCTGAGTGTGATTCTGAACTAGCATGAGCAACACATCATCTGCCATTATGGCTCGATGTGAGGCTCTCTCATTCATTGGAGAGCGCTGTCTGCCATGTCAGTGCACATCGCAGATGATTATATCAGTCATTTCAGCCAAGCAGAATACAAATGGCCAAAACAAGGCAGTCACAGCTGCAACGGTCACTCTTCTAGCACATCCTTCTATGTGGTGTCTGGATTGACACCCTGTGTTGCACATTTTCAGACAGATGGACATGCACACCTTTTTGTTTTTCCTTTTTGAGATGCCAATGAGATACTGGATGTATTTGTATGCGCAAACAACCTAGTATGCTCCATCAATGCACCAGGCATCAGTGACAAAAACAACTGTTACCTTGCCAGATGTGCCTGTAGAACCATGAGGATGAGGAAACGACTGCTTTCTTTGAACATCAAACTATGCAATTTACTACATAACACTTTAAAAACCTGCCAATAACATAAATATTTCAGTAACTACCTTGTTTTGGGGGTTTACAAATCTAGCAATTTCTGGTCATTTATTTCACTGTCATTTATTATCATATGAAGTTAAGATAAAAATTAAATACCATTTAAACTTTTCTGAAGACATTTTCCCTCAGAAATGACATGTCCCTGGATCAACATCTTTTGTCAACATTATTCAACATTATCCTTCAAAAATATAGACCTAACCTATCCCTAAACCTAACCCTAGCCATAATTTATCCCTAAAATCAGAAGGAAATGATGGTTGAATAACAAGGATGTAGAAGCACGTAACTCTAGTTGTAAGGCTAAAATTTCCTGTAAACTACTGATTGGTTGATTGGAATGTTGTTCCAAGATCAACAAGGATGTTGATGGATGTCGCAGGAACATGTTGCACTTGGTGAAATCACATTCACCTCTTGCTGTCCCTGCTATAGTATTTTATCTTTGTTTTGCATTCGTCTTCAGTGTCTCTGGCTTCTGTTAATGGCCGTTTACAGTTGGTTTATTTGCCCAGTTAAAGAATTAGTTGCGTTATTATTAATAGTTCTCTAACCATTAGTCAGAAGTGTATGCAGTTAACAGGGATCTCCTCTCAATTCATGAAACTGTTACACTGTTACATGTTGCTTAGCCACTTGTTCCGGTATGATTGGAAGATGGAACCATTTAGACAAAAACGTTCTTCTATGGCATGGTGAAGCACATTTATTTTTAAGACTGTACATCGTACAGCATGAAATCACTATAATATTTGGTACTCAAGAATTGTTTTTTATTATTATTATCACTGTTGAAAACAGCTGTGGAATGGTGATACACATTTTTTGTGGTAACCATGATGAATGAAAAGTTTAAAACTACATAATTTATTTCAATTATGGCTTCCTTCATATCTTCATACTAGTCATCTCAGTCATCCTTTGTTTAAATATTAGAACAACAAGAGACTGTAAATTCTTTATGGTGATTTTACAAACTGGCAAAAAACTAATCCAGAACAGTTCAACATTCACATTCCAGAGCAAGCAGAGATAAACTACACAGATTGAGCAACGTCTTTCTGATTATATCCCAGCTTTTTAACTGCCTACTTAGAGAACGTGTCTCCCTTCTGTGAGGTCACTAACCATCTATTAAATGACTCTAACACTAATAGACAACATGGATGTGTGTTCCAGAGCACCTAAACAAGATTAAATGTGAACACTTATGATACCAGTAAGCTCAGGCCAATCTCTGCAATATTTAGCTGGACATTGAGCCGCACAGCTTCAACCCAAATTAACCTAATACAAAGCGCCACACTCTCTTCCGCTCTCTCATGGATGGTGGAATGGATGCCACGCTTCAGTAGAACTTTGATAAAGCTCAGGACCAATCATTGAAAAACACTTCAGTTGGTTACAGTTCGAGAAGTGTGGCAGGACTGCGTTTCATTCTTAAATCAAGCTTTTTCCTTCAGGCTAAAATCATGGGAAGAACTATTAGAGCTTGGGAGAATGGGTCTGCCATTGATGGTACATATTCTATTCTCTGGCCTCAATTCTGAACTATTCACAACTATTTTTTTTTGCACTTATGAATGCATTTCAGGTTTTACCAATGTGCAAAATATTCTGTGATTTTGATGGAGGTACGGGCGCAGCTGTGATATCTACAGACCCCTCACATATCCTCTGCTCATTGTTATTTTGGCAGTTTAAACTTTGATGAACTTATTCCTGAGTGCCACTATCTACTCCCAGAGCTGAGAATCAGAAATACAGAACATTGCCTCTGTGCTGTAAAACTCCCTCAAAAACACTGGTGATCTAGGGGCCAGCCCTCAGAGTCCCACTGTTCTGTGGGTTTGCTGGCTGTCTTTGATTCACTCTGCCACGGTCGGCTCAGGCCACCAGGGTTTCAGAGGTAACCGGCTGTGCTGACAGCTTCTCCTCAAGGCATTTGCCATCAACTTACCATCTCACCCCTCTTCTGCAACATCAAACACATCTTCTAAAACACAGACACGCACACACACACAACTGAAACAACAACATCAAATGGCAATACCCCTGAGTGTGCTGCTGCTATCATGGCAGAGTTTAATTTATGGAGAACAACAGCTGCATTCAACCTTTAGTAAGCTCATAGGAAAATAGGCAAACAGTTCAAAATCACATGACAATTAAGCAACATAACATGAACAAGAGTGCTGTTGTTTTGAATATGTGATGTTGTTGTTATACTACTTACTTAATTCTCTTAAGGTCGCAATGTTGTTATAAAAGGTTCAATAACAACAGTAGTGATCTGTATCCAACAGTAACATAAAGCTGATAAAGTTAACTTTTGTGCATAACCCAGATGCATATAAGAAAATATATAAAGGTCAAAAGCTTGGAAGATTTTACAATGTTTTAAAAGAAGTATTTTATGCTCACCAAGGCTGCAATTATTTGGAAGTCATTATATGCAAATACAGTAAAAGCAATATTGTGAAATATTATTTCGATTTAAATGAAATGTTTTATGTTTTAATATATTTTAAAATGTATTTTATTCCTGTGGTGGCAAAGCTGAATTTTCGGCAGCAATGATCCTAAAGCTGGGCTCACACTACAGGAGTTTTAAAATCCTAACCGATTATGAAATCTGGTTGCAGCACACACATAAGGAGAATCTTTGCAGATTATCCTCCCTCAAATCTTAAACATGCACACACTACAAAATTTGAAATTCGTGGCGCATCACACAATACAAGATATTATTAAGATTATCATGCCAGATGGAGCGACTCACGTGATCTCACAGATCAGCTGGTCAGCTATGTTTACATATGTTAGCTAGCCTGCTAGCAGCTTTCACTCACCCGGTACGTTCAAAACTGAGGCGATTTCACCCCAGCGCTTCTCTTTCTCCTTATCGGTTTTGATACATGTTTGACATATTATATAGACAATCGTGTTACTACAAAACTTCAAGAAGCAGTTTCCTCCATCTCCACTATTCAATGGAGCCGTACAGCAGCTGTTTTGCGGTTGCGCATTGGCTGTTATAAGTGCTGACGTAATCGTCATCATCCCGATTTAAATCCTAAATATCAAACATGTTTGATATGATAGGGACGGCCCCGATTTGTGTGTTAGAGGATCGGGAGGTGCAAAGTTCTATCGGTGAACACCTCACATTACCAGATAATCCGCGCCGAACATCGGGACCGATCGAGGTGCTCGACAAGATTTTCCCTTCGATTCTCGGGAGGGGGAAATCGGGGCTAAATCAGGCTAAAAATCCTGTAGTGTGAGCCAGGCATTAGAAAACAATGAGAAATCACTCTAATGCAGATTTGGAAGCCCCGCCCCCCTTAGTTACTGTTGCTCCCTCAGACAAACAAACAGAGTTGCTCACTGTCTTTCAATGACAGCCACAGTGTGAAGACCTTGTCCCACGATGTTTTTGCACAATTTTGGACACAGAAGGCCACCAAATGGGAATTAAATATTCCATGGAGGGATTTATAAAATATTTAAAAATAAACACGGTGGGTAACTCGAAGCGAGGGTTTACAGATCACAATGTAAGCGGGAGAAGTCTCGTATTACAGTCGGTCATCACGATCGCAGATGACAACATGCAGGATCAACACTGTTCATGTGTTGCAGGGTACGATTAAGTTAATGTACATTTAACCAGTTTAATATAGAGAGGCACTGAAATGTAGACCTTCTTTATGTGTTTTTGACCTACACTGTACAAGATGCCAGAACAGTCCGCTATTTAGGTTTGCACGTTAGCATGGACTCACCAACTTTAACTTTAGCTAGTTTTAGCCAGAGATACCTTGCTAAAGCACGTGCTGCTTGAGCAGATGAAAATTGTAACTTAATGAGTGTATGACAACCAGAAAATGAACGTTTTTGTCTTCATTTGTATTGGGGTTGAATACTTAGGGACATTTTGCTCTGTTTTGTTTGGATTCAGGAAATGTAATAAAATTAATTATATTGCCCATCCTCTCAGGATACCTGGAATCAGTGTTAAAGTACCCCAGGCACATCGTTTTTCCATTTTTGAAGCATAAACCCCATAAAACCAATGCGAGCTTCGAATCTGCCAATGTTTCTCTATGGCGCTGATACTCGACTGCCATTGGCTAGTCTGCGTTCGAGGGGAGAGGCTTACCGATAAGTCAATTATTACTATCAGTGTTGAATAGAGTTTCTGCAGCTTAATATTTCTGTAGGAATCGTGAGCAATTTCTTTCTTTTTTTTTTCAGGATTGGATAATGATGAATGGAGAGTTTCCACAAAAATACTAATGGTTCATGTGACACTGTAATGGCTGCTGACAATTCGTCTTTGACATTGAATAAATAACTTTTTAAAATATATTAAACAGATTTTAATTTGTAATATTTCACAATATTACTGATTTACTGTATTTTTCCTTAAGTAAATGCACTTAAAAAGTAGTTTTACCAGTACTCATGCCTATTTTATTACATGTCTTTCTTCATAATTTACATGCCTTTCTTTCTTTCCTTTCATTGTTTCTTTCTTTCCGAAAGCATAAAGCCTCCTCTATTACTAAACTGACCAATCAAAAAATTAACATCTTTTGCTTCCGTTCAAAATGAGGCTGAAAAAGGGACAAGGGATGGTAGCTAAATGAAATTTGAAATGAGACTGAAACAACAAAACCATACATAAATTTGCCATATTGAACGAGTGGATGATAAGACAGAGATCATCTTCACAGGTGAGAAGATGTAAACTATTTTATAATGGTCATTGTATAGAGCACTGAGTGATTTCTTCCATTGATTAGGCTACTAGCTACTGTATAACAACAAGTGTTTTGTTGGTGATCTGAGAGATTAATGCGTAAATAATTATTACTTATTAATTATAAGACTATTTTAAAATATAAGAGCAGTATCATTTTGTACATGAGCATAATTGTAAGTATTGTAATTGTAAGGC
Source organism: Onychostoma macrolepis (assembly GCF_012432095.1). Taxonomy (NCBI): domain Eukaryota; kingdom Metazoa; phylum Chordata; class Actinopteri; order Cypriniformes; family Cyprinidae; genus Onychostoma; species Onychostoma macrolepis. The sequence continues at coordinate 14,348,409 of NC_081159.1, read as the reverse complement.
CATATAAAATATAAACCTGCTGCAATACATATTAGTCTCCCTTAAAATGTAGCCTAATTCATGAGCCGCCACTAATAAACTTGTGTTTTTTGCCGTTACTGTATATTTTTGTGCCGCAGACAGTTCCACACAAAGCCACAGCAGTGTCGTTCCTGAGTGAATCAGTGTATTTGAACGAATCGTGTGAATGAACGAATTGAATGAATTTGAACGAATCGTGTTCAATGAAAACTCATGAAGTCACTATTCGCCACCTACTGCCGTATGGATGTAACCTGTAGAAAGAGTTATTGATACATCCCAAAGATTTACATCAAGACTGACTGTCTGTAACAGTGAAACATCTTAGTGCTGTTGGACTGTATCAGCACTTTGGCCAGTCACATTTGAAGACTAGAACTAACTGTTGTACAATATGCTGATCAAATTTTGAGGGCATTTATGAAATAACAAAGAACAGTTAAGATTTTTGGACATGGTGTGCTACATAACATATTACTCTGTAATCCTGTCCATGGATGAAATGGCATGTGAAAGGCCTGTGTAAGACAGAGTCTGAAGGACTGCTGGGGCCAGGCCCAGTCCTTCACTGCCAGACGTGAGCTTTCCTCTTAGCGAAGGGAGGGTGAGCATATGCCCTGGGGCCGCCCAAAACCTGGAACATTAAAACTTGCCATGGTGGCTCAGCTCAGCCATGAACCCTGAGCTAGTCTGGCAGCTTGGCTGCGAGGGAGGATCTGAAGCCTGGACGACTGGGCCTGCGGTCAGAGCCAGGGCTGGACTCGCTGTCTTGCACTATGAACAGGTATCATCGATTACAAACAGAATGTCCAAATCTTCAGAATTCTGCAGTGAGAGATACAGGCTTGAACAGGGGCCACAGTGCAGATGATTTCAGCGTGGGCACCAACACATTAGAGGGACAAACTTCTTGATCTTTAACTTTTTTTTAATTTATTTTTTTATTTGGCAATATTTGCAAAAAAAGAATATTAAAATATTGCTAAAATAAAATAAATGCTATTATGCATAAATGTGTTTGTAGCATTTAAGCATTTAAGCATTTCAGAAAATAGTACAACATTTTTATGTCTGCCATTTATCAATAATCAGCTATGAAAATAAATATTGGTTTATCAATATCAGATAGTATTTAAATATCAGTGAATCCCTACTTTTAATTAAAGCAATTCCATAACTTTCTGTACATCGAAAAGCAAAACTGCATAAATGTATATATACATTTCTTTATTAAATAAGCCATATGTGAATTATAAAACGGTAAACCTTTTTGTACAAGACAATACAATTTTGCCATCTCATACGAATTAGTTTTGATGAGAGTGCGGGACTACATACTGTAATAAATATCATGCTCTGGATTCCAAAGCAATGTTTCCCCCTTGAAGATGCATCAGTCTCTCCTCCAGTTTACAGCAAAGCTGAATGAACGCAAAGGTTAAAAGGTCTAAACGTTGAATAAGTGCAGGGAAAGTGAGGGTGAGTGAAAGATGCGTCCCTAGCACCAGTTTCTCCTCTTGCCCAAATCTTCTCTCGCTAACTCGCTCTTGATTGTGCTGTGGGAGTTGCAGAAGGACATCAGTGCACTTGTCTGAGGCAATGAAGCTTTCCCCCCCCCCTCCCTCTTCCTCTCGCTCTCTCTGCACAGCCCTCGCTGTGTTTTTGGCAGTCGCAACTGACCATCATGAGCCGTGGTGCCAATTTTAGTGAAAACTGGCACATATGGCAGCTGAAGTGCCATATGCCATAACAGAATATTTTTGGCGGTTTCCTCCATTTGTATAATCACTGGATCCGATATAAAAGTGGCTCATTATTAATTATTCCTTTTACCATTTTGTACCCCTTTAAAAGAACCATTTTAGGCAAGTGCAGCTCTGAGGTTCATATTAATAGGAGCAATTGGTCATTTACAAAGAGATTAAAGGAGATGGATTTGGGATTCTACCTGTGAGTCTTTTGTAAGCACTGCAAAAGCACCTGCGTGTACATGATTATGAGAACCATTTCCTCTTTCTGCTTGTTTCCCTCTGCTCTAAACACTTGTATACCAAGACCGTTGTGTTGTCTTCCTCTTTACAGGGTTTAGACTCCATCCTTTTCCTCTTCTGCCCTCCATTGGAAAGACCATGTTAAGTCTTCAGAATGCTCAGTGCACAGCCCTAATCAATTTCTTTCTTTCTTTTTTTTTTATTTCTTTCCATTACATTTAAGTGACACAGCCATATATCGTAAAGATTTTTTGGTTACACTTTATTTTAAGCTGTCTTTGTTACAGTATAATCATGAATTTAAGTACTAATATTAATTAACTACATGTATGGTTAGGGTTAGGATTAGGGTTTGGTTTAGGGTTACTTGCATGTATTTATGCATAATTTATTGTTATTAGAATAGTAAGTACATGTAACGTGTAACAAGGACACCTTAAAATAAAGTGTTACAGAATTTTTGCATCATTTCTGATTAGCTAAATGCATAAAATGAACTTTGACTGACACTGCTGTAGAAATGAACAGTCAGGACTGAGCTTTGTAGTTTATGTTGTAAAACAGTCTAAATCTGTGTTCTCTTGCCAACATGACAACGCCACAGCAGATGTAAACATTAATCAAAACATTGATAAATATGAGCCTTGTTCTTCCATCAGATGATCCCTATTGTTATGCTGACATGCCGTATATGTTGTCATCCTTAATCTCCTGCAAGAAAAGCAGCACAACAGCTGAATTTCTAAATAAAATAAAAAACAGACCCTTGTTAATTTTAATTATACTCTGACTTGCATCTGTTTGGAATACGTTCATGTTTCTCTTTCTATCTTCTCGTAATAAAATCATATCATTCTAGATTGGTGCACGGCATGTCTGAATGTCCAGAATAGAGTTGTTCTTAATCCTTTAGAAGCTTACAGTTCAAGATCACAATCTCTCCTTTTTCCTTCTTAAACACAGGATTATTTTCTTACAATCAGATAGACTTTTAATACAAAAGAATATCTTAATCTCTTGTAAGACCCTGTTAATAATCAATAAAGTCTTTGTGACAAAAAAAGAAAAGAAAAAAAAATAATTTAACATCAGGGTCATGTTAGGCTGACAACTGACATCAGAGTACTACAATTAGCCTCCACACGAGGATGCCACAGAGAAATCTGCTCCGTGTTATACTTTACACTGAGAAGGCAGTTTGCCCCAGTAAAGCGCCGCTGTTAACAGGGGCTATATGTTTTAGGACAATAAAGGAGGAGGAGGGGAGATTAATTCTGTCCACCGAACAGCCTCTGCCAGCCACCATGAACCTGCAGTTCATGAGCTAAGCAGATGGCTACTGATTGAGCAAGCTTTCAGAACACTGTATGGGAAAAAGAGTCCTTATCGTGCTTGGCTGGACAAGTGTTTGGAGCAAGAGGAGATTTACGGTTAAGACTGTGTAAATCTTTATATGTCAAAGGCCTCAACATTAAAAAAAAAAAAAAAAAAACTATTATGTGCAGGAAAGGGTGGGAAAAGTCGCATAATTTGAAATGCATAATGTAATTTGCATTTAATATTTTATCTTTAATTCAAAAAATATAAAAACTGATTATTATGCGGGAAAAAATACATCTTAAAAAAACAACTAAGCAAAAAGACTTTACCATGTCAATCTGAAAGTTACACCTAATGCGTTGTTAATATTTTTTGTAATTTTACATTAAGCTCTAAATTGGTAAAGAATGGTGTAACCAGAACATTTAATTTCCATTTAGTGCTCTCTTTAAACAAGGATCATTTGAATGTATAAAATCACTGTGAATTACATATTAATACATATTATCATAATGGAAGATAATACTTGTAATAGAAGATAATACTTGATATTTTGTCTATGGCCCTGAAAACCAGAGAGACCTCTTCAGTTAGAGAAATTGTGTTCATTTCTAATACTGATTCATTAGCATAAATGCATTGAGATGATTTAAAGTACAATATAGATTATTGTCTTTGATGCCTTGCTTTCGTCACATCCAAAAAAAAGATGATTGTCGATGTTGTCCTCAACAAGAAGACAATATGCAGCCTTGCTGAAGCAGAAACTGTTTTACGCTACATTTATTTCTTTCTATTTATGTATGTCTTTCTTTTTTTTTTTTTTTTTGAAAAACTTGATGGAATTTTACCTTTGCACTAAAGTAACCACAGTCGCACACTTGTGCTCAAGGAACCATAGCCCACATCTTATAGAAGGCTATGACAAATATAATAGCCTATATGTTTTTCTTGAATCTGCCATGCATCTGATCAGTTTACCTTCCCCTCACCCATTTACAAACTAAAAGATTTTAATTATTAATCCCATTATTAATAATTGCACTTTACCACTTTACAATTTTTATTTATTTTGCAAAAAGCTCCAAAACGGTCTTCATAAATGGCAGCAACACAACGTTTATCTTCTGATAAGAGCTATTCTGGGGGTACAAGCCACAAGAAAGATGAACATGTCAGCAGAAGGTAGTCTAAATCTCTCTTATCTATTATGACAGTTTATTAATTCTCTCGATCAAGGTTATGAGTTGGATGACATCCAAAAGAACTAAGTACGACCGTGTCCCTGTGAACCTATACCCCCAACAGACCCCATAGAGAAATCTATTGATTTGTGGAGCTCATCAAATCTTCAGACTGATTAATGTTTAAAACATTTCGCCATATCGGTTAAAACGCAGCGGGACTGTAGCGTACCGCCGCAATATGTTGAAGGAAACTCTGGTGTGTGCACTTGGCTGGCTGAATACTCACTGCTGTCTCCCACAGATGTTAATACAGACATCACAATCCAGTCGTGCTGAGGTCAGGTTGAGCACGCGGGGCTCTCGCGCTTCTCTCCTCTAGAGATGGAGCGCCACAGCAGGTGTGCACGCGACAAGCCTCCGCGCTCATGAGCCCGATCTCTGGCTGCAGCAAAGCGAAAGAGCGCCCCATATGCAGATAAGTATCAGTAGAACAGTTTGCTAATTGTCAGTTGGAGAACCAGCACTGAGGAAAAAAAGTAATGATAATTATATTACAACAACATAATATAGAGCGGAACTCGTTGCAAGTGACGACGTTGTCTGTACATTCAAAAGTCCAAGCGAAGACAAGAATCGTCCGCGATTTTAAGGAAGCTGTGGGACAAAGACACTCAATGAACAGTAACTCAGTATCACATGGAGAAACTTTTTGTTGCCCATCTAGTTAATGGCACGTTTGTAAATCAGCAGGTCTCAAAAGCAGCCATGAACAAACAAAATGATTTCCCCTAATCTTCTTAGTTTGGCTATTTTAACAGGAAAAGAATGAATAATGCTGCATAAAAATCTTTGAAAGAACTGATAAAAAACTGATGTTTTAAATTACAATGTTTTAAAAGACAGTACATGTAATCTTACTGTAATATACAATTATTCTATTTTTTTTCTGGATAATGGAGACAATTTATTATAGCTAATTAATTGGAAGGGGCATTCCCAAAATTCACTGCTCAAGAGCCATCACTTTTGATTGGATTTTATTTCTGTAAAAGTTACTGGAGTTCAAGAGGTTTATATTGCTTTGCATGTTGTTTAGTTGATGTTTACTGCTTTATTTTGGCTTCACATGTGTTGCCCTTGTGGTGTTTGTGTGGTTAAACTGGGCTCTGTCTTTGTTATTATTGGCCACAATAGAAGTCATCGTGTGCCACCTTGCCTCCTGTGTTATTATCAGTAGGCTACGTATAGGTAACAGTAACAAAAGGACAGCCCAGACAGGCTGATATATAATTGACATATATGAACTGTAAAATTTACAGTCATGAAAATGCTATCCTGTATGTAACATCACTACTGTATTTTTACAGTAAAGGTCTGCAAACACAACATGCAGTTTTTGACCATAACAACACTGTACAGTATACATTCAAAACAGCATAAGCATCATCTTTTGAATATTATTCCAACATTAAAATGAATTAAAATCAAAAACGAAAACAAATTAGTGAATGTTCTTTGTTTTACAACGTATGAAAATATTAATGATGAAATATGCATCTGTTTTAGTGACCGCGGTGCACATTATGTTTCAGCAGACACCCTGCATCTACTAGCTAACTGTCGGCGACCGAAGAGTTAAAGGGAGGAGACGAAGCGTGTCACGCCTCATTGGGCAGATTATGTGCAGCAAACAAAAAGTGTGTATGTGGGTGCCACTCAGTCAGTGTATCGGCCCCATCTGCACGCCTCTCTGCGCTCGCGAATCATAAGACGGTCGGCAACACTGTCACTTTCAACAGACGGGGAAATGTACTGACTGCACGGACTTCATCGGAGACGCTGAACACATACTTGAAGATATATTGACGGCAATTGTGAAATTTTGTGGATTATTTTATCCTAGTACCATGGTGAGTAATGACAATTTTGCAATAAAAACAGCCGGAGGCTAGTAATACACGGGGCTGTATGCAGCATCCAAACAGCATCCTCGCAACCGTGTAGAAAGCTCGCAGATGGTAGACGAGAGAGGGAAACTGGCTACACATCACAAAGTCATAAAGTTGGAATAACAACAAGACCGCAGATAAAAAGCGCAATAAATTTGAGCCTGAAATAGGAGGTCAATGGGTTCGTCTCTTCTATTTTAGAAATGCGCATATATTCATGGGTCTATTATAGTATTTAGCTGAAATGCATATTCATTGGGTCCTTTGTGTGATTCTCAGGAGTGAGACTGCGACCTCACAGCTACAAAAGGAGAGGATCGTGAAAGGAAGGGCAAAATTCACACTAAGGCTTTTTATGGATGAAGGGAACTTTAAGCATTTGTGTCTTGATAATACAATCGAGAGCCGGACGTGTCTGTTTGAAATGGCCAAGCATCTTCATCCTAAATAAATTGTCATTTAGACGCTTTGCAGATTTTTTTTTATATATATATATATATATATACCTATATATTTCCACAGTTTCATTCTGTTTTTTTATTTATTTTTTATTTTTGTGTGTGTGTATTAGGCGCGTCGGTGTCCTATACTTTATTTGAGCGATAAATAAGTAGCATTAGATTATTTTTATTTTTTTTAATGGTCTGCTTTATAATCGCAGCCTGTACCACTCAGCTGAAAAACTGTAAACGACTTTGTAAATTTAATACGATTTAAATAAACGTGTATGAAAAACAGCTGCAAAATTTAACACAATTCGAGCTGCGTTTTACCTTCAGTTTTGCAACTAACTGCAGCAACATTTCCCTCCACTCTTGTTCTTGTATAGAAATAATATTTTCACATGATTTTTCTTTTTGACCTCATCAAAAAGCTGAGAATCATGTAAAATCCAAGCAATATGCCGCACTGTTAGTGTCTGTTAAAACTATAATAAAACTATTAGAAACAGACATATGCAATATGGAATAGACTGTAGTCTATATTAAATATTTCCCCACAGTTTTTAAATAGGCTGCTAAAAACAAGTTACACTAGTGAACTGCACTTCACGCGTAACAGAGATTCAGCTCATTTGTAAATGTGCATCAGTGGTTTGAAGAAGAAAAATAATTAACTCCGCGTGCTGCCTTAATTAAAGTCTCGGGAAGAAAGTGGTGGATTATGGTAATAAGGAGACATACGTTCCTTCTTGTAGAATGGAGCTAAAGGTTAGCTGACGTGAAATCAGTGACTTTGACAGTACTATTGAATCCATTCGATATGGTCCTCGATGGTAAAATAGCCCGAACGGTCTCATAAGGCCAGATTTTCATCCTTGTCAAAGGCATGTCAAATACTTCCGACAAGTGAAAGAAAAATCTGAAAATACGCACTGAGAGTTACTAACGTAATACTGTCACGGTTACGCTTTTAAATCGAAATAATGCACTGTAAGAAATAATCTTCTTTTCGATTAGCCTGCTTTCTCTGCTTTTTTACACAATTAATACAAATATTTAATTTTGCGTTTACATTTCATAGATTAGGCTATATCTTAAATGACATACAGTATATATTACAGTTTCAACAATAACAACACTATAAAAATGGCAACAATATATAATTTAGCAATCGAAGACAAGCTTTTAAAAAGACAAACAAGGCACGGGCCTAAGTAAGACTGCGCTTTTGGAGATTTTATTAAATGGTTTGTTCAGGAGATTCACTTGGAACTGCACATAGGAACTAGGAAAAATGTTTAAAATGTTTACATACATTTTATTATTGAGAAAAAGTAACTTATGCGCGATTCTGTTTATTCACATGAATTCACTCACATTTTTGTCTTACAGCAAATGATGGAGGAATCCAGTTCGCAGAGACTGGGCTGGGATGGCGACGCCAAAGCGATGCAGCAGTGTTTAACGGATATATTTACCAGCGTGTACACCACCTGTGACATTCCGGAAAATGCCATTTTTGGCCCATGTGTTCTGAGTCACACTTCACTGTACGACAGCATCGCCTTTATCGCTCTCAAGTCCACAGACAAACGAACGGCGCCTTACATATTCAGGGTATGGTCACGCTTTATTTCATTTTCAACAAGTCGAGAATTTGAAATGTGTAGCCTATTTATTTCAGCTATATAGGCCTAAATCCAGTATATATATATATAAATAATGTACTGTAAAACTGTTGTAGAGGAATTTTATTCTTTTGAAATAATTACTGATGTATTTGCTGACGGTTCTGAGGTTTGGGCTAAATGTTTGAAATGCTTGCTGGATACAGGTGGACACCTCAGCTGCCAACAGTTCCTCAGAAGGCCTAATGTGGCTGAGGCTGGTTCAGTCGGCAAGAGACAGAGATGAACAGAACCTAGAGGCTTATGTGAAGAACGGCCAGCTTTTCTACAGGTCACTGAGGAGAATAGAGAAAGATGAAGAGATGCTGGTGTGGTATGGCAAGGATCTCATCGAGCTGCTGCTGCTGAGCTCAGGCAGAAATCAAGCCAAAAGTAAAGGTACACTTTGAAGATCAGCATGTAATCTAATATTTTTAATTTTTTTTAAGTTAAAAATAGCAGTTGTGTTTAAATACTCAGTCAATATAGTTTGATGTGTTTGCATAATATAGAATTATCAAAGATATATATAAAAAAATGCATACACATGATACAAAGTAATTTATAGAAATACAATTATAATTTTTTAAATTATGTTTTAATAAAATTAAGCATTATCATGTCATGATTATGTAACTGTTGAAGGACATTTCTTCTAAAATGTCTCTTTTCTTTTCTCTTCCCCCCTCCCCCCACCCCCACCAATTATCTGATGCAGGAACGTCGCCCTTTTTGTGCCCAGACTGTAGCCAGCGTTTCCAGTTCGAATTTCCCTTTCTGGCTCATCTAAGATTCCGCTGCACTAAGAGACTACAAAGCATGGCCAGCCCGGAGGAGGAGGCCACGGATGCCAGTGACCAGGCAAGTCTACCTCCTGCCAGGTCCAGTCCCAAACTGGGCCGATCTGATGGCTTCTCCAATCCACAGGAAGGAAAGCCATCCACAGACTTCCACAATCTAGCCAGGGATTTGGAGAATAACAGAACCAGCCCGCCGAGCGACAAAGAGGCCGAGATCCTGAGCGAGAACTCTGGAAAGCGCAAGTTCTCTGACATGGAGGACAGCAGGAACAGTGGATTATCTCAGCCTCCCAAGTCCAAAGAGGAGTTGGCCAACTCGGCGCAGCAGTACCGTGGAGCGTACGGTCTGGACGAGAGCAGGCGGGCTTTCTCGCCCTCTGTTTCAGAGTCGACGGAAATCAAGAGGAGCGCCTTCACCGAGGTCAAGAAGTCACCTCAGAGCTTGAAGCACAGCAGTAAAATCTCCAGCTCCAACTCGGAGAACAAGGAGGCTGGCCGGCCCAGCATCAACCCAGCTGAAAAGCACCTCAACATCAGACAGGTTCTCAGCGAGACTCAGCCCCCACAGTCCCGAATGGAGACCTCGTCAATTGGCAGCGCTTTCACTTCGGTGCCCCAGCAGGGTGGTGGAGGCTCGGAGAGAAAGAGTGCCTTTAGCCAGCCGTCTCGCACCTTCTCGCAGCTATCACCTCTTGTCATGGCACCCAAGCTTCTGCCGGCAGTTGACTGCCATCCTACGGTGGGCGACACCGTCTCTTCCAGTAGACTCTACCAGGCGGACCACCTCGCCGCGAAGCTCCAAGGCTCAGAACTAGGCAGCAACTGCCCCGTGCCGGGTGGCATTGCGAAACAGAACCCTTTCCTATACGCCACAGCCTTCTGGCCCAAGACCTCAGGCCCCATCCAGCTGCAAATGCCCTCTGCTCTCACGCTCCTGCCCCCTTCGTTTACTTCCCTTTGTCTGCCTGCCCAGAACTGGTGTGCCAAATGCAATGCCTCCTTCCGCATGACCTCTGACCTGGTCTACCACATGCGCTCGCACCACAAAAAGGAGTATGCCATGGAACCTCTTGTTAAAAGAAGGAGAGAAGAAAAGTTAAAGTGTCCAATCTGTAACGAGTCTTTCAGAGAGCGGCACCACCTTTCCCGGCACATGACCTCTCACAACTGAATTTTTGGGGATTTATTTGTTTTTCTTTCTTTCTTTCCTTCCTTCCTCCTTTCTTTTTTTTTTTTTTTTTTTTTTTAATCAAAAGGGAATAAGGTTAATCTGGAGGAGTAATGCCAACACGTATGCTCTCATTTTCAAAAGACGTTACTGTTTAAATGGTTTGATTTCTTCAAATGTCATGTTTTGTGTATGAAGATGCATTTTGACTTAAAAACCTAAAATCTATTTATTAAATGAAGCACTTATTATTTGAAAAAAGGGGACAATAATAATGTAAGTGTACCTTGAATTTTGTATATATTAATGTATAATGTATAGAAATCAATTCAGATGCAGATCATTTCATTGAGCGTTATTCAATGACATGTTATGTCTATATGCATAAGGATATCGAACATTGGGAACATGATGTTGAAGTGTATTTAAGAGTGCATGTAAATTATAGTTATTGGTATAAGATGCAGTCTATTCAAAATAATGTAAATACTTGTTTTGTTTGAATACAAAGTGTAATATTTTGTGTCTGTGAGAAATAGATTCAGTGTTTCTTCCTTTTGCTGAAATTTACTATTTGATAGTTTATCTAATCATGTTGAATGCTTTGACAATAAAATAGCTTTATTTTCACCTGATTGTGTGATTAATTATGCCTGACTATAAAATGACAGGGAATTATAGGTTAAACATTGCAAACGTGTACATGTGTAATCTGACCTCTTAATAGAGGATTGCACAGCGATGCTTGGTAGTGTATTTACAGTTGTCGATAGAGTTCCTTTTAAACAACAGCCATAGTTCATACAAAAACTCTTATATTATCGCATATACGCAATATTTGCCTTTGTCTTAGTAAATTATCGGTAGTCTAATATGTCTTTATTATTCTAAAATATACAATTCATCGACCATCGACCGTAATACGTGCACTAAGGAATTAGAGTAGGCGGGTTCGATCACTCATCATTTTTTGTGGGGAAATACACACAAAACAACAACAGCAAAAAGACAATTGTCTAAAATAAATAAATAAATACATAAATAAAGAGACAATATAAGTAGTCTATTATAAGGTAGCCTAAATTAAACTCAATATTTACTATGTAGTTTATTATAATAATAACAGCAACAACAGTGATCATATTATTATTATTATTATTGTTGTTGTTATCAACAACAACATTTTCACGTGAAAACCAAGCACTGAATTCAAATTTTAAATAGCGAAACGCCTGCAAGAAACACGATCTGAACTGTGGTAAATGTTATTTTAATTCTTAGACCATGAAAACAGCACATTAAATAAATAAATAAATAAATAAACAACCGAACGAAAGTCGGCTGCTATATTAAACATGAGCGCTCGTTATTTTCAAACGACTTGTTCTAGTGTCACAATAACATACATTAAAAGTGTTAATCGTTCGGTTTAATTCGCTGTTTGTGTTATTAGAATCCTGTAAAGTGCGTGTTTCAGAAAATTAAGATAAAAGCAAATACTACTTGACTCTATTAGCTGCTATTAAAAAAAAATTAAAAAAGGAAAACAGACTGTAGTAGCCTAATAAACTACTGTAAAATTGACTCGGTTTAACAAATACAATGAAACAACAGCCTTTAATGTTGCGGAAAGGCTAACTGTAAATTTACACAGGCCTAATGCATAAAAGAAAAAACACAAACACCCACTCATAATTAAAATTATATAGGCTAATCTCGATTTAGACATTTACTACATATTTATCATACAAGGCACAATTATAACAATAAAACCTTTGCATTGTCAATATATAGTCTATCTGTCACAGTCAACTGTGATTTACAATTATTGTTTTTCCTTATTAGACAATAAAACACCATATGATTGTCTTCTATTGTTTTCTTATCTTTATATTACATTTATATGTCTTTTTCAAATAGAAATTAATATCAGAACTTGCATTGTGGCGCTTGAAACCAAGGAGCCGAGAGGGAGCTACAAGCTGTTAAAATAGCTCAACAGTGACACCAAGCTTTTAAAATGAAAAATTCAACCAAATCGAGATTTTTAAAAATGAATTGTGATTGCCTGATATTGCAGAGCATAGTCTGCCACCTAACGGTCAACACAGGAGTCAACAAAGCCAAAGTTCAACCAGCTAGTCATTTAGTTATTTTAATTAGCCTATAAAATAACTAAATGTAAAATAACTAAAATAATTTAGTTAAAATAATGTCGTTATTTTAATTAGTTACTTAAATTTATAAATAAAAAGTGATCTTCTGAGTAAGGGGGAAAATAATATTGCCTTCAATAAGGCACTGAACTTTGGTTCAATGTGATATCAATGTAATAAGTGGACCTAAAAATAAACCTTTCATAATCATAAAAAGCCATGAAAGAATTCAGTCCAGAATATGAGGTAATAAGCTGGGAGATGATGATAGTCACTTATACTTACAGAAGATATTTATTGCCTGACCCATGTTTTGTGACTGGAGTCATCCGTCCCTTCATAAGCTCCAGTTACATTTGTCACGGTATCACTCAGCACCTCTCGGTCAGGCTCAGTTTATACCCTTCTCACATGTGGCCAATGTGGTCACCCTTGGCTAACCTAGCTGGCCCGCTTCTCATACTTTACGTGTGATTGTGTCCTATGGTGAACTGCTCTTCTCTGCATCTGTCTCTTCCCTTCATCTTCCTGTTGTTCTCTAACATCTTGGCAATGGGGCCCTTGCATCAAAATAGATCTGTGTGAAACACACCGATCTCAAACAGTATGTATATAAGCATGGTATTTATAGATGATTCACACTAACGATGCAGTGACATCCGAGATCATGACGAGAAGCATGTGAAAGTCAAATGCTTGATTTATAACTGCCTATTTACTGATTTACTGCATTTCTCTGTGGGATATAACAAATAGACTAACCTGTGTAATTTTGCAAATCAGTACTTGTCAAATGATATATATATATATATATATATATATATATATATAGTGTAATGTTTATTATAAATGATTTATCCATACACATCATTATTTTTTTTTTTAAATCATGTTCACTTGTCATTTTTAATAAAAAGCATTAACTCTCCAACTTTCTTCCCATGTAGAAGCAATCTGTCACTCAACAGATATGAGATCCCAGCAATTTAGCAAACAACAACTATCCAACAATCCAAATAATTCCCAGTGGACACATTGGGCCTACATTTAGTTTTTTCTCTTTTGAGAAGCAGTTTCACTAAGATACACATTACAATAAGGATGAAAAGATGAAGGCAAGTTCCTTTCCATGCAAACTTTAATACTTTAATAAATGAGCCAGTAGTTTGATATGAGAAAGTTCATATGAGTGGTCAGAATTGCAATGGATGACAGCGAATATTATGAAATGTAACTGTATGCCACAGTTAAATACACAATTAACATCAGTAATCTATATGTGTTTGTTTGAACCTCTAAATTGTCTTCAACAGTTGCCTGTTTATTCTGTGGATTAGCTATTGTGTCATTGCTTACCACTGGTTGCCTCTATCTATATGAACAACAGGCTGCTTAAGTTATTTTAAAGCAGGACACATTCAATCTTCCTCCGCGCTGACATGGACAAATTTACACTTAGCGTTCACTTCAAAGATGAACAGATCTGCTTTATAGACATGCTTTTGCACTTAGCATGCTCTCTGTCCTCCTCAACTGTTTGTACCTGTCTTCTGTGCGTCTGCCTTGCAAATTCTAAGCATTGCTGCGAGTAATAGACAGATCTGAGAGCAGGCGAGTATTTAAGCTGCACCTGTCCTTCCTCTTCAAACTTCTGTCCTTCATGGGTCATACACAAAATCTTCAAGTAAAGAGAAACAGATCATCAATTGATTTTAGGCATCTTCTGCTGACTCTCTTTTGTTGCTTATTCAGTATACCTTAAATATATGTTTTTTCAAGGCTATTTTTATGTTTTATATTAAAGGGATGGTTCACTCAAAAATGAAAACTCAAAAACCTTTATAATTAACTTTCTTATGGGAAACACACAAAAAATATATATTTTGAAAAGTTATTTTCTTCATGTATTGTAGGACAAAAACAGTTGAAACATTCTTCAAAATATCTTCTTGTGTGTTCCACAACAAAAAGAAAGTCAACGACACGAGTAAATGACAGAAATTTTTATTTTTGGGTGAACTATCCATATTAAGTACATATTAACTATTAAGTGGTTTCTTCCTACAATAAAAAAAAAAAAGGTGTAGAACCAATTCCACTCAGAAAGTTCTATAGTAAATTTCACAAATAATTACAAAGAAATGGCAAGTACCATTGTGAAATTTTCAATTTTAAAGTTTTAATGACTGATATACAATTTTCTTTCTCTTATAAAATGCAATTTCTTATAAACAGTTAATTTTACAGTTCATGCCTGCTAAAAGAACGATATTAATGTGCTGAGAATGAAATTTTAGAGAATGGATTTCTCGTGCAACTGTATCTTTGATGCTTATGGATCTGCACTTTTTTTAGACATACGTAGATTTATCTTTTGCATGCATATAAAATCAAAGCAAAGTGCTCGTTCACATTCCATAGTTACAGTTATACTGAGCATGCAGGTGTCAGTAGCTCAGCCGATAACAATGTCGGACACAGCTGTTGTTCGCTCTGCAAATGCAACGTGGTGAACCACAATCGAACATAAATTATGCAACCGCACAAAAGATGTACCAGTCATTCATGCACCGTTAATACAGATACCAGCACCATCACGTTGTCGTTGCTGGGTCATGCCAGGCCGTGATTTATATGTCGTCAACAGGAACAAGCTGTATGCTTTACTAAGGCATTGTACTAGTCACACATTTTATCTTGACTACCACCAGGTTTGTTGTTGTTTCTTGCTCTGGGTCATTTGTCACAGTGCACAGGGTGCTGCTCTCAGAGAGAGGCCGCTTTAAGCGCAGCGGTAAAATATAGGCCTTCGGAAATCCACTGTAAAACTATACGGAACTAATCTTTCAGCGCTGTGCAGGCATTTCAAGTGTCCGGCTCTGATTACTGCGCCTTGAGCCAAAGCAGTCAGGTAGGCCTGAAGGTGGATTTATGATACGGGAAGTGCACAGGAAACTCCCTGTTGATTGGTGAGAGGGGGGAAATGGTGACTGTTTGTTGGTTTTACTAGATAGGAATAAGGTCTAGAGACGGGGAAGGATGGGAAGACTTCAAAAGATGCATTTCTCTAGTACACAAGAGGGATAGGACTTCACATCAGAGAGTCCGGCAATTTCCGTAGCCTCAACTATGACCCGAAGGAATGAAGCCTGGAGCAAAAGCTTGACACTCAAAGGAAGATGCATTGAGCACCGAGAGAGGTAGATGTAGATAATGTATTAGAAAAAGGCTGTTGTTGAACATTAGAGGTTTTTCAGAAGCTAGGTGGTCAATGAGAAACAAACTCTCAGAGGGAGCTTCGGCTCACATCAATGCATACTGTTACTAAAAAAAAGTATTTTTGTTCAAATTTCTTAATATAATGTGATACAGAGTCACATCACAATGTTATAAGGATAAATTATGTATATGTGAAAATACACACGTATAGAATTGATTATAGACACTCTTCAAGGAGTACAATGCATTTAAATAAATATCTGAACCATTTGAAATATTACATATTACAATCATTTATTATACTAATTATGTACCTTATTTTGTTTAATTATGACAAATATATGTAAAATACATTCAAAAATAAATAAACATTTTTAAAAATTGCTTATTTTGTACAATACTGTGTATACGTAATGTAATATTTAAAATAATATGTTTAAAATTTATTTCACATATTTAAGAGAAGAAATTAAGAAAATATGCATTTATATAAATATACCTACAAATATACAGGTGCACCTTATGCACTGTAAAAAATTTCAAGCGGTTTCAACCAATTATTATTTAGTAACAAGTTCCATAGAAATTTTACGCTCAGTCAATGGAGAAAATTCATTCACGCCATGGAGAAAATATACATAAGAAATATACGTAGCAATTACACCAACTTCTTGCACAGTCTCTATTTTTAAACTATTATATAACTATTATTAGAAAGGTGAATGATGCATTTAATCATCCATAATGAGATGCTGCAGTTAAAAATACCACATAAAAGCAAATAACACTCACTGACACTTTTTAAAAGTACATTGGTAGCCTTTTATTTACCTCTGACTGGGGTGTCTATCAAGGGGGAGGCAGAGTTCACCCTGTTCGTTTTTATCTTGCCAAATCTGTCAGTAGGTATACTGATGGCTCTACACTGACAGCGATTTCACTGCTCACTGACAGGCAACTCTGTCTGCAACAAGTGAACAGGTGCTTCTTTGTTCCTCACCAAATGCCCTCGGACACTTTGCAAAAACACAGCGCTGGCTTTCTCACAAATGAATGGTGTACTACTTTGTCCAAAGCAAATGTTTAGATCTATTACAGATTATATGCTTGGCCGATCCATGGGCTGTTTTGAAAAGACGTGTTTGAAATGCGTGGCCATTTTCACGTCGCCTCATGCTCCAACTCTTAGGAATGGGAGGAGGGAATAGGGTGAGAATCCTTGACCCTTAGAGTACAACTCAAAAATGGGTCTCTGGTTTGAGGAAACCTCTAGACTGAGAGCAAAAACCTTCTCTCCTGTTCCGCCTTGCTGCGGTGGAATGTTGCAGATGACTGTTGGCACGTTTGCAAAGGACTAAGGCTGAGAAAGTGGTTCAGGGGTCACAACACATACATAACTTGATTGTTATTTCAATAGTGAAATCTACACGAACCATCAGAGAAACACCCTCAAGCAAATGGAAATTCCCTTGTCACGTCGTGACTTTAAAATAAATATCAATGATTCCCAAATCAGCGGCTGTAAAAGGGCTTGTAAAATAACACTAACTAAGAGGAAAATTAGAAAAAAGCAGGTTTCTGCAGGTAAATTTAAGACTTTTTAAAGACCTTTATCAGACTAAATAAAGACAATTTAAGGAATAAATTGAATTGAACTGAATTGAACACAAATCTTCCTCGATAATTGTTTTGCTTTCCATTGAAAATGTCAAATCAAGGTACATATATAGCAAAATGACATAAGAAGTTGTCTTGTTTTCTAAAATATTTTTCAAAATGAAGTAGATTTATGATTAAAACAAGAACATGCCAGTGGGCTCAGAACATAATTCAACTTACTTCAACAGGAAAACATGTTTTCACACCCCACTGACATTTTTGTTTAGTTTTGTTTTAAGCATAAACTTAGACTTTTTTTCAGTTTTTCAGAAAACATCGCAAGTGTTTAGATATTTGTACTGGAAAACAAGACAAAATAGTAAGGAAGATATCATTTTTGCTGTGAATGCAACATTTAATGCCATGAAATATTGAATTTAAGACTTTCCGCATCTAATAAAGCATTTTTAAGGCCTTAATGTGTGGAAATGCGAATTAAGACTTTTAAAGACCTTTTTAAGACGGAAGGAATTTTTTTCCTTCTTTAAACGCAAATACTTGCCCAAATGCATTATGGTGTAATTTTTCCTATTTGCACATATATATTAACTTCCACATTATATCATAAAACATAGCAAGTCATACAATTCATGTAATATTTGCTTATAAAAACCTTTTACTGTACTATATAAAAAAATTACTGTACATTTGATACAGCTTCTAAAAGTATTATCTATCAAGAAGGAGACTCCATACAACATTACTGCCAAAGCATGTGAGCTAACAACCATTAGCCAAAAGACAAAATTATTGAGTAGTAATCTTTAAGTGGACCAAACAGTCCCAACACTGTCCAGACACCATCACTCGTGGCAGTACCTGAAAACTCATCTCCTCCCCTGTTACTCAAAAGCTTAATTCACAGATAATGATCGCTTGTGCCAAAACAATAACAAATGATTCTTCCCCAAGAGAGAAAATCCTGCATGATACTACAAAGTTGTTAAAAGCCAGGATCATTGATGAATCAATCAGGATCATCAGTGTTTATACTCATCTGGGGTATTACCTCATTGCAGTTACTGGAGGGTCCAACACAAACAAATGGCCTTTACAATTTGGGAGGTAAACAGTTCTGCACTGTTTACATTAAAGTGATCAATCCGTGTTGTGCAGCAAGTGAAACAGACATCACAGACCTCCATGTCTCAGCCATTCATCTAGTGATTAAGATCGTAAAGTTTTCAGGACACATTCCTTTCAAATTACTGAAGGCTGCCAAAGCATCTTAAAGGTAACTTAAGATGCTGTGAGCAAAATCTACAAATGCTCAAGGATCATGCAAATTCATGCATGTAAGGCATTAAGAGCATATAGCATGCATATTTATATGAGCCTTGCCGTCTACAAAACAAATAGCATGCTTGACTAGTTCACAATAGCTTTGAATGCTAAAATATTCATGAATATACATACTATTTATGTGTTATGTATGTGAGGATTTATACTGTAAACTTCAAAGATCTTGTGATCTATCCTGTCCAGGTTTTGTACAGACATGTTGCAATTAATCTCTAACTATGAATAACACAATATTGTGTGTAGATGATTGAAATTCATATGTTTCAGACATTTTAAAAAGAACATGAAATTCCCACTGTGCTGTCCTTAAAGCAGAAAACGTGTAGTGCTGCTTTTCGCTCTGCAGGTAGCTGTACTGAAAC
Organism: Onychostoma macrolepis; assembly: GCF_012432095.1. Classification (NCBI taxonomy): domain Eukaryota; kingdom Metazoa; phylum Chordata; class Actinopteri; order Cypriniformes; family Cyprinidae; genus Onychostoma; species Onychostoma macrolepis. The sequence goes on along the minus strand of NC_081159.1, from coordinate 14,329,165 downwards.
AACTGGCCTGGACACCACTATTGTTTCATTTAATAGAGAGATAATAAGGGAAAAACTGAGAGGCTTTCAAAGGTCCTAATAAAACTGTAACTTACTGGTTATTTAAATAATACATTTTGTTTCATTTGGTGTTGTCATTAACATGTGCTACAAATTAATCCATGTAACACAGTTTATCTTATGGTGAGTCACAAACTGCCACAATTTTACCAGTCATTAGTTTTTAAAATAGCAACATTTCCACTATGAAATTAATCAAGGATGATCACAGTGATAATGTATGTCACTAAAATTATTACACTGTATCACTCACTGCCCATGTCCTCACTTTATACAAAATAAAATATAGATGTTAAACGTAAGATAACTGAAATAAAATTCTACAAAAGAAACATTCATACTATGTTCTGACTAAAAGAAGACAAAAAATAAAGAAATAAGAAATCTTCGTTTTACAAGATTTCACAGCTGCACGTGTCAACACTAGATATTAATGAATACATTTCATATGAAAGTCAGTCTTCATCCTGAAGGTCCTCTTAACAAAAAGAATTGTATAGTTGTACATTTTTAAGTTTGTTGCTTGCTTGTCCCAGGAGGAGTCAGTGCTGAGAACTTCCAACAATAATGTAACTGTCTGAGTGATAGACACGCTCGTGCGCGAGGATGAGCAAAACTACGGCGCTACATGAGGACCTGTACGCATTAGATAGACAGCTTAGACAATCGCTTCTCTTCCAGTCATTAATTATATGTTTGTCCACCCAGTTGTATATAAAACGCTTAAAGAGTCTGTCTTTGGTCCCTTTACGTGACGCTCTTTTCTCTGATTAATTTATTCAGAAAAACATAGAGCCTCTTATGATAAACACATGTTTGCAGTAGGCTATTAAAAGTTACTTACATTATTTTTTTTTTTTTATGTGGGATTTAAAGTAAAAGATATCTATAATAAAGATATCTTTATTATATTTCTTCAGTCACAAAATCCTTTATTAATCCTAAAAAAAAAAAAAAATTAATTAATTAATTAATTAAAGAAGAAGAAGCAGTTAAGAGATTTTGCTGTGTACCTTTACCTATAAAAGTCCAACGGTGTAACCAAAACGCAGGAGGGCATTTTTGTGAGAGGAAGAAAAAAAAAAACAACATCATGAAATACTGTTTGTCAAGGTCATAAAGTCTATAAAAAAATAATAAATATTTATTGGCTACATAGGACCTTATGTATGTATGTATGTAGCCTATGCATGTAAGTATGTAGGCTATATGTATTTATATATTACCTTTTTTTTTTTTAAATGTGTTTTGTTGAAGTCAAATGGAGGAACCAAACCTCTTGATATTAATTTAAAAATGTATTTGTAAATCACCTTGGAAAATAGGCTATGTGAAAGCTTGTTTAAAAAAACAAACAAAACAAAACAAACAAAAAAAAAATGTGAAAGGAAAGTATTTCGTACTTTCTACTTCATCATGGTTACACCACTTGACATTAAATGGCATTTTGGCATTTTTCTGGAGCTGTACTGATAGGCTACAGTATAAAAGTTTTTTTTTTTTTAAATGGCAAATACATTCAAAACATGACTACAAGTCTTACGTTTCTAAGAACTCGCCACGTGTTTTAAACTAGATTCCTAACACATGTCTCCGTTTGATCACCTAGAACATCATTAATTGTCACTGACCCATGTATTTAAGTATAAATAAATAACTGCACATTCCTCTCCTTGGTCAAGACGCGCTGTTTGGAGCTAACATCTCCAACGATATATATGAATGTTTCGTCCGATATAAATTGAGGATGAGAGAGAGCGTCCTGCACATCTCAGGCACGCATCAAGCAGTGAGATCATTTGTGATATAAATATCTCTTTGCCAGCAGATCTGCTCCAGCTCCTGCAGCTGAGGGTAATGCCCACCAGTGAAACAGCGAGTTACCTCAGAGCGCTGGAACAGCAGCAAAATGCTGGAAGTGGCCTAGCACGCTCACAGACAGCTCTCTGGAAAGAATGAACGTTCCTCTCCTGCTTTTACTCCTCTTTCAGTTGCCTCGCTCTGCAGTGCTTACGGGATCTGAACGCGCGTATTTGGAGCACCAACTTGTCGAGGAAGGGCGCGTATCAGGGCGCAGGACTGGAAGACTGTACTGTAGAGTTGGAATAGGTTTCCACCTTCAGATTCACCCCGATGGAAGAGTCAACGGGAGTCACGAACCTAATCCGTTAAGTAAGTTATCATTTACCAATCTTTACAGACATCTGGAGAGCTAAATTCAAATTAGTGACTGATTGATCCTTTTTTCAAACTTAGTATGCCTGCACAGTGTTCGATTATGATTTTCCGAAAGAAATAAATTTACCATTACTCATTAGGAATGGAATTATGCTAATTAACATCCAAAATGAAGATAAATTATTCAAAAGACCAAATAGAATCTAAAAAATGATTTAATGGCATGTATGTTTAAACAGTTTTGCCCAATAGAGAAGGTCCTTACAAGTCACAGAGACAGAATCTTATTGATGGGCTGTGCAAAAGTAACTGCTATTGCAGACTGATCTGACTGAATGAATGATAAACTAGTGCTTCCTCTAGTTGGAGTCTCTTGTTTGGAGCGGATGTTTATTTACAGGTATGGGAACAGGTGCAGCGGCTGAGATCAGAATGCCAGTGAGCTGAAAGCTGGAGTGAGTGGCATCATTAACATGCCATGCACTAGATTTCTGTTAATGGTTGAATAGCTGGGTACACATACCATAGTACTAGTCTATTTAGAGGGTCTACTGTCAAACAGATGATCAAAATTAGATTAAAGTAAAAAGGACTTTGAGTTTAGCTGTGGGTGTTAAGTCCATGTGCCAGACAGAGTATTTAGAAAGCAAACATCATAGACCTGAAACATCTCTCTGAAAGAATACACCCTAACCAATCTCATTTTTAATGTCAACAAACAGTAATGACCAATAATGCCTTAAATACTAAAAAGATGGATGATCTATCCAAATGCCAGTCAGTTTTTATATTAAGCTATCAACTCTTATGTGTAGTTCACTTTTGTAAATCCACCTCAAAATATTTTATATATATATATATATATATATATATATATATATATATGATTAACAGTGGTAACAAACAGGCTCTTTAAAATCAATAAAAAAGCTTATTTTTGGACCCTATGGACCCTATAACTACACACACGTTAAATGAAGAGCACCCAAACTTGTAGGACTGGCATTGGGAAGTCATGTTCATTTTTCTGGTGGATGATTTTTTGTGATGTTAGTGTGTTTTACAGTATGTGTTGCAGGGGTTTCATATTCTTTACTTACTATACATATATAAGGATCTAATATCCTGACTAATATAAAAGAAGACAAAAAGACAGATGAAAAATAGGCTACATACTCACAGTCAGTGTGTGGTGTTAAATGTATTTATTAACAGATGTGACTCAGATTGTACATTGTCCTGTACGTACAACAGTAGGCAGGAGGGGATAGAATAATGTTTAACTGAACTAATCTCTCTTGCTGTAGCATTCAATAATACTTCTAACCAAAATGTCAGAGAACAATAGATTTCATATTGTGTCTTTAAGAATTGAATGTTTAAGAATTTGAATGTTTCTAAACTATTTTCTGTGTAATATCTCCTGCTTTTGACCTGCAAGATATAAAGCTAAAAACACTTGATTTTTTTATGTTATATATTCTCTGCCCCATACTTTTCCAACCATACAATACCCATATGTATTGCCTTTTTTAAAACATGAGAGAGGTTGATGCAAGTTATGGCATCAACTAATAATGCCTCGTGCCATACATATGTCAATAACATGGCATGCTTGTGTGTGAACATAGCCATTGTTTGACCTTTGACACTTAGGACATAAAGGTCATCAGTTGTCACTGCAATTGTTGTGTTTTTTTCTATCTGTAGGTGTGCTGGAGCTGTTTGCCGTGTCTCAGGGGGTCATAGGGATCCGAGGAGTTTTCAGCAACCGATTTCTAGCCATGAACAAGAGGGGGAGGCTTCATGCGACTGTAAGTCTAACCCAACACAATATAAAGTGGATGCAAACCAATCCAAATATGCCGAACAAAAACTCCCCATACACACTTTTGAAGGAAATCTCGGCTTACTGTGATATTTGTGAGCCTCTGCAAATTCTCTCAACAAAGACTTGAACAGCACAAAGCAGTGGAGAGACACACTGGAGTTTCAGAGCAATCTGGCTTTGCAGGGGTCTGGGCTGTCTGATAGAAGGCAGAGCTTATTAGCATGTGTTAATGGGAAGTGCAGATTAAAACGAGTCTGGGGTAGTTGATAATCTTGCAAGGAAGGGAATCAATATGTGTGTAAACAAAGTTGGACAGCTTTAAGGACACTTAGCATGCAAACAGCAAGAACTGGGACTTATGCAAACAAAGCAACAGTATATGGAACTCTAATCTGTATTCATATAGCTTTAAAATTAGAATTGTTTAACTCTCCCATAATACAAACTGTCTTTTCTTTCAATTTTTCTCCCCCAAGAAGAGAGAGAGAGAGAGAGAGCGCATAATACATATTTAATAAAAATGTTTTTGAAAGTCTCTTACACACAACATCAAAAAGAAAAAAACTAAACAAACAAACAATAAAACAGTAATATTATTACAATATTATTACACTTTTTAAATAACTATTGTCTATTTTAATATGTAATTTTCTCCTGTGATGGCAAAGCTGAATTTTCACCAGCCATTACTCAAATCTTCAGTGCCATTATCCTTCAGAAATCATTAATAATATTGCATATAATAATATGCTCAATGTTTCAGTTGAAAATGTGTTTTCTTAATGTCTTTGATGAATGCAAAGTTCAAAAGAACAGTATTTATTTGAAACAGAAAAGTTTGGTAACATTATAAATGTCTTTACAGTCACAAAAACACCTTATTGCATCCTTGCTGAATAAAAAGTATGTGTATATATATGTGTGTATGTATAATTAATCAATTGTTCTGTATTTATGTGGACCCTACTTCACATTAATGTCTTACAATTTTAGAAAAATCTCGTAAGGGGCGGATAATAAAGTAGTCTGATAAATCTGAGGATTAGCCTCCGAACTGCTGCAGACATCATCTGTAATTAAAGCAGCTGCAGCGGCTCCATCAGACTTGAATTGGGTTTCATTTCCTCAGACCAGCTACAGTTGCACAGGCTTATTTAATAGCTGTCAGCTTGGGTTTTAAACCCCAAGCACTTCACTTCGTAGACAAGTCGGCCAAACCAAAAGAGTATCAAATGACTTAACGTCTGATTTTTGTTGCACTGTCTGTCATATTTAATATTTCGATGTTTTCATAGTGGCAATTTATTGCTTCGATAATGGCAAGGAAAACAGATGTACATTATGTCTTGTGACCTACCCAGCAAGCTATTACTAACATAATCTTTGCAAAGCTTAAGAGGTCACTGCATTTATTAAGAAAACAATAGAGAGCGGGTGAGAAACCAAGAGGGAAATGGAGATGCAACCATCTCCCATTCCATGAAACGTGGATTGCTCATGAGCCAGAGATGTGACTCAAACGTATCTTTGCTCACATGGTCTAAAGGTAAAGGAAACAACTCTGAATAATACAGCAACACTTACGAATGGGAACAAATCTGCCGTGCCAAGATGTAATTACTCGTATCTGTGTCTGCAGCGGTATAATAATAATAATGCAAGGCTGAACAGTGGAGGTACCACAATATGGGAAATCTTGAGAAAGGATTGTTTGTGGATAATATTCACAAAGAAAGCTGTCAGAAAACAGACACAGGTCAAACAGCTGTGCAAGTTCATGACTTAACAATAAAATGTCTACTGCTTGCAGACATCTGAACAGACATATGGGATTTCTTCTATCTCTTCAAACATGGATCGAAATAACCCCCAAAAAAATGTCATAAAAGGATGTATCCTCAACAGCTGGCTGCTGTTTAAAACGGCGGACATAAAGCACTTCCAGAAGACAGAAACCATGTACCCTAATCAAACAAACGTTCAGATGTTTTTGGGGCAAATTACCACATTAAGGAGAGAGAGCCCCTGTGAAGTTATGGTGGGTCAAGTTGTGACTGGCATGTTTAGAAAATATTGTAATGGCACCATTTTCTGCTTTACTGCACTCTTCAGCAAACCAGAACAGTTTTATTATTTCAGAGTTTGGGAATTATGCAAGACCTCTTACTTGGGACTGACCCTCATTAAATTCATGATATAGTTTCCCACCAGATGTATTTTTAGAGAGTGAGGCCAAAATTCTTAATAATGTTGGTTGGTAATATAAACTGCTGTTTACAAACTAACAGTGTTCCCAAAAAGTGTTTGAACACATTCATTTCTAATAAAGAACATTTTGTGAAAAATGTAATACCATGCAAACACATTCATACTTTTTTACCCAAATATATGTAATGTATAAATGTAAATGAATATATATTTACTATAGAGTTCATTATCTAGAAACACACAGGGCAGCATTTTTGTTCACATCAAGCAAGCAATAAGAAATCAAATCTAGATATCAGCAGTGTTGTAGTTGAGTCTTTACTCAGATTCCAATGAGCTGGTCTCAACTACAACACTGGGTATCAGATATACCTACAGAGGAGTCACATTCGACAGAGAGCCAGAGAAGAAACAATAACAGACCAGAAATGAAGTAGTCTTATCTAAGTTTGCTTCATGCCTGCTATCTAGCATCTAATTGAACTATCTGAGCTTTGTTCAGATATTTAAAAACATTTACTAGAGAGAGATCTAATGGATGTCTGGTCTTGTCAGTGTATGGCTGCATTTCTGAAAGCCTACCTAAGGAGAGAGGCTTGCACATAACCACAGATTGCCTACAAACAAGCATGTGTCCTGCTTTCCTGCACCCTGGAAGGATAAAGTTATTTCATAGCCTAATGAGTTTTCAGCCCACACAAACGAAGCTCTGCTTCTGTCAGTCACCCCAGTCTTTGATTGGAAAGTCGGTTTTGATGACTTTGAGCTAGGAGATAAAAGTAAGACTTGCAATTATTCTGAAACCCCCTCAATGCTTCATTCTGGGGCTCGGTGTCTATAATCTGCTTGCTGCTTTTCATTAGCTCTCTTTATGAGGGGCTAACTCAATCAGGCCACAAAGTGTTCTCTCTCCAGCAGCTGCTAATGTGGCATCCTACAAAGTGTGTGCACAGTAATTACTTATTGTGTGCCCAAAGTGTTAAAGCTTTATTGATGTGCTGAGGCACTCTCTATTGCTGAGGTAAAATTGAAGCACAATACAAAAGCTGATCACTTCCATATACAGTTCTGCTTGTAAGTGTACATATACCATTTTTTTATATATATATATATATATTGCCTTGATGAAGCTACATAAATTAAGATTCAAGTTGTGCATTAGTACATGGTCCTACAACTTTAATTTCCCAGCATTTTCTGCACACATGGTTTTTCCCACAATGTCATCCAGCTTTGCCACTCAGGCAAATATATTGAGGGACACATAAACAACTACAACAAGATGCAAATTGTCATTATTGTTTAAAGAGAATATTTTAAGTAATTAAAGTTTTGAGAAATACATTTGTAAAAGATTATATTAAAATATAACATTCTTGTGGAATTTGTAAAATTAAAAAATAAAAAAATCTCCTGTGCAGCATCTTCAGGACAGGGGACAGTACTAAAATATGATTTGATTTTACCCATTATTTTTTAAATGCTACAGATTCTGCAAGGGATATGTAAACTTATAAGCACAACTGTAATGGTTATTATTTGTTTTAGTTGGATCTATACAATATATTTAATACAGTATTTTTCCTGTATTGTTCTATCAATAGTCTATCAGTCTATAAAATTATCTAATAATTTATGATGAAAATCGAGCTGGAAAAGAACTACATGTCGGGTAAACTGATCATGTCCTCTAGTGTTGTGTGGTATCTACTATAATACAAACTGCTACTCTGAATAAAGAAGAATTATTTAATTCCATGGTGAAGTATGCAACAATGATCTATTTTTTTTTTTTTTTTTTTTTGGTAGGCTCACATTAACAAACTTGCTGAATACCTCGCAGAAAGAAAAAAAAAAAGCTTATGACGATTACATTTATACTAGAAATAGTAAAAGTTATTATCTCATTTGAAAGTAAGATGTACAAATAGTACAGGAAACCATACACTAAATAAACACCATTGCAGCTGGACTCCGGCTGAAGTACAAACAAAGATCATCAGAGGGATCTAGTATCATTCACAGGCTGTGTTGAAAGCCAAGATTCAAGACATATTAACATGACCATTAACATGCACAGGCGTATAAGTATCAGACTGAACAACTTGTTGGTTTTCTATCTTTGTATCTTTTCATTCCCCCTTTTCCTGTCCTTTTCCCCAGGAGAGCTTTACAGATGACTGTAAGTTCAGGGAGCGGTTTCAGGAGAACAGCTACAACACGTACGCCTCAGTGATCCACAAGAACCATCGCACTGGTAGAGAGTGGTTCGTGGCACTTAACAAGAGAGGTAAAGCAAAAATGGGGTCTAGTCCGAGAGTGAAGTCACAACATGTGTCTACACATTTTCTGCCGAGAATGAACTCGCATCAAAAGACTGAACAAGGATTCACAATAACAGACAAAGAGCAGGAAAAACAACCACATCCACCAACACCCTCAATAACGAAAGTCGCAGCCAACACCGGAAAGAAGAATCGACCAGTAGTCAAATACTGGCCCAAGTTTCGATTCGGATAAACCAGTGCTGTCTTAAACATGGATTAATCTTGCAAAAATACAAGCTGGGAAAAAGTTGGTTTGCTGAAATACCAGTTTTCTCATCAGGATAATCAATACTTGCTTAACTTACATGACTTGAGCATTCCGGTCATCATGTACATTAAATGTCAAAGGGCTGAATCAGCCTATCATAAGACATTTTCAGGACGGAACTTCTGAAGTCTGATGTGCATTTCATGAGGATCTTCTGAAAATCATATATATTTGAACTGATCTGCATTATAATCCTCAGTGATTTTACAAAATATAACTACATTTTTATATTATACCTCACTGTATTTATACCATATATTTATGTCTCTACAAGCTTTTTTGCACACAGTTATCCAGCTCCCAAAATTATAATGTTTGTGATGGTAATATGCAAATATATTTTTTAAAAAGGTGAACAACAGTACAGGAAAAGGAAGGCATATTTTGAATGCTTCTGGGCTGAATTATGCACATGCATTGCTTATTTGCATAAAAAAGTCCATATTTCTTCTCTTTGAACAACTAGATATCTGTCTATCAAAACTATCAGGCTAGATGCTGACTGTCATGGAAATTAAAATCCTGTCATGACCCCAGTGCATTCCACAGAAGAGCGATGTCTCACAAAGATAAACATGTCTTATGGGACTGCTCTGTGTTTTTTATGAGCTCTGCTCATTGGTGTATCAAATGGCAGACAGTCGTGGTATGACCCTTCACAAAATATCCCTATAACTGTCAAGCAGGGTGCACTGAAACGGTGTGGAACTCATCTTTAGTGTTTACAGGTGATTGCAACCATAATCCATTTCCAAACTTTTCACAACAATTCATTTCTAATAAACATTTCACTATAATGAGTTTAAAAACATCCTGCGTGTAATTCCTAAAATTATTCTGAGGCTATTGTCTGTTTTACAAACTACCACAATATAGGAATGCTGTGCTTTTGTATTTGGAATGGGAATATATTAGGATACAACAGAAATCCTTAAAAGATCATAAAGGTTTAATCACAAATATTATTACACACTTTGTTAATTCTGCATTAGATTCTCCTGGAATCAACGATGTGGCCAAAATGGTGGTGGTAGTGGATGTCTGAAGACTTGCCCATTGCAATTGACACAACAGCTGGCTTGTGCCATTACCCTGTTGGGCTGATCCAAGGGGTAAAGTCAGGGTTTGGTGGAGGTCAGACATTCCACCAGAAAATGGTTTACAACAGTGTCTCATCAAACAGGTTGAAATACAGGGGTCAAGACATCCACATCAAATGGTGTCTGCATAAGCCATAATGCTGAACAGTGCTATGGCTCTAAAGGTTTCTTAATACTTCTTGGATATATGCCAAGGCATACATCCATAGCCAAGACTAGGACTTTTGTCTGGGAATACAATCTTTGCCATTCAAAGTCCTTATAGCAAAAATCTAATTTACCAAGTTTAGATAGGAACAAGAATGATGGCAAAATGCACAGAACTTCGATAACATTGAGAACTGTTTAATAAAAGTTTGAAGAGCTCTGCCACCTAGTGGTTATGGATGAATAATTAGACCACAGGTACATTTTGGTCTGACTTGGCAGACCTGTTTGCCATGTTTTCAATATTTTTAAATGAGACAACAAATAACACCACCAAACTGTGGTTCAGCAGAACTGTTCAGTCCAATAGATAAATGAATTCCCACTAAATCTAGTAATGTTTAATGCAGTAAATTTCCACAAAACCTAAAACAGCCCTCATTTTTCATAGCAGTCAAAATCGACAAAAAGTTAATCAGCTTATTGCTAATTTTGTCTTACACATCCTTTAAAATAAATGCATTTATTTGATTATTAGGCATTTTATGCTGTAAAAGTATTTTTTACAGTAAATAAAAATGAAATAGATTACATAAAGGAACTCTTAAAATATTAATAATTAATGAATGCTGTTAAAAATGAATCTGTCGCATTGTCTGTTATTCTGACATAACAATGACGCAAGATGATTTTAAATTTGCATGAAAAATCTTAAAGCTTTCATTTAGAATTTGTACCAAAATATGATGCAGTTTCTCAAAATAATATAATATAATTCAAACTAAATTATATTGTATTTTATATTATAAAGCCATGGAAGCTTAAACTGCAAGAAATCATTAATTACATAGAGTAGGTCTATGTGAGTAGCAGAAGACTGTGCCAGACCACACGATACAATAAGGAAGTCACATGAGCATACATTCACCTGCCACTTGTTGTAATGCTTTCACACAAATTATTTTTAAACAGCTTTTGGATGCATACCAATCAACCTTCCTGCTACTCTCATCATAGCACAATTAGTATCCTGGTATTGCTTTGTAATATTAGTATAGTTGAAATAACTGTTTTGCAGCTCTAAGAAACAGCATTGCAGACCAACAAACTTGCACTGAGAATTATGTTGTCGCGTTTGTTTGGATGGGCGGAGCTTACGAATTTATATTGGTTCATGATTGGTTTACAACCGGAAAACACGATAACTGCTGCTATCCTACTACAGCTCTGTCTGTTACCATGGGAATAACTCAAGGTAAACAAGATGGAAGACGACAGCGGCGTCTTTGCAGGAGAAACCGTGGAAGAGTTTCGCACTTATGAGGACTTCTTAGATTCTCAGATAAAACCTCTGGATTTATTTTACCTTGAGGTGAAGTATTAAAAGTCAAACCGTCTGTGTCACGTGACATTGTGAATCTCACAAACACTATGAGATCAGATGCATCAAGAAAACTATTATCCTTTGTTTCATTGCTAAATCAGCATTTTTATTAGTTAGTCAGTGTGAATAGTCTGGCAGTAAAGCATGAGCACACATTACGACATGCAGACAGATGGAGAAACAAAGTAATTTATTTCTACGTATGGCCTGTGAAAGTGTATGTTTGTAGTGTAACGTTAGATGGCGACATGGTACTTCTTTCCTGCATGCTTCTATAAACTGCAATGTTTTCTCATCATAATGTACAATGGTAAGTGAGACACTTTGTAACGTTATATCTATTATCATCTTATTAGTATAAAGTTGTCATTTAACTAAGTCTGATGCAGTCAGTTTAAAGTCAACATTCAATGACAACATCAGGCACTATGCCACTATATGACTGTGTTATACTGAGTGAGTTATAGTCATGGAATACTGTACATATTTTAATACAATTAATGATATTTTTTTCGGTGGTAAGTGTAATTAAGCAGTACAAAAAAAATCTAACTTTTTTTTTTTTTTTATTCAGCAAAGAAAAGATGCATTCAATTGATGTGTCAGTTTATAATGATCAAAGATATTTATAATGTTAAAAAATATTTCTGTTTCAAATAATTCTTTTGAACTTTCAAAAGAAGCCCGAAAACAAAAATATACAAAAATATTTAGCAGCACAGCTGTTTACAACATTGATTAAAAAAAAAAAAAAAAAAGAGTCTCTGAAGACTGGAGAAATTGCTGCTGAACCATCACAGGAATAACGACACTTTAAATTATATGAAACAGAGAAGAGTTTTTAAAATTTTTTATTAATATTGTATTTCACAATATTTCTATTTATTCTATTCTGATCAAATAAATACAGCCATGTGAGGATGACCTCTAAAAAAACACATACAAAAAAATCTTACCAAACCCAAACTTTTGAACAGTGTATAAAATGTTATATGTATAGTATAATATAATATAATAAATATAATATGTTTCTATAGATAATTTAGCTTTAATATTTCTTTTAAATTGTAATTTAGGCTGAGATATTTTAATGGTTTGTTAGAAAATATATTTCGGTAACATTAGGTTTCAGTGTGGGAAAAAAAAAAACATTTTACCTATTTTTATTTGACATTTATACTTTTCACTGTTTGACTTTTAGTGTTTTTATATTAAGAGTGAGTTTAACCCTTCACAAATGGATCTTGACATTTGAGTCTGAGTTTTTGGGATTTTTCCTCGGCAGCAGCTCTCTACAAAACTCAATGCCCTGTAGCCACATGAAAGCAGCTCCTCCTTTTGAGGGCATAAGGAATCTCACTAAATCATATGGAAATGATACTACCCGCTTTTAACTAGGCTGCAGTGACATGTGGCAAAAATCCTTGATCCTGGCAACCATGAAACTGTCAGCGCAGCTCATGTAATTTTGTCATATAAATAGCATGTATACTAAAATAGGATTGATATAAATAGCACTTGAGCACAAAACTAGCACAAATGTGTCATAAATACACTGGCCTGTTTGTATAGAAATGCCATAGCAGATTGTCGAACTGCATGATTTTTTCATATTATTCAGTCAGTTTTAACCACCCCCAGCTCAGCAGATCTGTGTTATTGCTCCTCCAGGATCAGGAACTGGCCCGCCAGCTGGTGGAGCTGGGCCACAAGGGTAGCAGTTTGGAGAGGGAGGAATTTGAGACAAGGAAAGCAGCTGCCGAGGCCTCCAGGCTTGCTTCAGGGAGCCAAAAGAAGTAAGGTTTTTGTGTTGTGACCATGAAAAGGGGACAAATTTCACACCAGTATGTGACCTTGTATGTGAACGTATTTTCCAGTAAATGCTTTAGGCTTCATTCATGAAACACGAGCAGAATGAATTTCTGTGCAAATCGTTTGTTAAACCACTCTGACGTAAATTGTCACATTCAATTTAATGTCGCAATCTACGTACGAATGGTTTTACGAACAGTTTATACAGTGATTCATTCGGCTCATGTTTCATGAATGAGGCCCAATGGCTTTAAAGAATGGATTAATTATTGATGCACATTCACTGTAAATATCAAAGACATCAAATGACAGTAAAATGGTAGCAAATAATCTTAGATTATAGGATCTAAAGGTCCAAGGACACAACAGGCTCTTTTTAGAGCAATGTTGGCTCAAACCACTAAGGACTTTCTGGTGACGTTAATGCTCTTTATAGATGCACCTGATGGCTCATGTGCTTCTTAAACACAGATCCTTCATCCCTTCACTGTGAGAGAGGCAAAAGCTTTGTTTATGTATGTTTGTGGGAATTTTTGGGATGCTGTAAACTTGGACTCCGACTTGGACGAGGATTGCATAGTTGCTGTGGTGAGGCTTCAGGAAACATTTTTGGAGAACTATATTTGTGTTTTCTTGGGCTGCTTGTGGCAGCTCCCCTGCCTAACCACCTGCAGACGTGTCTTTGTGGCGTTCAGTGCTTGTCAAAATGGACCGAAGTTCTGGGTCTCAATTCAAGTAAAATAATATGCCAAATGAAAAAAAATAAATAAATAAGAGTCTATTTCAGATGAAATTGCAGTTAAATAAGAAAACAGCTCTTTAGGCATATAATTTGATACAGCCTTTTGAAAGGCTATTGTGTTTACTTCAAGCCAATAAACTCCATGATAGTGCTCTTAGTGTGTCTTTCTTAACCAAAAAGCTCAAATAGCCAGTGAAGGTGTATACTGCAGGCCTCGATGATTTGGGCTCTTAAATCAAGTTTTTGACATAACATGCAGTATTTGACCATATAAGTGTATTTAGTAATGTTTCCACATAGCTAATAGGTTAACAGTTGCTCTTGGTTACTTGCTTAAATTGATGCTAGCAAAGTGTGATCTAAATGTGGTTTTCTCTCCACACGAGGGCCCTATCACGTCAGTGCTGTTCCTAGGTTACAATAGCTATGCACATCTGATGGTTAGTATGCCTATCAAGTCTAGGTTTAGTTGTATGCTGCAAAGTTTCTTCACTTAAATTCTGAACAATCTCTTGTAAAATTTTGTGAAAGAGTTAGTCTGGACTGTTATTTTTTTAGATACTGTATTGCTAAAATTCTTAATCACTGATCTTGTATTAGTGACCAGGATCACAATGCATAGCCTTCCTGCTTCTGGAGATTGTGAAGACAAGCCAAACACTTGTAATAAAAGACCAAATGGCATTTTTTTGCACCCTTGAAAGGCATGAAGGGGAGGGGACGTGACTTGTGTGGTTAAATGTAAGTGAGCTATATATATATATATATATATATATATATATATATATATGGTACGAGTATATTGATTAAATACACTCTCAGAAATAAAGGTACAAAAGCTGTCACTGGGGCGGTATCTTTTCAAAAGGTACACTTTTGTACCTATTAGGTTCAAATGTGTACACTTTAAATACTATGTACGTACGTTTAAGGTACCAAAATGGACCCTTTAGGTACAAACATGTACCTTTTGAAAAGGTACAGCCCCAGTGACAGCTTTTGTACCTTGATTTCTGAGAGTGTAGCATTTTGAACTTTTTGTTCATTCTTAAAGAATGAAAAATTCCTGTACGATTTGGGGGCTTTTATGCTCAACAAGGCTGTATTTATTTGATCAAAATACAGTGAAAACAGTAATATTGTGAACTACTATAATTTAAAGTAACTCTTTTCTATTTCCTATATTTAAAATGTAATTTATTCCTGCAATGATAAAGCTTTTTTGTGCTGCTTAATATTTTAAACTGGGATAATTTAAAGATACCTAGATAAGTAAAAAGTGCAAATAAACATCATGTATTTGAAATAGAAATCATTTGTAACATTATAAATGTCTTCACTGTCACTTTTGATCAATCTAATGCATGCTTAATAAATAAAAGTATTCATTCCTTTAAAAAAACAAAAACAAACAAAAAAAAACTTGGATGGGTAGTGAAGCAGACAGTAAAAATCTTTAAAGTTTAAAATCTTTGATGGATTTACAATTACCTTCAACTCAACAAAACAAACATTAAATCTCTCTCCTTTAGTGACGCCCTCTCAATTTCCATCTTCGTGTGCTCTTTCTCTCTTTCTCTGCCTTTTCAGGCCTCCTTTTGCTCTCGGAGACCTTTAGTGCCTGCAGGTGTATAAATAGAGATGTTTTCAATTAAGACATGCTTTGCCTGTAGCGTGCATCTGATCAATGAATGCTCCTGCACCTGTGGTAATAAAATACCAGAGGACGAGGGAGACTGTGCAATGAATGCTAATCAGATGTTGCCCTTTTGTTGCCCCGTTATAGGCTAGTCCATAACATGCTTCATTTGACAGATAGGCATTGTTGTATCCTGCCAACAAATCACAATTGAACAAATGAAGGGATTTCGCCCAGAGAAACTCAATACTTGACGCAATGGGAAAAGTTTGAATGAAAGAGATGGTTGACTGAAAGATGGCTATTGTGGTGAAAAGGTTCCACAATGACTTATGACTGCATTGAAATAATGGACAACAGTAAACGTAAGACTCTCTTTATGTGATTAAAAGTAGACGAGGGCTTGTCTGAATGCCTGACCCCTTCATCACCATCTCTTTTTCCTGCATCTGTGACTTCAAGATGAATGTGAATCAAGCAGATGAGTGAAAGCATTACTTTTTTCCACTAATAAATCAGGTCCATTCAGAGAGAATGGGAGCCATCATGAGTTTGGCTCGATTCTGAGCGTATGGATCATGCAAAAAAAAAAAAAAACACTGCAGTCGTGTAATTCGTTTCTCCTGTAGTACTGGTGTTTAGCGCCGAGGCCATGTCGAAAACCGGCTCATGCCCTCTCAGCAAGTTTACAATTCACAGTGTCCTCATAAATGCTGCACCACTAGGCCTGGATCAAAAAGCGTAAGGTCACACAGGTTCTGCGCATTCTGGTGCGAGTTTCAGAGAGACGAGGGAGCCTGGTGGTTTTACGCAGGCCTGATATGAGGCCCTGGCAGGAGCCCTGAAACCTGCAGCCTGGCCCAGGCCCAGCAGTAAATGTCAGCAGATGTCCTGACCTCGCGTGCTCACGACAGGCTCTGGAGACTCGAGCTCGAACCCTCCCCCCAAACCCCCAGCACAACCACAGCCATGCTCTTTGTCCATTGTTTGACTCCTTCGAAAAAATGCCACTCTCCACAAATTCACCCCTTTCGAAATTGATGGTTGGAGCCATCTCTCACTAGCCAAGTAAAACCCTGCTGCGAACACAGACTGTACATATGCACGGCGGTGTTAATCCCTCACTCACATAGGCTGAAATAAGACCTTCAGGCCTGTTTTTCAGGGCACAGTCAGGAGGATAGCTTGGACTATGCTGGCTGTCCCACAACGGCCCAGCATATGAGGTGCTAAATGAAGCTAATTGGAAAGTTGCTGCATATGTGTTAGTCACTCAAACACATAATTACACTGCTCTGAAGCCAGCAGCATGTAATTTGAACACTGAAAACAATACCTAAGCTTAATGTATTGAGATTTGCTTTAGTCAGCATAAGTGCAGTGATAAACATTCAAGTCGAAGAAGGCAGTTGTTTGCCTAGGCGTCATTTTATTGGGGATGTCCACACCACTTTTTTTCCATGGTACTAACATTTTGTAATAGTATTTCTTCTGTTGTAAATGGAAGAATAGCAGTGATATCTAATACAGAGGAATTGTCAAGCAGATCTCTTTTCTATTCTGAATTCTATTCAGACACTTGAATTGATCGATTGTATCCACAAACCACTAAGTAAAGACAATTTATGCTTTGATGTAAAAAAAACAAATTCAGTATGCTGCAGCTGGTTTTTAAATTATTTTGTTCTTTTTTTTTTAATCATGATGTTAATAACTTGTTTTGACTTGAAATGAGTACACTAAAAAAGAAAGTCTTGGTTTACCTAGAAGTGATTACAAAAGACAGCAGTGTACATAAAGAAATTAGTTGAGACTGTTGAAGCATATCATACATCATTCAAGGGTTGAGCAATCTTCCGGATATCCACAATGAAGGGATAATTTACACAAAAATGAAAAACCTGTCATTATTTGCCTGTCATTCCAAACCTCAATGACCTTCTTTAATGTGGAACAGAAGATAATTAAAAAAATATCTGTTTTGTTTTTTAAAGGACTAACCCTTTTCTAAGGTCTTTGTGGTAGTGCAAGAGACTTAACAGCCTACCTGATGTGCACTATATATATTCAAACCATAGCAAACCTGAAAGTGATGTGTCAGCAATTTAGTCTACAAAATGCTCACTGAGGATGAATTTGACCCGTGTGTGTGCCAGTAATCTGTCATAGCTGATCATACATCTCCCTCAACCGAAGAGTCCAGAAAAGCAACAAATAATTGAACTGTTAATGACAGTATATCTACAGTCATTATTATAAGGAGAAATAAAAGGTTTCTTGACATGAATAGGTTTTTGTTCCCACCATCCATTTCAAAATATAAGCTTAGGTTAGTTGATTTTAACTTATATGAACTGAAATTTGGGTTATATTCAAATCAACTGAGCAAATATTCTCACTCACCAGAATTAAAAGCCAGCTTCCTTGCTCAGCATGTTCGCACTGAAAAGAAATGGGATTTGTCAGAAATAACAAGATCTTGTTTCAGTTTCCTTTAAAGAGCTTTGCAATGGATTTATTCAATCTGGAAATAATGTTCTATTTCACTGACTTGTCACTTTTCTTTTTCACATCCTTATTACTTGTCTTAAAGCAGGCAACCTTTTGGAAATGCTTCGGATGTTGTTTTGAATGAAACTAGGTTTTTCAAAAATTAATTGGTCGCATGTGGAGTCATTTTAACAGTGTGGATCTTGTTACGAAGCTGGTGTTGAATTGTGCTCTGAATGATTGAGACCAGGAAAGACCGTTGCACAGAATCAACAGTGCTGATGTGGATTAAGACTAAGAAACAGCATTTAAAATGTAAAAATAACAAAATGAATATATACTGACAGAGTTTTTTTGTTGGACTGACACGGTTACAATCAATCTATACCGAAGGACTTTTCATTTCATTTCAAGAGTCTCTGTGGTTATTGGTTATTTTTACATTTTACGACATAGCCTACCACAGAGGTGCCCAAACTTTTTACTGTGAAGGGTCAAAAATTAAACTTGATTAAGGGCAGCAAGCTGAAAGTAAATTTCGCATTATGTCGAACTGCATTGTATTAAAATGTATCTTATTTATTTTATTTTTTGTAATCAATTTCACTTATTTTGCAAATATAGGCCTAAAACAAAAACACAACTTAGAAAGATATGCTTCAGTTGCATTGTTTTTTTTGTTTTTTTTTGTCTGCCCTATTGTGTTATGCCATGCTGGGCAAAATCAAAGGTCATCATGGACCAATGTTGACCGCAGGCCCAAGTTTGGGCATCTCTAGCCTACCGATTTAATGAGAGAATGAAATGAACCATGCATAATATTAGTTACCTTTTTACATTTTTTTAAATTCTTTATTATTTTGTTTTTACAATCTGACATGAACAAAAAGCTAATTTTTATGGCTTTGGTTGTCCTTCACCAGGCCAAATGCTTTTCATGGTTTTCCTTGTCAAACTTTAGGGATTTGTTATATAATATCCAAATCTAAATATTTGCAGTCAGTCTCTCCTCATCCGTGTATGATATCTAATATACACGAGCAGCAGTGTGTTCTGTGTGAACAGGTGTAAAAATAGAAACCATGCATCCAAAAACCATATAACCATAAAATGTTTGCTTGTTGCAGTGGATTTAACATGAATAACATACATTTCCTCATTTGTTGCTTTATGACATAGCTTCTTTTTATAGGGCACGATGTTACTCTCTGAATTACAGCAGATGTGATTGCCAAATGACCAGGCTCAGGTTTAGTCATGCAATCACTAATGTTTATACTCTTGTGATTATTCTCACCACCACATGTTACGACTGTGTGGTCAAACCCTAAATAGAGACACATGAATTTGATGATTTAGTCTTCTTTGTGTCTGATTAATATTGATACCAGTAGTGAATTATGCGATTTGTCTCAGTTACGTTCACACCAGATATTTCCGGATAATCAACAACAGTGGAATATCAAATAAATCTTTGTGTACTGGGCTCAATTGTGTTCTTAATGAAAGCATTGTTTTGTTATGTTCTAATTTTAGCCATTTCCTCTCCGTGTGCTGTTTGTCATGCAAGTAGCATTTTTAGTCGAGAAGGCCCATTTGCTGCTCAGGCTCTGGTCGTCTTTGAAAAACGCTTTTATTATGAGCTGTTACAGTGGTTAGTGACTTTGCGGAGGTACGTATGAGTTCACCTTTTCCCCCTACATCCTTTACCTAAGGCTCTAAGGCCTGTGATGTTTCATGATGTGGCTTCCAGTATCCCAGTGCAGAGGTGGAAGTGTTTTTCACATTATGTAGCCTTTCACCATAAAGATACTAGACAATCATCTGCTTTGTAGTTTGGCTTCCTCACAAATGCCGGATGTATATGATGGATTCTGCAGTGACCTGGAGGTATTAAGATGAATGCATGTTAATAGCTTTGTCAGTGCAGAGACATTGAACAGAACCACCTTTTAATGTGTAGAGGATTTACCAAAAGATTCCTAAATTAGTGGTGGAACGAGATGGGAGTGGATGAGAAATGACTCTTCTGCATTATACTGAAAACCAAATGAGGGTGCATTAGAAAGTATTGGTAAAAATAAAACAGCTTTAACATTTGATACTTGGGTTTGGTGAATGCGAGGCTAACAGAAATTGTAACTGCAGTACAAAGACTGGACAATTAAACAATGCAACAAAAGACATAAGGAAGACAGCCCAATTCCACTGGTCAGAACATTTTGTAAGATACAGACCTTATGTTTTCTTAGTCTGTCTGTGGTTAATAGCCACTTTAGCTTGCTGTATGATTAGAAGGTCTTGCAGACTGATGAGGTTAGAACCACAAGCCTAACATGTGCAAAGCAGATTAATCTAATGGACCACAGTGCTTGTGATGGAGGAATCCTGCTGAATGTCAGAGTGAGATGAAATAACTCATTCCATGTGGCGTGGGCATATTTAAATACCTTCTCTTACATTTTGTACATCAAAGTTGCATGCAAAGGATATATTTTACTAACATTATGCTAATGTTAATAGGAAAATGGACTTTACTTAAGTAAACCAGTTCAGCTTCAGGTCAAAAGATTAATCCATAAAATTCATATGAGGAGTTTATAACTAAATCAAATGAATCAGTTTATTGTTGAATGTTTAGACTGTGTCTTGACAGCAAAGGTTAAAATGTAACATTTTGACAGAACCCCGATCATCAGTATAATTTAAAGGTGCAGTAGGAGATCTCGGAAAATGCTAACTTTAGCGTGATAGCACTGAAAGCGAAAGTCCCACCCTCCCTGCAATCGCCATCCAAAGCTCAAAAAGCAGAATACCAGAGGCAACATTAAATTACTACAAATAGGCTACATCAACGGTTCCCAATTACAGTCCTCGTGCCCTCGCTGCTCTGCACATTTCAGATGTATATCTTATCACGTCCGACGTTTGTTCTATTCAGCCATAAGTCATAAGTGCCCTGCGAAGTGGACATCACCAGATATTCCGTCATGATTCCAGTTCAAAGCGAGCATATATGTTCCATACAAAGGGCATTAAAGTGTGCGAGACATGAATTTAAATAGTATTTATTTACAGAGGTATATTATGCCACACTTCAAACTTCTCTAGTAAATTTCGTCTGTGTGTGAAATCCGTGAGTGAATGTTCCGAAGTGAAATAAACTTTAACGGATTTCCCCTGCTCATGGAGTAGGGAGCAAAGAACACTGTGTAGGGAGCATGTCAATCGGAACACAGTTCATGCACATAGCTCACTTCTAACGAGCTGGTTATCTGAATCAGGTGTGTTAACTAAGCGAGACATGCAAAATATGCAGAGCGGGGGGCGTGAGGACTGGAACTGGGAGCCACTGGGCTACATCATGTGTTATTCACCGGTGAGAAAACTTTATAGTACAGTTAGAAAAAGTACTACAATACCAGGAAGGAAGATCGGGTTGTTGATGTTTGTCTGCCATTCTCGCTCTGTCTGCACAGTGTGCGTGAACGTGCTGATGACATATCCTGTCTGCGCGAACAGGTGCGCAGAGGTATGCAAATACATACGTTGACAGGCAGGTAGGAAAGCCAATTAAAATGCTCGGACCGAGCGTTTTGATTGGACGAACATTTCTTGGTCCTACCCCTTCCACAGAATATATAAATACAGATAAATACATTTAGACCACTTAACTTAATGATTGCTATCGGGATGTGAAGAGACTTTCAACCAGCATAACAAAAAATGTTTCTGAAGACAATCACCTATTGCACCTTTAATGACACTGCATGTTTCATTTACCACAAACATCAGTGGTTATGGTTAACAATCTGTAAAATGGAGTACAGTATGTGTAACTGATATGTTTGGCTCAATATAATCAGAGGTGACATAGAATTTCTTTAAAAAAAATAAGTTAAGTAAATTGTCATGCTGGGTGGAATTTCCCTTGACGTTTAACAGCCCAAAATAATATTTTCCATAAGATTCTTTTTCTCCAAGTGCCCTCAGGAAAAATATTTCACGAACTGTACCTGCTGAATTTTAGAAATCACTGTACTATTGAAAGCTGCCATCTGCCAGGCCAGTATGAATATAATGTTTCTTTTTTTCTTCTTATTTGAGAAAGATTTGAAGCAACTGAAGGACTGAATTCTCAACACAACATCTGTTGTTCTTAGCGATGTCTTAATCATTGTCAGGGATCCTTTTGAGGGTAATTCGGCCAGTTGCTGAGTGTGAGCTTTTTCGATGACATTCCATCAGTAATGATCACAATTATTTGACAACACTTCAGCCATTTGATTATAATTAGAAATCGGCACAGATCAGATTTATTTGGCATGGGATGGCCAGAAGTTAGAGCTCACGGCAATGTTCGGTATTGAATTTCTTTCATTATGTTCCAAGCGTTAAAGCCTGCCTCTCCTTTCAGCTGTACAAACAGATAGTAAAATTGAGCTTGAGAGCAGCTAGAAGATAAATCATTATTCGTAGTGTTGGTCAGTGCATAGCTGAGAGAGCGCCACTGGGAACACTTTGTGTCCTGTGGTTGATAAAAAGCTTCTTATTTTTCTGGCCGGCCATGGTCCCAGAGGTCTTTAATAGTGTATGAGCATGGTAAGCACATTCTTTTTTTATTCATAGAACACTGAAATTAAGGAAACTGATGCAGTAAGCTGAATGGCAAGCAAGTATCTTGCTGCCATATTCAACAATTTAGTTGCTAATTTCTTATACTTGAGTCGCATTGTTGTTGTGCAGTGAAATGTAAGCTTTCAGCCATGTTTCATAGAAAGGATTTGAAAGGGGAAAAGATTGATGTTTTTTTCCCATCTGCTTGAGTTAGGAACACTTATTAGGAACTTGGACCCACTCATGCCAGCGGTCATCTGTGCAAAGCAAGCAGCTACCTCTGAATATTGTTTACCTTGTGCTTTCATGCAAGAGCGAGAGAGAAACAGAAAGATATGACCAAGAACGAACCGCACATAAGTGGCCATGGTTGAATCAATCTCTCCAAGACATACAAAGTGTTGCTGTTGTTCATTTTGATTTTTTTCAAGGTTAAACATTTTCAATAAGGAAATAAATATACAAATTACAATGTTTAACATTCTCTGTGGCGATAAATACATCTAGCTTACTTTTCTCTTTTGGGGTATGTTTTCTAAATTCTGAAAAAAAAAAAAATGTTAAGAACTGGTTTTTCCTCAATTATAGATCTCATTAAAGCACATTAATTCAGAACTGGTACCAAGACAAACTCTGCAACATGTAAGAAGACGAATGATAAACAGCATCCAAATTATTCAGAAACACCCAAGTTTCATGTCTTGCTGCACCTGATCACTAGCTACAGCAGTTGCTGTGTGAAGGCAGAGGCCACATTAATTCTCTCAAATGAGGCCTAATAAAGATTCATGTCAGACTGATGGGGAATGTTCCGTTTGGCATCGTTTGTGGGGGTAGTTTTCACTCTCCAAGCGTGACTTTTGCTGTTTCCCTAGCTACTGGATTGGGGTAACCCCTTTTACTTGCCTCCTCAACACCTGTGTTTACATTGGGGCCTCGGCCCCCATGACCCAGCAGCGGTCCCTCGCTCACACCGAAGATGAAGTGGGTTCCCAGCTCTCAAATATATGCTGCTCCTGTACTTTCACCACTATGTAATTCCTCTAAGAGTTCCATTGTGGGCATCAGCAACAGAGAGGTATAGGTTACATTCCTCCTTCATATTGGAGTTTATTTGAACACGGAGGGGGTGAAAACAAAGACAACCTACACCATATTATTGCAATGTGAGTGTGGGAAAAGGCTTCTTTATGCTTGTCTTTGTTTTTATGTTTGACCAGCGCTACTAATGCTGCTAAAACATAAATTGTCTTTGCAAAATGCTTATTGCTGGAGAAGGAAAGTCAGCACAGTTGTCTTAATTAATGCATCATTGTATGAAATTTATACATCTCTACACTACATGTGAAAACAACATGGATTTTATTTTTTTATATTTTTTGCAAAACTAGTTTTAAAACTCAAAACATCTGGAATACCATACGTTTGAGCTAAGGACTTTTGACGGGGCTAATAAATTTCATGACGGGGGTTGGATACCATTATTAAACTGTAACGTACACTTCTGGAGCCAGCTTACGCTAGGAACTTTTCAATTTACAGTTATGAACTGAATCTCTATTCAGCAAATTTGTGATTTTAAAAACTCCTGAATAGATTTTCTTGTCATTTCATTGTTTTTGGACTATTTCACAGTCATGATAAAGTTGTTATGTGTGCTTTTCCTCTGCTTAACTCGCCTAGTTATTGACACAGTTACACTCAGGGGCTGTATATCAAGAATAAAGGCCATCTGTACTCCATTTTGGGAAAGAATCTCTTTTATTATCCTTCACTGTGATTAATTACTTCTGTGGGCGCAAGGCTAGTCCATTTGATTCCCCTCTTTTGTGGTCACGAATTCAAGTTGACCAACTCACATGTATTCATTAACAGAAAGCTTTACAGTCAAAAAGAACACCAAAATACTCATTGATTTAAGGGTAAACAACTGATTAAGATATGCATAACTTTTTTGATGCTTCAGAAATGTACAGAAGAGCAAACGCACCTTAATGAATTTACCTTTCTCACTCCAATGCACAAACACACATTGACACACATTCTGCCCTCTGTCTTTGATGCTGACCAGCTGAGTGTCATGCCTTATGTCCGAAACACCCTTAAATTGAATGTAAATAACCAAACCCTCTGTGTGCATCAACACCATATTTCAAGGGCACTTAGGCTTGTTCTCTAAGGGCCATTCATCATAGTCCAATAAAAATGGGAGCTTGGTTTCTTTGCGACTGTGTGTCTAGGCTGCTGAAGCCAAAAGAAACCATTCTCCCCCGAAACCTTAGTTCTGGCAGTCCATCTATGCTCAGTAGACACATGTTATCTTGTATTTTGACTATACAGTAATACTTCTTTTTTTTTTTTACCTTGTGCATAAATCTGTCCTGACAACCTTGTGCAGATTGAGAAAACACAATTAGATGCTGAGATACAAGCTCCTCCTCTGTCCACTCCTTACCACACATGCCACTGGCAGAAATTTGTGAATATTAAAAGAATGCCAGATGTAAGGAATCCAGTGTGGTAAATTTAGCTGGACATAATTTATGTTTTCTTAGAAACTTTTTTATGTGCATGTGGCATCTGGCAAATGAATAAATGTGTACTTTCCTATTAGCTATGTAAAAATATAATTGAGACACATCTGTTTGACACTCGTATCGAATCCAAACAGTACACAGCTGTGAGTATCTTTTCATTGTAAGTAAGTACTAAACTAATGGAAACCTAGTGTGAATTCTGTAATAGTTTGCTTGCATTTGGGAAATAAAGACTTACTGGCTTACTGCAGTGTGTCAGTTGTCGTACTTTGGTTGGTTGCAAAGGCACTATTTCTCATTTTTCGTGTGTAAATACATGAAACAATGATAGGATAAGACTTTAGATGATGGACAAGTCAAACCTTTCAGGCCTAAAATTGCTGTAAAATTTAACTGTCCATTTTACAGTCGTCCGCTAAACGATGCAGGACTAATCTACAATATTTGTGCTAGGACATTAGTCTGCAGTGAACAATGAGATCAGTTTGGCTTGACTTCCACCCTGAAGTGTTCCAAATTTCTTCCCATTATATCTTACATAATAAGAACATACACAGTTACTCTCATATCGCTGTCCATCACTGACGGAGCATTCTGTTTGCATTATTATTATACTTGCTCATGGTACTGCTATTCCAACCATTGTCTTTCTAATTCAACACAGCCCTGATTGTTGATGCACAGTGACATGTTAGCATATACTTGCTAGGTAACGTCATCCATATGTGTTGAGGAATGGGTGCACAAAAAAACATGGAAGACCCTGTGGATTGCATTCTTTAAATAGATAGCCAATGAAGTTATTCCTGAGATGTACTCAAACAGGCTGGTCATATTTTTTAACACTTCTGCTTGTTGATACCAGACATTGTTTTGACAAGAACTTACTTGGGTGGTCACGTAGCTGATTGAGTAATGCATTTTGGTGGTTTGACATATTCAGGCTACATTTCATGTTGCACCTGTCGGAATCGATGTACAAATTTGTTTGTGTGAATTTGTTTAAAGAGCAAACATAAATAACTAAACCTTTTTTTATTGTTTGAGCATATAGAAGTAGATTGTAGATATTTTACATGCTACTTGACATGAGCCCCAGATGAACTTTGACAGCATTATCATGGCCCCTGTCTCGCATTCACTGAGGAACTATAACAAAGGCCTCTCATGCTAGTATTACAGTGCCTGGCATCCGGCTGCACGTTTATGAACTACAGGCAGCCGAGTAGGTGACCAAAATAAATGTCGTGTGTGTGTTCCATTTACTTAGAGCTTTTCCCCCCAGTTTCTTTTCATCATCCAGAATAAACAGAGCAGGGCCCCAAGTGCATCATGGTCTGTTAAATCCTTTCTGAGCAGCAAGCCTGTTTGTAAAAGCCCCCCCACCTGCCACCCTGTAACCCGAGTATGGCAGCAGAGGTGGGGTGCGGGGTCTTATTAGGAATATTATGTCTTCAAGCCAGTACAGGTGCATAACCTTTTGATTTCACTGTTGTTTTCTCAATGACTGATAACAAATAGGCATCATTACAGGTCACTTGTTCATGCATATGTATGAGATTTTTGTTTACACTACTCCTGTACTAGAAGATTCACATTGCAAAAATGATATATAAATCTTAAACTATATTTATGATGTTAATAAAAACTCACAAGCATACTTGCAGTGTAAAATTATTAAACTAGCATTTTACTGAGAGTAGGCACTATTCTTCAAAATGTACAAACCCGATTCCAAAAATGTTGGGACACTGTACAAATTGTGAGTAAAAAAGGAATGCAATAATTTACAAATCTCATAAACTTATATTTTATTCACAATAGAATATAGATAACATATCAAATGTTGAAAGTGAGACATTTTGAAATGTCATGCCAAATATTGGCTCATTTTGGATTTCATGAGAGCTACACATTCCAAAAAAGTTGGGACAGGTAGCAATAAGAGGCCGGAAAAGTTAAATGTACATATAAGGAACAGCTGGAGGACCAATTTGCAACTTATTAGGTCAATTGGCAACATGATTGGGTATAAAAAGAGCCTCTCAGAGTGGCAGTGTCTCTCAGAAGTCAAGATGGGAAGAGGATCACCAATTCCCCCAATGCTGTGGCGAAAAATAGTGGAGCAATATCAGAAAGGAGTTTCTCAGAAAAATTGCAAAGAGTTTGAAGTTATCATCATCTACAGTGCATAATATCATCCAAAGATTCAGAGAATCTGGAACAATCTCTGTGCGTAAGGGTCAAGGCGGAAAACCATACTGGATGCCGTGATCTTGGGCCCTTAGACGGCACTGCATCACATACAGGAATGCTACTGTAATGGAAATCACAACATGGGCTCAGGAATACTTCCAGAAAACATTGTCGGTGAACACAATCCACCGTGCCATTCGCCGTTGCCGGCTAAAACTCTATAGGTCAAAAAAGAAGCCATATCTAAACATGATCCAGAAGCGCAGGCGTTTTCTCTGGGCCAAGGCTCATTTAAAATGGACTGTGGCAAAGTGGAAAACTGTTCTGTGGTCAGACGAATCAAAATTTGAAGTTCTTTTTGGAAAACTGGGACGCCATGTCATCCGGACTAAAGAGGACAAGGACAACCCAAGTTGTTATCAGCGCTCAGTTCAGAAGCCTGCATCTCTGATGGTATGGGGTTGCATGAGTGCGTGTGGCATGGGCAGCTTACATATCTGGAAAGGCACCATCAATGCTGAAAGGTATATCCAAGTTCTAGAACAACATATGCTCCCATCCAGACGTCGTCTCTTTCAGGGAAGACCTTGCATTTTCCAACATGACAATGCCAGACCACATACTGCATCAATTACAACATCATGGCTGCGTAGAAGAAGGATCCGGGTACTGAAATGGCCAGCCTGCAGTCCAGATCTTTCACCCATAGAAAACATTTGGCGCATCATAAAGAGGAAGATGCGACAAAGAACAGTTGAGCAACTAGAAGCCTGTATTAGACAAGAATGGGACAACATTCCTATTCCTAATCTTGAGCAACTTGTCTCCTCAGTCCCCAGACGTTTGCAGACTGTTATAAAAAGAAGAGGGGATGCCACACAGTGGTAAACATGGCCTTGTCCCAACTTTTTTGAAATGTGTTGATGCCATGAAATTTAAAATCAACTTATTTTTCCCTTAAAGTGATAAATTTTCTCAGTTTAAACATTTGATATGTCATCTATGTTGTATTCTGAATAAAATATTGAAATTTGAAACTTCCACATCATTGCATTCTGTTTTTTATTCACAATTTGTACAGTGTCCCAACTTTTTGGAATCGGATTTGTACTCACATAAACTAAAAGTCAGCTATACGGTAACTAGTAAACTGTACTAGTTGCAGACCTGAAGAAACATATTGATGTACTCAACATTTACTACTATTACACTTAAAGTACACTTAAAAGTAAACAAAAAGTGGACCAATTTAGTACCAATTAGTATTGAAATAGTACATATTCAGATAAAACACTAATACATTGATATTCTTACTACATTAAGTATACTTGGAAAATATTCTTGAACTTTTCTTGAGTTCCTGAACTTGAAGTTTACTAGTTTTGTAAGGCATTCATTCAGACAAAAATGGAGATTACTCATGTAGTGTGATTTACCTGAATTCTGGAAAACTAAAAGAATTTCAAATCACATGATTATTCACAATAGAACATAGATAACATAACAAGTGTTTAAACAAGTGTTTTATGCACAAAATGAGCTCATTTCAAATTTGATGCATGCTACAGGTCTCAAAACAGTTGGCACGGGGGCATGTTTACCATGGTGTAGCATCTCCTCTTCGTTTCAAAACAGTTTGAAGATGTCTGGGCATCGAGGTTATGAGTTTCTGGAGTTTTGGTGTTGGAATTTGGTCCCACCCTTGCCTGATATAGGTTTCCAGCTGCTGAAGAGTTCGAGGTCGTCTTGCACTTATGCACCCCCATACCATCAGAGACGCTGGCTTTTGAACTGAACTCTGATAACACGCTGGAAGGTCTCCTTCCTCTTTAGCCCGGAGGACACGGCGTCCGTGATTTCCAAAAAGAATGTCAAATTTGGACTCGTCTGATCATAGAACACTTTTCCACTTTGAAACAGTCCATTTTAAATGAGTCTCGGCCCACAGGACACAACGGCGTTTCTGGACCATGTTCACATATTGCTTCCTTTTTGCATGATAGAGCTTTAGTTGGCATCTGCAGATGGTACGGCGTATTGTGTTTACCGACAGTGGTTTCTGGAAGTATTCCTGGGCCATTTACTAATGTCAGTGACAGAATTATGCCGATGATTGATGCAGTGTCGTCTGAGGGCCCGAAGACCACGGGCATCCAACAAAGGTCTTCAGCCTTGTCCCTTACGCACAGAGATTTCTCCAGTTTCTCTACATCTTTTGATGATGTTATGCACTGTATATTAGGGCTGGGTGATATATCGCATGCGATTGTCATGCGCATCTCATCAGTAAAGCCGGTTCTGTGATTAGCGGTAAATCTCCTTCACCTACTTTCAAATGGAGCGGCATTTAATACACAGAGCCGTAGTTCACTGACAAGCTACGCAATATCGCGTTCATTATCGAAGGCGATTCATCTGCGATAATGAACGTGATATTGTGTAGCTTGTCAGTGATCTACGGAACCGGCTTTACTGATGAGATCCCCGTTTACCATCTGTCCTGAGGAGGATCTCGCCCGTTCCACTCCGGACCCAGTGCCCAGCCCACCATCTCGCCGCCGTGCAGTGCGCATGCCCGAGCCCGCCGCAACAGATGAGCCATCGCCACACGGAGAGACAGAGCCACGGATCGCCGCAGAGCCAGAGCTGCTAATGACGTCAGTCCAAGTGCAAGAGCTGGCAACAACGCCCGCCTCGTAGGAGAATGCCGTGGCCAGTGAGATCGCGGCGGGGAGCTCCGCCCACTGCACCGCGGCTGAGGGTGAGCTGGACTTTATTGACTGGGAAACTGAGCTGGAAGCCGATTTGCCCCCTCTCCTCTCTCCTTCGTCCCCGCTGGTTCCGTCCAGCCCTCCGTCGTCTCCTGTCCCCACGTCCTCGTCCCTCTGTCAGGCTCCTCAATCCCCTCGGCTCCTCCTCAGTCCTCTGTCGCTCCGGCTCCACCGCGGCCCTCTGGATCCTCGCCTCTGCCTCGGTCGCCGGTGCCATCTGCTCCGCTTTGGCCCTCCGGATCCGCCCCGTCGCCCTTGCTCTTCGGTTCTCCGCCTCGGGCTCCTCCTCCTCCTGCTCCGCCGCCGTTGGTTGGCCCCCTGGAGTCGGTGGCCATTCCTCCTCCATGGCTCCTCCCTCTGTCAGCTCCACCGTGGGCCGTCATCATGGCTGTGGCCTGGGTCCTGCTGTGCTCCTCCTGCTCCGGGTCCCTCCTTCGTCGCCTCCCTGGTCTCTGTCTGCTGGCTTCCTCCACACCCGTCCATCCTCCTCCTGAGCCTCCTCCCTAGTTCCCACCCACCCCTCCCCGTGTTGGTTATACGGTGTGAGGACACACCTTCCGGGAGGGGCTGATATGTCAGGTGTCTGGACTGTCTGTATCGTGTTTTGCCCCTGTTCCTGTTTTTCCTTATTTGGTCATGTTCCTGTCCTTGCTTAGGTTGATTATTAGTTGATTCCCCACACCTGTCTGTCCCTCGTTATCCTGAGTTTTAAAGCCCTGTCTATTCAGTTCATGTTTGTCGGGTCTACTTATGTCGCTTTTCCACTGTATGGTACGGCAAGGTACGGTTCAGTATGGCTCACTTTTGGGGGGGTTTTCCACTGGGTACAGTACCTGGTACCTGGTACTTTTTTTAGTACCACCTCGGCCGAGGTTCCAAGCGAACCGTACCATTACCAAAACGTGACATGTAAACTCTGCTGATCACTGATTGGCCGGAGAAAATCGTCACTGCGTCATTGAACTTGCGGCACAAGACACAACAGACCCGCTAGATTTAAATCAGCACAGCCAGCGAAGGATCGAACGCAACAGTTTTGAATGAGCACACCTTTCTTTTAACAACCAAAAAATGGCTGTTTCGTTGTCTGTTGAGGAAGTACAGACTGTCCTCTTGTTGATAGCCGAGGAGCGGATCCAGTGAGAGCGATTGAGCAACGCGGAATTAAAAAGTTTTTCAGGAGTCACGGCAGTAGAGGCGGCACAACTATAAAGACACGTGAATAATCCCACGCACTCTAAAGCGGTACTAAACTGCAGTGGAAACGCAAACCGAGCCAAACTGAGCCGTGCCGTGCCATTCTGAACCGTGCCGAGCCGAGTCGTACCACGCAGTGGAAAAGCGCCATTAGTTACTTCATGTGTTGCTCAAGCTCCTATTGTGTGGATTTCCCCTGTGTTCTGTGGATTAAATACTGTGAACGTTTGCTCGTGCCTCCGGCGTGCTTCCTCTACAGCCAAACGTGACAGGAACATTGTTTTTAAAGTATTCCACAATCTTTTTACTAGGGGTGGCACGGTACACAGATGTCACAGTTCGGTACGCACCTCGGTTCGGGGGTCACGGTTCGATACGATTTCGGTACAACAGGGGAAAAAAAGAAATCGGTTTCACTTTATTTTGATGATCCCTTTAACATTCTATTGACTATAAGTAATGTTGCACCTACATTTCTACTAACTCTCATTAGAGTGTTAGTAGTGTATTGGTTGACTGGTAGGGTTAGATTAAGTTGACACGTTCTTGCAAAATTACTTATAGTCAGTAGGATATCTGTTGGGAGACCAACACAATAAGGAGTTAGTAGATATGAAGCAGACAGTCTACTAATACTCTTATGAGAGTTTGTTGACATGTAGTTGCAACATTACTTAGTGTCAACAGAATGTTCAAAAGGGACCATCAAAATAAAGTGTTACCAAGAAATCTGCTATGCTCAGTTTCTTTTCATTTATTTTGAACAGACAGTAGTGCAAATTACAATTTTTTACATGTTATATGAAATCTGTTTTGTTTTGTTTTGTTTTCAGTGACTGCGTTTACATGCGCACGAATATTGCGATTATTTCCAATAATCAGAGTAAGGACTTAATCGCATTATGATGTTTACATGTCAAGAGCAAAGCTCTTACTCCCGTTTACATGCAATTTCCATTATTCTTATTATTCGCTAAGAATTGTGGTTAATTTTTTTTACTGCCATTATTCACATACCCCACTGGACAGCACAAATGATGGACTCGGAAAGAGCATAATGATTTTGTATGGCTGTATTCCACGCTTTTTCGGCGCCATAGAAATGTGATAGAATTTGTTTGATTATACGCTGCCGTCGCGTTCTACTCGCCGTTTCTGGATGAGGGTAAGGAACAGAGACTGCTGGCAGCTTGTTGTGTTTTCCCCAGAATGCGATGCTTTCTTCCCCTCCATCGTTTCTAATCTCCGTATTATTACAGGTGCGTGTCACGTTATTCATGTCACAAGCGCATGCACACTTTGGTCAGAGCTGCAATACTGCGATTAAGGTGTTTACATGCCTGTGTATTTCGATTAAAATCGGCGTACGCCACCTATGTTAATACGATTATGCTTGCTGCGATTATGAGCTTAATCGTATTATTTAGATCGAAGTATTGCGTTTACATGAGGCAAAGATTAATCGCAATATAGCCAAAATCTCATCATAATCGCATTAAGAGGGTGCATGTAAACGCACTCAGTGTGAGTGTACACAAATAAAATCAGACCTTTATACAGTGATAATTAATAAGACAATAAGTGTTTAAAGTTGATTCTGCTGGTATAAGGAAACAGTTGAAGTGATCGTGCCGGAGATCACACACACACACACACACACACACACACACAACACATCAGTTCCAGCATTGCTAACTTGACAGCGCAGTTGGTACCTTATCAAAATAAAATACAGTAAGCCAAACATCAGCGTGTGCGCCTCTGTGTCACCGTTGGAACACGTCTGAAGTACAAAGCCTATCATTTATATAATAAATAATAGTTTCGCATTCAGATACGTTACATCGCAAATATGGAAATATTATGGAATATTTGGACTTGTGCCGAATGAGAGAGGTAGGATACACGAGCACAAAGCTCCTTTTCGCAAACAGTTGAGTGCGCAAGCCTCAACTATAGTCAAGTATACTCCTTTGTCAGTGAGAGATGCGTTCAGAATTAGCACATGGTCACTGTCTAGTGGGCTTTGTTGTTCTGCTGGCGGTTATCAAACAGCATTGCATTACTGCGGGCGCCCCCTTCTGGATTGGGGGTGAATTGCCTGTATTCGTCATAAGGCTTCATGCACCGAACCGAGATGTCCGTACCGTGATGGTTCGGTACGAATACATTTACCGTGCCACCCCTACTTTTTACCACTCTTTCACAGATTGGAGAGCCTCTGCCCATCTTTACTTCTGAGAGACTCTGCCTCTCTAAGACATCCCTTTTATAGCTAATCAGGTTACAGACCTGATGTTAATTAACTTAACTAGTTGCTAGATGTTCTCCCAGCTGAATCTTTTAAAAATGTCTTGCTTTTTCAGCCTTTTGTTTCCCCCATGCCAACTTTTTTGAGACCTGTAGCAGGCATTACATTTGAAATGAGCTTATTTAGTGGATATAAAAGTGTACAATGTCTCCGTTTAAACATTTGTTATGTTCTCTATGTTCTATTGTCAATAAAATTTTGGCTCATGTGTTTTGAAAGTCTTTTAGTTTTCATTTTATTCAAATTTAAAAAACGTCCCAACATTTCTGGAATTCGGGTTGTAGTAGATGATAAAGATGATAAAATCTGTGCTGTGGTCACATTACTTGTGAGAACTTTGTGAAGTTTTGAAAACTAATCAAGCTAATTTGAAAGTTTTTGTTTTATCAGTCATTGCAAATAACTACTGCGAATTGTTCATGATAATCATAGAGCTCTCAATGCCACAGAACAAGGAGGAACAGAACTGTTCACAATCTTCATTAGGACTCATGTGTATGTTCACACAAATTGTTTGAAGGTGCAGAAACGTGAGATTTTAGAGTTTTTTGGTTTTGTTTTGTTTTTTTTATGTAAAAGTGGTATCAACTTTAAGGTACAATTTGACCTACTGGGACCTTGACAGCCATTGGATTTTATTGTATGGAAAGAGCCAGCTTGATACATATTTTTGTGTTCCACTGATAAAAAAAATTCATGAGGGTGAGTTTCATTTTAACATTTGACATTTCTTGTAGGGAGCAGACTAAGTTTGATAGGTTAAATGACGCAGTTTGTTACATTTTTTTGTGATGTGAGGAGAGGGTAATCTCTGCTGCCCTTTTCACCTGTTTTTGCTCCCTGCAAACCTGAGAAAAAAAAAAATGAAGTTCTCAAATACTTGTTTATTGGCAGGCAGATGATTCTGTGGGTATAGTGCAGACATTATGAATGTTGAGCAAATTTGGGGTGGATGACAAGGCGCTATTGCTGGTACTGCACTGTGAAACGTCTGAGAGATGAATGCCAATGAGTGTTATGTCAGGTGTACAGGCTGGAGTTTGCCAAATCTTTGCTTTCATGGAAAAAGGCCAAATAGCACAGAGAGAGAGAGAGAGAGAGAGAAAAACCTTTCCTGAAATGACAGAGATAATAATTCAAGAGAGGATTTATTCAAAAGCAATTCCCACTGTGATTAATTACCAGCAGTTTTAGGGTGTAGGCAGTATGATTTATTTTATGAAGATATAATTTTGTCGGAAATCACTCCTTGAGACTATTTATTTTTTTCAGGCAGCGTATTTCATCATTTTAATGTAACTCAATATTCTGGATATTTTTATAATCCGTATCATTGTTACAATGCTTGTAGGTGTTTGGTGTATTTTACAGTTTAGTTGTAATTTGAGTCCGAGCAGGATTTGTTTCTCTCAAATATTTTGGATGCATTTCTTGAAAACAAATATTCTTGTGATATATCTCACTTTTAAAAGGTGATTTGACTTACTGAGGTAAAAATAAAAATAAATAATACATACAAAGTGATTAAATAAAATTCTTTCAGAAATCCACTGTATATAGACAATTTTATTTAATCACTTAGTTTTTTGGCTCTATGAAAATGCATTAATATCAAAAAGTAAACATCAATGTTTGCCTGTGAGAATTAATTAAGCTGAGAACATTTAGGCGTGAAAGAGATTTTTAAGAGACATTTCAAACTGTTTAAATGTTGTCTTTTCCAGGAAGCTGGCAAGCACAGGAAAGGAACTCAAAGATAACTTCCTGAGAGCCCTGGCGGAGCGGGAGGAGGCTAACCGCAGTGGGGAAATGACTGTGAGTACATTATTACAGCACTCCATTTGCTACGTAATGGGATTCCCCCAGAATATTTCTGCAATTCCATTAGGACGGGAACACAATCCACACTGTGTCAAATTCAGGAGGGTAACCCCCCTTCTCTCACACACCTTGCTTTATTGCCACCTCAGCCTTCTGTCTCAGAGAAGACGCACCATACACAGTAGGAGCCACTGGTCGGGCCCCCTACATTTGGGCTCTTGTATTTCTCCAAACAATATAATTTGTTCTAGTTTTTACAAGGCTATTTAAATTAATAAATAAAACGTTTGAATATAGTCTGGGAATAGGCAGAGAGAATGGTTTTTATCCATTCATTAGGAAGAAACAATAAGTAGGTATAAAACATTCCCTGTTTGTTCAAGTGGACTAACTTTTACCAGACTTCAGTAAGTAACATACTCTAGCAGTTCAGTTTATCCAATAGCATTTCCCACTGACTAATTTACAGTAAGTCTTTTTTTTTTTTTTTTTTTAAGTTTGTCCATTGCCACGGTCATCTCTCGTGATTTTATATATCCTTTCACCACTTGCTAGCATGTGTGTACCTGCTGTGTTTGTAGACTGCAGAGCTCATTATAATGATCCACAGTTTGTGTAAACACAAGACATGAATTTATCTTGATCTACTTTCATTACTAGTGTGTGAAATCCAGCAAATTTGAAGAGATAAACTTCTGGAGATGCTGGTGAAAATTTTAGCATTACTTCAACACCTTTGGACCTGACAGCATTTCAGGTTCTGCTCGGTAAAGATGTATGATGACTTCAAAGAGATGTTATTTCAGATTTTCCACAACTAATTGGTCCACCGGAAACCTTTGACAATCTGTAAACTTTGATTTAGAAAATTGCTGTACTGCATTTGTCATACTAAAGAACAACATGACAAGCTTGCAGTTTGTGAACAAAGTCCAGATGCTTTAGTAGGATGTATTGATTTAAATGTTTTGGTCATTAGCTTTGATTTATGGCTCTTGTTCAATCATTTTTAAACATTTTGATTGGTCAATCATTGCATTTGTTTAATAGTTGTAAATAGGACAAATCCAATAAAGGATCCAAACCCCTAAAACCATTTTACCGAGGTAGTTTTTATTGTTGCAGGCCAAAATTGACTTTGTTTCCAATAAATGTTTACTGTTGAGGTTTTTTCTCCCTCACCCAAGCAGCTATATTGCTAATGTACAGTGAAACAATAACAAAGTTCAGTTGTTTTTGACTGAAATCCAGATTTTGTTCTTAATAAATTTGAAATTAAATCATGCTGTTGAACTGATGAGACCAGGAAGGACTAAAATTTAAATTGAAAACAAAAAATGACATGTATCGTCATGCCTGTAATTCAACTGAATGATAATTGTACATGGTCTATGTGTTATAACAGTTTTATTAGGAGCCTTATCACAATATCCAAGACAGACATCTGATCACTATGTGTCATAGCCTTGTGTTCTGAAATCCTTAAAAGAACCTTGTTTCATTTAATAAGTCTGGGATAAAAAGATCTTGTTTGGGGATTTTTACCTCCTATACACAGGAGAAATAGTTTATTATAACTGCTTCATGGGTCAAATGGTGGAAGCAATGCTGAATTCTAATAAATCTGTGTCAGTGCAACTTAAGACCAGAGAAATAAATGAAAGTGGAATGTAAACTATACTCATATTTGTTCTGGCCAGCCGGGAAACTAAATGTTTTTCTGCACTCACCTTGTCACAACCAGATAGAAAACAAGTGTTTTACCTGACCCTCTTGTACTAACCCCAGTGGGATGTGTGAGTTTACGATCAAGTGAGGAGCACACAGCAAGCTGAGCCAGTGACTGCTGACAGACTTTCCCACTAATTGTTGACTTTGTAAACAGTGCTATTTTAAAGCCCCAATTCAGAGTCATAACCCAGTATAATTGAGGTTGATATAAAGAGTACAAGTTGTTCCTTTGGTGCAGAAAAAAATCTTTCTTGCGTTCATAAATATGAGTGAAAAAAAGTACTGTGGCGTATCAAGCAATGTTATGCTGACAGATCCTCAATTACTCGAAAGGCTTTCCTTTGCAAGTGCATAAGAACAGTTAGTTTATGCTTAGGAGGTATCTATTCATAATCCAGGACTGTTTTCTGAAATAACACATTTTCATGTTAACGTAATTGTTTAAAATTTGAAACGTACTGTATGTTTAGGTATTATCAGTTATTTGCATAATTTATTTACAGAATTATGTTGATTTTTCTGGCTTCCCAGGTCATAATTTTCAAAAAATTCTGTGTCTAAGTTGCAGTATAAATAATGCACGACTGTGATTGGAAACAAGCTTGGCTGAACTCTGAACTATAAAGCTAAAGTAGTAAACATGATAAAAACAGCCTGAAATTCACATTTCGAACATGAGGAAAACTCATAAGCATAACCTAGATTATCTTTTGATGTTTTCTGGACCTCCAAGGTGCAAGCCAGGCAGTTTTGCTCCCTAAATATTAAAAAAAAAAAAAAAATCCTTGAAGCAAAAAAAAAAAAAATCAGCCTGGTATATTTTTTTTTTTTTTTTTTTGAGGAAACCATTATAAGGACTTATATGTGTCAGTTGTTTAAGCACAGTGTGCAATGAATGTTCCAACTCGTTTTAAATCTGCTGATGTGGCATTTCACTGAAAAAAAGGTGCAATTGTGTTTTAACTTAATCATGGGCTCAGATTTGGTCGAAAACAGGGGCAAAGCAAATGCTACTGTCATTTAACTTCTTATCAGCACCATCCAGGCATGGTGTTCTTGAGTCCTATGGTTAGTGTTATCTCTTCAATCAGCTGAGCTCATAAAGCATTCAGCTCAGCATACATTGTACTTTTCCTCCTCATTGGTGTTGCGAAAGTTGCCCTGCTGCCAAAAGTCACACACAAACAAAAGGTGCACCTGGACAGCTTTGGCATTATTTACTCTGGGTAAGAAGTTAAGGTTTTTTCTTTTAATCAAATCCAGGTCACACCTGTGCTGGATGCCTGAGGGGCTCCATTGTTGGGTGGTACACATTTGAAACTGAAGGTGCTCTAACCCCTAACCCCGCCCCACCCTCCTGCTATTTGTTTTTGCT
The DNA here is from genome assembly GCF_012432095.1 of Onychostoma macrolepis. Lineage (NCBI taxonomy): Eukaryota > Metazoa > Chordata > Actinopteri > Cypriniformes > Cyprinidae > Onychostoma > Onychostoma macrolepis. The sequence goes on along the minus strand of NC_081159.1, from coordinate 14,290,423 downwards.
CTTACGCCAGTGATACAGTGATGTCAGCATTCATGCCCTCTTCAATTTCACAGCCAGTGGAGTTGATTTTTGTACTATTCATTCTCTATAGTTTGAATTTCATGATGGAATTATGTCATCCAAGTGCATCGTGGGTGGTTCTGAGAACAGTATCTGCAACCTTAGTCATATTGTTGCCATTGTGTGAACATGTTTTTGAGGTGATATGTGAATAAACAGTCACATAATAAATTAATGTGTGGTGGTTGGTGGTATTCTCCCACATGCATTTATTTATGCAGAAGAAATGTTGCACATGCTAGTCAAACCACAGCTGCCAAGTAAGTCGTAAAGGTGAAATTCTTTATTTGTTTAGGTTTATGATCAATCAGGGTTACCGGTAGGTCTGAAAATACTGTTATAGATGTAATGAGAATGACAAAATGCTCACATTTCACGTGTCTTGTGTACATGTACAAATTTACATTTATTGCAGTATTATAATTTTTATTTTTAAATGTAGTTAGTTGATACTTCCAATGGTGTGACATACTATATTCTAGATGATTTAAACATGTAATTTTATTACCTTTTTTCAAGTCAAAGTCTGTTTTATTGTCAATTCTGCCACATGTACCGTACATACATACAGAGAACTGAAATTTCGTTACTCTCTTACTCCCTGGTGCATACAGATAACACTAAGTACTAACAGTAGAACGTATAAATACAGATAAGTACAAATCAAATATATATATATATACACATATACATGTACACAAACACAAAATGCAATTATTACAAATATACAAATAAGGACATGTAGAATAAAAATAAAATAATATGAAATGGATAAAGTGGCATAAGGCACATGGTAATCTTTTTATGTAATCTTTTTGAGAGATTACATAAAATATTTATATTTCCATATATTTGTCATTCCACAGGACCATTTAAATTGAACTAGAAAGGGCACATTGGAACAAAATAAATGAATCTTTAACTCCACAAACTAAAAAAAGCATAAGCCATTATATCTTCAGTGCGCTTTATCTGAGTTGATTTTTACCTGCTAATGAGCTTCTAATTACCCTTGAACACTTTGTCTGTTCATAAAATAGACGTTCTCCTACTGATTATTATTAAAAACCTGAGTGAAAAACATCTTAGCTTTTTTCTTATACAAAGCAAGTTCTTGTCTTTTGTTCACAGACCCAGCAAGTTCTGTATTGATAAGTTGTGTTCATGTATAAGGTACTGTGGTCAGCCATGCAGTTCAAAGATCACATTAAGAAGCATAGAAATGACTGAATTTCCCAGCCATATACCATTACAGTGAGAGTGTGTGTCCCGGTCAGTCGGCCCTTTGTCCTTGTCATGGCCAGTAAAATAACAATAGCATGTTGGTTTCAAAGCACTTGACCAAAGGTGGAGGTCCCTTAGAAAACAGTCATGCAGAGCTATCATGTGACCTCCCCTTGAAAGCCCCACAAAGACTTTCAAAGGGTTGAGGGTTGGGGTATCTGACCCCCCTAAGTTTGGACTCATTCATAGAATAGACAAAGAAGTCCCTTTGTAAAATGAATTTAGATATGCTTGGTATTTTGTTAAAGGTCCTTCATTTTGTGGGTTGACGCAATATATTTTTACACACCATTATACTCTAATAATGCATTAAATGGTAGGTGAATAGCTAATGTGATTAATATCTGGACATGTGTTTAATCTATAGAGTAGAGATCAAGTTTGGGTATGTTGCCAAAATACAAATGGCATGATGTTTTTCCTGCTAACATAGCTGGAAGAACCCATCCTAAACGGTTTCCTGTAGCCTGCGTCTCTAATGAACAGCTGCAAGGGCTTGACCATCTTCTCAAATATGTGCTGGAAGATTTTTAGAGGAGATGAAACGGGATACACTTAATCTAATTTCTCAAGTCTCTGGGTTTTCTTCATCTGCTTTGTGCATTCTCTAGAAAGACTCAAGGTTGTAGACTCACACTGCTGTAATAAATGTAGAATGATGATGTGGAGGAGTTTTTGGTAAACACGTTTAGGGTCTTGGCTTGAATAACAATGCGTGTTTCTGTACAGATTCAGTGAAAGTTCACCCAAAAATAACAATTCTGCCATACTCAAGATGTTTAAAAAATGTTCCCAAAACAACATTGGACCCCATTGACTTACCTTGTATTGAGGCTTTTTTTTTTTCTCGAAATATCTTCTTTTGTGTTCCACAGAAGAGAGTAAGTCATACAGGTTTGGACCAACATGAGGGTGAGTAAACCATAATTTTTGGGTGAACTATTCCTTTAACAGAATTTCTCCGGTTCTGCTTCACTGGTTTAAATGAATTGCGGTATCTTGCTGTTTTACTGTGATATCTAACATATAACAGCTTGATCTGATACTTGCGCCATAAATCAGAAGACTCCTTAAGCATTTAGAAGCATTATGGGAGACTCGTGCCATAATCAAAAGTTATTTCCATCATTTCCAATGCATTCCTTTTCACGTTCTCTCCTTGCACCTGTTTATCAGCCGCAGCGATGGAATTCTGTCTAGTCCACTTTCCGACATCGTGATGTTGTTATTCCTGATACTCCTATCCACAGACATCATTTTTCAGCATGACACATGACATGTGCTCTCTTACTTGTAAGGAACCATTTAACCTCTTTGCGCTGAAGGGTTCTTGGCTCTTCTTTCTAAGGAATGTACACCTGCTCCATCAAGGCCTTCTTTTTCCTTTCCAGAGCTTTATAACCTATGCTGTAGAGTGCTCACATTAAGAATGAGCTCAACATAAGCTGGACATTGTTTCAGCAGCTGAAGATGTCAAAGCAATAAACACATAATAGATGATGTGTGGAATTACTTGGGTGAGAATACTTGGCCTGTAGCAATCAATTATTTCATCTTGAGTACTTTAAGAGTTCAAGCACATCCCAGTGACTGCAGACGTGTGGCCGGGGTTTTGCATGGACGTCTGTTGTTGGTAATGGCTGCCCATCCAACTGGGAAATGCAATTATACTCGAGAAGGCTCACAAGCTCACAAAGCACATTCTTTGGAATCCTCTTTGTTTTATCAATACATAGTGGCCTGCTTGAATGTGTATTATTCCACCTGAGCAAATACTGCACACCATTTCACCCACAAAGCCCTCTCGTGCTCTCTCTCTCTCTCTCTTTCTTTCTCTCTCTCCTTCTCTAACCATATGCTAATGTTATTAAATCTTTGCCTTTTTTGACAAGCTCGAGGAATGCCATCTTTGCAGAGTTTTTTCCCTAAGAGGTATTAGGAACAGTGTGTGACAGCCTCCCAATGAATTATTGGCATAGTACGTGTGCGCACCAATGAATTTGGTTTATTGTAACACTTGCTGTTTCAAAACACTTGACGTGCCAAATTCTTCCCATATTTTCATTTTGTTGTACTATATAATAGCAGGTGCACAGATGGATTGCCATCTTGGCTTGAACGAGTTGTTTCACCTGCCAGAAAACTGAAGGGTATTAAATTCAAACATTTAACCTAATACTCGCTGTGGAACATGGAATTTGGATACATTGAAATGCATCAGCCAGATCATCACATATATAAGTAAGCTATAATGTAGCCATGAAGTAATCACGATAAAAATGCTTACATATTCTTCTATGCTTATGTAAATTATGTATTATCTAGAATACCTGCAGTAATAAGTAATGCAACCAGAAGACCATGAGTAATGTTTTGTAAATGTGCATCGATGATGTTGTGGGGAATTGTTTTGTCTAGCCACAGTGGTGATTAGAATTGATATAGTAGCCGAAAGAATGACACAAAACGACACGAGGGGAGTAAATGATTTTAAGTGGACTATTCCTTTAATTACATTTACTTATTGTAATTTTTTTTCCCTCTAGTAATATTTTTGAGGTTCATCAGCCATTCACAAAACCTACAGTGATACGTAAGTCTCTCTTAGCTCCTATATCCCCTAGAGTGAAAATGTCATCATTGCCCTCTCGAATTTCACCTATCAACTTCCTACTTCCAACCGCCATCTGGCAATGTTGATATCACCATGCATTCCATGTCTTTGCTCTCTGACAAACCCAAATCTGTTCATCTTCTTCAGACAGCGGAAGACCTGTAATCTTTTGCAGGAGACTGACAGGCGTGCTAAAGTAAACATATTCTGACCGCCGTCACTCTGTGGTGCTCATTCAGCAGGGATGACGCTGTGTGCATAAGATACTAGATTCCCATTTTCCCCCCCTCATACTCAGTCAGAATACTTTTTGTAGTTTGCAGCGGTTTTACTTTATTCAGCATTTCTTACTGAAAACAATGAGGAAAAACTCCAGGATAGAAAGTGATATTAGACTGATTTGATTAAATAGGTACAGATTTGTAGGATCAACATATTTACTGCTCAGTATTTTGTCTAGTAGTGTTGAATATGTTTTGCCACTGAAGTATTTGACAAAGGTTCAGAAAGTGCAGAGAAAACACTGAACCTTCCTCCCCATAATGCATCAGAAAAACTGCTTTTGGGTCTTATGGGCAATCTGGAGGGAGCTTCATACTAAATTCTCAGGCCAATGCAAACAGTGTAATGTTTGTACACCTATTTCCACTGGGAGTATGAAAAAGGACTGCAGGACTTTAATCAGAATCTTAAAACAGCCAGGCCTTTGATAAGAGCCCTCCCTGAACATTTATCTTACTTCTCTAAAGGGTGTAATGCCTTATGTCATCCACTTTGATCCTGCCTTGGAAACATGATGTTGGAGTGCTGCTGTAGATAACAGTGGTCAGCTTGTGTTGTGTGAGTTCAAATGTGTCTTGTCATTCTTTTTGGTCATTTTCTTGGATACAGCATGCCATTCATTTTACAGCTTCTTGTCATAATCGTCTTGACCCCCCTGGCTAAAGAAGTACAGGGATACGGTAGAGTCCTGCAAAGTGGTGGGGCAATAATATTTGTCTTGGAGACGCTTCCAGCGATGAGGCCAACAACAGCAAAAGGTCTCTTGACAGGTGTCATGGATGAGAGTTCTTAGAATAACACAGTTGCAAAGTTTGCACCAGCGTAGGAGGAGGGAAACTTGAGAGTTTACCATGCAAAACAGCTCAAATCCTGCTTACTTGGACATAAATTACAATTCAAGTGTAATGTGAGGATAATTTGACATGTGTCTCAAGTATTTAATACTGAAAAGCCTTTTTACAAACTATTAGCTAAATTAGACATCAGAGGTATACATGATTTTGCTTCCGTAATTTGTACAGCAATCTATTCTATTCTACTCTACTCTGTTATGTTATGTTATGTTATGTTATGTTATGTTATGTTATGTTATATGTTATGTTATGTTATGTTATGTTATATGTTATATGTTATGTTATGTTATGTTACATTATTTTAAGCTTAAAAGTTGAAGACAGTGAATGTCTGTTTGCATTTTGTTAGACAGGACATGATTAGCTGTGACTTCCTGTTTAGCACATGATCAGCTCAAGAAAGATTGTAATATTTACATTGGAGCAGTGCATGATCCTTGGGATGGAAACTCACACAAGGGCGCTACGGAGCATGTTTTCTTTGCCTTGTCGTATACAGCTGCTACTTATTCAGATTGACTCCAGTGCAACATCAGGGCAGACTTAACCAAAAAAAAAAAAAAAAGATTGCAAAGGGCAATTCATGTTAATGGGATGTAAAATAGCTTTCAGATTACAGTCGTTCCAGGGTTACAGTTTTTCAGTCCTCAGAGGTTGCAGGTGTGATTTGTTTTGCTTTTTTTCTGTGATGCATCAAATTTTGGGAATCTGTTTTGGTTTCCTCAAACAGTGTGTTGTAGAAAAGGGGAAAATGGTGTGTGTGTGTGTGTGTGTGTGAGTGTGTCTTTTTTAGTTACATATCATACATATAATTGCTATGGGATATTGTTACTCATTTGTGTTCCAGGATTGTGTTCTGGCAGCTACTTCATCTTGTATTTAAATTTCAGTCTCTGAATAAATTTGAAGCCGACAACTAAATAGCCAGAGGCTAAACATTATGTATTAAGTGGAACCAGAAAGCCCATCACTTTATTTTGAGTACAGTCAGCTGCAGCCATCAGCCCAGTGTGCTTTGATGCTTTTAGCAGTCATTATGAAAGAGATGAATACGATGAACAATGATATCAGCACATCTTATACTTAATATACAAAGGAAAACTTGTTTGGCAGCACCACATCACAAAAGAGCAAAAATAGGACATAACAATTGAAAACTAATATAATTTTACCTGCTTATTCAAAATCTGTTTTCAGTGAATGTGATCATGCATCACCTAATCATTCTAATTTCACTGAAACATAATGTATACATCTTTTCTAGATGTGACAAACAAAAACTAATGGAGGCTGTTTATGATACCAATCAACAGGAAAACACTTCAGGATTCTTAGACACACTCAAGAATGTTCCTGTGCCGTGTTAGTAGAGAGGAAATTTCAATTTACAATAACAATTTACATTTGTTTGGTAATTTACAGTCACCATGCAATATACAAAACTGTTACTTTATCATTTAATTTTTACTCAAAATATGGACAAAATGTCTAACATACAGCAAAAAAAAAACAAAAAAAAAACACCTAGTCTAGTGGATTGTATATTTATTGTGTATCCTTTCAACAAATCAGTGTGAATTAAAATTATATTGTAAATCTTCTAAAGAAATATGCAATTGTAAATTACTTGGAATAGCGTATCGCATACATGTGCATTATAAAGTTATTGGTCTTAATACAGTTAAGTCCAATATTACTTTGTAAATCATCAGTTTAGACTTAGTAATCTGTCCTTTTCAGTGAGTGGTGGTGGTAAAGCTCAGATGTGGTTGTGGTTGTGGCTGAGGTTTATCCTGATTTACCCATTAGTCACAGCACTAATAAAGTTATTCATGTCTTCAACACAATTCTTACAAACTCATATTCTGTCATATGGCTTATTGTCATCATTGGGTCTTATATAGTCATGTGAAAGTGATTTTCACTCTAAGGAGGAAGCCAAGTTGAATGAAGTAATGGATTCGGTCTTAAATATAGGGCAAACATCTTCCTTCTTGGGCCTATCATGCTTTTCAAAGGTCTAATCATAACCTTGTTTCTCTACTGTTTATTTTTGTCTTCCTAACCTTTAATTACCAAGCTAAGAATCAATCTTTAACAGGTCTTTCATTTGTTAAATTGTTTTTGACCACTGAAATTATTATCTGTATTTAGCCTCCAATAAAATGTTACCACATTTGCAAGCTCTTATGCAGACAAATAAGAATTTTTTTTCTCTCCTTTTTTTTTCTTTAAGACACTTGCAGATGGTTTAGGATTTAGATTGTTGCAGTATAGTAAATAATTAATCAAATTAAAATTTTCAAATTAAAATAATTAGCTTATAAGAGTGCTCATGCCAGTTTAATACACAAGCATAATACAACCAAGAACTATGCACTTTACCTTTATCCTTGCAATCCCTTTTTAGGTTCTCAAATATAAGTTTATTTTTCTAAATTTCTAAATTTTATTTAATTTTATCATATTTATTTTTTATTTTATTTTTATTTTTTTATCACTTAGAAGAAAAAAAACAATTATTAAGTGTGTAATTTGTAGGAATTTACATTTATATCAAATTTCCATATCTGTGGGATAGTCTGTTAATTACTTGTTATCTATGCAACTTTGTAACTTTGTCTTAAAGAAAACATAATTTTCAGTGTTAACTCTTAAGTTTTATGTACTCTATAAGACAACTGCTAAATACGTACCATCCTCAAACACATGGATTTGAACCAAGGGTTTATGTGCAGATTGTACCACACAAGTAGATATGGGAATTAGTCATCAAGAGTCCTGCCAGCCTCACACTGTTATGCCACTTGCTCTGTCACACCAAGTAAATATAAATAGCACCACTAACCACATGCAGTCCAGTGAAAGTAACCCTATGCTTAACTGAATGCATTTGAATTTTGTGGAAAACTGTAAAGGTGTTTACAGATGTGTGGCAATCACGCTCAAGAGAATCTCCTTTTAGAGTGTGATAAAAATCATGCATTAATAAACGTTTCTTTTTCAAGTACTAGCAACCATAACTGTTGGTATAGTCTGTTTGGATTGTTTCAAGGTGATTTAGTGTCTGTCTTGATTTAAGAATTCCTTAATGAGTGCCAATTAATTCATCTAAAGCAGAGATTTAGGCTTTAGGAAAAGAAATCTGTCTAATGAAGACAGAAGCCTATTCTGACTAAAATAAAATTCTGTATACAAAATTTGTGTCAGTTTGATAAAGTGGAGCTCTATAGAAAATAAGGGAGACCGTAGCAGTGAAAACATCCCTGAGGTAACTTTATTTTAGACCTAGTACATTGTTAGACATTTCTGTAATTTCTACAGTTTTTTACTGTATATCACCCAGTATAATACTGCAAATTCCCTTTACAGTAAATAACTGCAATACCCTTTGTATCATGGGAATTTCCAGTGACGTCAAACCCCACATACAGAGACTTACTGTATTTTTTTAAATTGCTGTATACTACTGTATTTCCTGTAACGGCCTCTTTGGCGCCATTCTATTGAGGTTGTTTTATTTTCCTCATTTCTTACATTTGAATTGATACGATTTGCACAACACTGTTTCTACAATGACGCAACAGCTTGGGACTTACTACACTGGATGTTTTACATCGCTTGTAATGACTGGAAAATCCGTTTGTCCTTCATGTCCGAAACAGCGCGAGCGCTTGGAGTACATCTGTAGGCTATAAGTCAGAAATATACGGGGGCATCACTTCACTGTCCGCATCCACTGTAGGTAATATAATAGGTTCTATATTGTCTTTTCGAGTCACGCTGCGCCGCGCCACTGGCGTCCGAGGAAGACACAGAGGCAGCGGGGCAGCGCCGCGGGTTTTGCACGGGGATGAACCCGCGAGAGTGGAAGAGCTCCGGAGGACATCTGCGCTGTGTGTGGATGCACCTTACCTGCAAGCAAGGTAAAAATATATGTACTTTTGTGTCAGATTTTTGCACACCAGTTTAACCTAGTAACATTTACCCGTCAACATGGCGGTAACAAACTTTACTATGGTAAACTGCGCTGTCATTACATTTGTCAGCTTATTGAATTAAGTTACCGAATTAAAATTATTTTTAACGAGCCACGCTTATCTTATATTTACATTAAGTTAACTAATGTGAAATTGTGTTCAGGTGTTAGTAGTTAATGTTGGCCAGTAGCCTATTAAGAAAATAAAATCGTATGTTAGCTAGGTTAAACAAGTTTTATGGCTAGCTGCCTTTCTAGTTTTAGAATTAGTTTGTTATAGTTTTTAATAGAATTTAAGATTTACTGCATTTTTTTTTTTTTTTTTTGGTATTTGTGTTTTAAAGGCAACTGCAATGAAGCATCAAGAAATTCATGAGCCTGCCAGCCACCCCGAGACTGATTATTCATGGTAAGAGAACAACTATGGTTTTGAGAGGTTTGTGTATTTTATATGGGGGTTGCCTTTTAAAAGTGTGTCATTTCTACTTCTTGTTTTTCAGAGAAGACTTTTCTGTCACTAACAAAGTGGATGGTGAGCAAAGGTGGTGGCCACATTTTGGAGCAGCACCTGGGTTTTGCAGATGGCTATGTATTTTTGTGAGGATAAATCCAGAGGATACTACATAATCCACTGCAAAACGTCCTAAGACAGGAGAAATGGTGAAGATGCACTGTTCCAGCATTGGAAGACTGTATTTTTAACTGTTATACATACAATGTTTTGTAATTATTGTGTATGTTTTAATTGAATGCCAGTACTACCTATGTAGAGTAAAAATAAAATGAATTCTATATAAAAGTGATCAAATCTAATGAAATCTATATTAAAATGAATGAATTACAGTAGTATACTGATGAATTGGATTATTTTTACAGTAATTTACTGTAAAAACAGTACAGTTTGCAACTGTAAAATACAGTTCGCTACTGTAAATCTTAATTACAGTAACTTGCCAGTAAGTTACTGTAAAAACCCTTTGAAATGTCTAACAGTGTAGCAGGAGTGCTCATTTGAGCTTCAAACTCTTGTATTGGGTGTTTAAGAAAATTAATTGAGGGATTAATATAATTTGAAATGAAAATTTCAGGGTGGGGGGGGGGGTAGTTAAAGCCTCGTGCTCAGCACATAGTGTGGTGTATTTATTTTAAACAGTAGATTATCTGCTTTTTGTTCAGAGCAGGGTCGCAAAGTGACAAAGTTTCCCTTCTTATTTATTATTTTTTAAATATTAAATAAATAGGTACTTTTTAATTTTCATAATTCACAATGTATGTATAGTGCCACAATTAATCAATCAATAATTAAATAAACATTTTCAATACAAATAAGCACAAGTCAAGCTGTGATACCAAACAGGACCACAGGGAGACGCCAAAGATCACTAAACCTCCTGCCTTGACCTGACTGTACTACTATATGATCCATTCAGAATCACTAAATCTCTGACCATAAAACACTCTTGCTTTTAAGCCAAATACACGCTGAAAAGAATAATTTACTGACATCTGGACGTAAGTCACTATTCTCTCTGCAATCTCTGATGAAATCAGCCGTGTTTTCTCTGCATTAGCGCTGTTTTGTACTTACTGTTTGAATGACTGGATCCTTAGACTTTCCAGGAGTTTACCGGTTTAAAATGATGTAATCGCAAAAACCTGCTTCTTTTTAATTTTAAGTTATTGTTTTCATTGTAATGTATTGATTCAAATGAGTAATCAATAATTAATTAATTACTCTACTCTGTGCGCCTCCCCTGACATGCTCTCCTACCCCACACATTTGAAACCCCTGAGACCTACTCTGCTTGCATTCATTCACGTGATTTGTCGAGATGAGAGGTGACCCCTAGCCTGACTACATCAGACTTCGTACTTCCGCTCAATTTCATTTCGCTTCTGTACTCAGTCTGATATTGCAAACCATCTCCCAGTTTATCTCCGGCTCTGCAGCAGCCGGGCCAACCAACGAACAGAGGGCGGGCTGAGAGCCGTGACGTAGACGCTTTAACATTTAAGATTGTAGTTCATGTGAGGGAAATCTAAAACGACAGCGGACATGGAGACACGGGATGGTGTTCGCTCTGTTGTGGAGAATATTCCCGGCATTTTCCAACTGAAGCCCGAACAAGAAGAGTGTTTGGTTCACATTTTGAATGGAGGTGATGTTGTGGCCCTACTCCCGACAGGTTTTGGGAAAAGTTTAATTTATCAACTGTTACCGATCGTCATTGAGAAACTCGGGAGGCCAAAATCCGGCAAGGCGATAATTGTGGATGTGTAGATTTACTTCACATAATCTGCAAAAGTCGTTCACAGCCATCTTCATTCCGGTATTTCGCTCGATGTTTTTGTTTTTGCCACATACCTGTGTTCACAGCGGAAGTTCAGTAATTCAACTCAAATTGTGAAACTTGTGTATTAAATAAATTCAATGCACACAGACTGAAGTAGTTTAAGTCTTTGGTTCTTTTAATTGTGATGATTTAGCCTCACATTTAACAAAAACCCACCAATTCACTATCTCAACAAATTAGAATACTTCATAAGACCAATAAAAAAAAAACATTTTTAGTGAATTGTTGGCCTTCTGGAAAGTCTGTTCATTTACTGTATATGTACTCAATACTTGGTAGGGGCTCCTTTTGCTTTAATTACTGCCTCAATTCGGCGTGGCATGGAGGTGATCAGTTTGTGGCACTGCTGAGGTGGTATGGAAGCCCAGGTTGCTTTGATAGCGGCCTTCAGGTCATCTGCATTGTTGGGTCTGGCGTCTCTCATCTTCCTCTTCACAATACCCCATAGATTCTCTATGGGGTTCAGGTCAGGCAAGTTTGCTGACTAATCAAGCACAGTAACGCCATGGTCATTGAATCAGCTTTTGGTACCTTTGGCAGTGTGGGCAGGTGCCAAGTCCTGCTGGAAAATGAAATCAGCATCTCCATAAAGCTTGTTAGCAGAAGGAAGCATGAAGTGCTCTAAAATTTCCTGGTAGATGGCTGCGTTGACTGTGGACTTCAGAAAACACAGTGGACCGACACCAGCAGATGACATGGCAGCCCAAATCATCACTGACTGTGGAAACTTCACATTGAACTTCAAGCAACATGGATTCTGTGCCTCTCCACTCTTCCTCCAGACTCTGGGACCTTGATTTCCAAATGAAATGCAAAATTTACTTTCATCTGAAAAGAGGACTTTGGGCCACTGAGCAACAGTCCAGTTCTTTTTCTCCACAGCCCAGGTAAGACACTTCTGACGTTGTCTGTGGTTCAGGAGTGGCTTGGTAGCCCTTTTCCTGAAGACGTCTGAGCGCGGTGACTCTTGATGCACTGACTCCAGCTTCAGTTCACTCCTTCTGAAGCTCTCACAAGTGTTTGAATCAGCTTTGCTTGACAGTATTCTCAAGCTTGCAGTCATCCCTGTTGCTTGTGCACCTTTTCCTACCCAGATTCTTCCTTCCAGTCAACTTTGCATTTAATATGCTTTGATACAGCACTCTGTAAACAGCCACACCTATCAGTAATGACCCTCTGTGACTTACCCTCTTTGTGGAGGGTGTCAATGTTCGTCTTCTGGATCATTGCCAAGTCAGCAGTCTTCTCCATTATTGTGGTTTCAAAGAACAAGAGATACCTGGAATTTATACTGTAGGGATGGTCATTAATTGAAACTCAGATGTAAATATTCTAATATTTTGAGATACTGATTTTTGACTTTCATGAGCTGTAAGCTCTAATCATCAAAATTAAAACAAAAAAACTTTTGAAATGTTTTACTTTACATGCATTGAATCTAAAATATATGAAAGTTTCACTTTTTGAAATAACTTACAAGAAAAAACGAACTTTTTCACGACATTCTAATTTCAGATGCACCTGTATGAACATTTATAACACTATACTTTGTATTATATCACCGTTTCATCAAGTTAAAAAAAAACTAGTTAACGCTAATGCGAGAGTGTTTCTAATGCAGCGTCAATGTGAGCGACGGTAAATTTGACATCGTTCTCTCTTCTGACTGCTGTTATCAGTCTCTCTCAATTTTTTTCCTTTGATTGAAAGCCTTGAAAACACTATCGTGGAGTTTTTCTTTTGCTATTTGAGCAAATGGGAATGTAAAAAATATATTTGTGGTACCCTCTCATTCACTGCTGTCGGATTTTACCCAACTATGACGACTTCCGCTGCTGAGAAACCCAGAAATGTGAGAAAGGTCCATTATGCCCTTCCAGACTCTGTCTACGAAGCAAAGCGAAGTAGCAGAGTTTGGTATTACCAGGCTAGGTGACCCCTCCTAGTAGTGTGATTTATATAGTATCATTTCTAATCACCTAAACACTGACACTTTGACTCTTGAGTACCGACAACATGTCAGAAGTACTGCTACGAATGAAAAAGTGCCGGTATGCTAAAGACTAAAATATAGAAGTGTCAGTACTGCATACCAGTCCATACCGGCCCACTTCAAGCACTATATATCTATGTACGAGACTAGAAACAGGAGAGTCTTAAAATGTTAATTAGTTAGAAAGTAAGAACCACACTAACAGTTAGATACTGATATAGAATAATAAACAAGAATGTGTTTGATGACTTTTTGATGTTTTAAGGGACATTTTAATAATACATAAAATCCTTAGCTCTTTTAAGTAGTTTTAACCACAAGTTCAAATAAGTGTTTTACTGTTGTCAGATCTTCATGTCTTATCAAAACTTCTCATCATAATGGGTAATGATGCTTGATATAAGTGGAATATACGTTTTTTTTCCCCCTAAACCTTAAGATCACAACGATATAAACATTTTTGGGTGAAAATTACACATTATACTCCACCCAGTGCTTTGAAGCCATGCATCATTTGTTCTGCATGCACCAACAAATCTCTTTCTTTCTTTCTTTCTTTCTTTCTTTCACACTGTGTAATGCCTCTACTAACATCTTTAGTGCTCATCAGAGCCTAAATCTCTTACTGTCACTGCTTATGTGAAAAGTTGAGCTAAGATATTTTTATGAACATTAACTGTGATCAGTTTGTGGTATGTGGTTCTGCTTAATTACATCCAAGCACAGATAATGAAAAATTATTTTAGTGAAGATTTCCATATAGTTTCCCTGTGGCTATAGTCTGCGATTACGGTAATCACACAGGGCTTAAACCATGCCATAGCTTGTAATAATCTTTGCTTGCAGCTAAATTACTTGACCACTCTGAATGCAGTCCTAGCATTCCCCAAATGAATCCCCCAGGCCCAAATGGGCAGATGAAAAGCATTCCTTAACCTCTAACAGTACAGTAAATATCACAACACCCAACCTCATTTCATCACTATTGTGTAATTTACGGTCAAGAACATCAAAGATGTCTTTAACCACATTGAAGAAAAAAAAAAAAAAGCCTTGTGTGTGGCTTATTTTCAAACCAGTTTGACCACTGCAGAAATGACTTCACACTGTCAGTAAATGAAGGCAGACAGTTAAATAGTTAAAAAAAAAAGACAGTTTACATTACATTGTTTTAATATGTTTATTTAATTTTTTTTAGATTTACAGTACAGTATTTAACTTTTACAGTTTAACTAATATTTACTTCAATTTGTTGGAATGAGCTCTGTTTTTCTCATCAAAATACATAGTTATGAAGGGCTGATGAAATATAAAGTAATGTTTTCTTAGCCATTATATCCTTTTCCTTTTCAACTTTGCTATGACTGAATATCTCTTAAAAACAATTAAAATACTCCAGTGGGTTGTTCCGAGCAGCCGTGCAGTATGTTAAAATGTGAGATTTTGTAGAATATGTTAAACCCTTTGCACAGTGCTATAGTGAAAAGCAAAGCATTTTCCAAGAAAAAGAAGAAGGGAAAATAATTGCTTCTCAAGGGTTTTTGACAAGAGGCAGAACGGACAACACCCTACTACCCTTTACTGTTTTTTTGTTTTTTTTCTTTCTCACCCTCTCTTCCTCTCTCTACTAGGAAAAAAAGCTGCCTGCACCTGTGTGGGCTCTTTTTAACACCTCCCGTGGCATTTTGTAATCGCACTTCCCTCTGATCAAAGTGTCCAAGAACTGTCGTGAGCAGAGATATTAGATCTCACCTGAGATAAAGAAGTGTTTTCTTTTTTTCAGAATAGCTGAGAATAATGAACCGCTGTTATAATAGACAGTTGAAGTGGCCCGGAGAACACTGTGATGATGATGAGCTTCTGCCCTGTCCCTGCGGATAGTTCTCTGTGTCAGACTGTAGGTGTGGCATTATATATAAACAGTCAAATGCAGAAAAAACATGCAAACGAACCTTCATGTGCATCTAGAACAGAATCTGAGTCTGTAGTCTGCAGGGCAGAAGACTGTCCTATGCGAGGCAGGAATGTTATCACGGTGCATTTGGGACTGGCCCTCCTAATTACAGGAGGGTAAGTTTGGTTAGGCCAGAGGCACTGTGTAATTACTATGATTGCAATGCTTTAGACATAAGTCTATCCTGGCCTGCAGTTCCTTTTGAAGAATGAGGCCCAGAAAAGACACACTGTGTGTTAACTATATTAAATGTGTACCTTGTATTGTTAAAGCGGACATAGTCAGAACAGTTATGAATTTAATGACTGCTGAATAGTGGTGATTGACAGTTGACCCCATAAGGACAATGTGTATATCAGTGTCTTTTGGAATGCAGAAAATGCGATACCATTTGATTATTGGATTTTACAGTGAGAAATGCTTATTGGATATTAATTTAAAAACTTTTTTAGTGTGCTGTTAAACAGCTATGATTAGTCTGTCAAATATGAAATTAGTAGAAGTCATCTGATGATAAGTAAACTATCAATTGCAGCACATCCCCAGCTGCCTCGTTATTATAGAGTGACCATACACCCTCTTTTACATGTCCTGATTTCAGAATTGTCTGGTCCAGGTTTTATCTGGCACCTAAATGCATGCCTGCATGCCATTGGTCAATTATGTACAATGCCTGCAAGCTATTGGTCAAACTACTTTTCAGTCATTGCCTTTAGCAAAAATAATGGGAAAACAAAGTCAAAACCCAGACATTTTTGACAATTTAGATAAAATAAGACAAATGTCCCCATGAACTGTTGTTGCAAGGTTCCAAAGCAGTTTATAATTGCTTTCTCATTATTTCTTTCTAGAGTGTAACCTTATCAGTAACACTTTACAAAAAGCTCCCATTAGTTAGTTAGTCAATCTATTAACTGACATGAACTAACAATGAACATTTTGTTACATTATTTATTGATCTTTGTTAACTTTATTAATGTTATTTTAAAATCTTTGTTCGTTGTTAGTTCATTTAGTTCAGGCCTATGGAATAATGTAATAAAACAGTACATTAAGATTAATAGGCTAAATGCTTTAAATGCTTTTGTTTTAGTTCATGGTTAGTTCATGTTAACCGGTGTCGTTATCTGATGTTAACAAATGGAACCTTATTGTTAAGTGCATAAGTTTAAATTACATCCAACACCATACTATATAAGCTTCATTCTCTCAGTTTAACACATCCTTCTTAAATAACAGGAAAGGAGTGCATTCCAAAATAAAGTTGTTTGCGGCCACCTTTTATGTCCAACCGAAGAATTCCGCAAACTTGATTTTTACACAGAGTTCCTGCTACATTCAGGCAGGGGACACATGGCAGTTGTGAATGTGGTTTCAACCCGAGAACATTAAGTTTTAGTAAAGTGACTCATTTATCATTCTACTCCATTCATAGAAATCTTGAGGTCGATTGCGTCAGACTTTCCTCCCAGTTCTTTGATTCAACACTAGTGGAAACCTTGTAATATTGTACCAAGTTAAAATCATAGCAACGGCCCTGCAGATGTCTGAGACAAAAAGATTAGGTTTTAACTCATCGTTAAACACGGCTACTGTTTGCACGCCCTTGTTTAACAAAAGTGATTTGTTAAGTAAATGTTCAACAAAGGTCTGGTTACCTAGCTGCAATCCACAGAAATACAGAGCCCAGTATATAGCATCATCCTCTGAAAAAATCAAGGGGGAGGTTTAATGAAAACAAGCCATGCGTCCTGCATACGATCAGATTCATAAAACTTTCCCATCTTGACAAATCCCAGGACTACAGCTGGTCATGTGCACCCTGAACCACCAAGGACAGCATACGTATAGATTGTAATCTTGCTGTTAATCTCCTTTACAAGTCTCTGGCTTAACATCTGATTGGTCTAAATGGGGAAAAGGGTGTTTTAAATGCAGGAAACAAAAAGGAATTCCCTTGAAAATGAACTGTAAAGTGTGCTCGCTCAGATGACTCAAATCTTAAGCCCTGCCGTATTTGCATGAAGAATATATGGAAGAGCGGTTAAGTTTGTTTTCCAATTTTGTCATTGTGAAATACACTTTCTTAATGAAACCATGGAAACGATGCAGTGAATGGATGAGCTTAGGAGTTTGTCAAGATTTGAGGTTTAGCATTTTTGCATGTGTTTGGTCAACTCTGCTTCACCTCTGCTTTGCTTCACTTCATGCGCTTGTGCAGGTGGTGTGCTTCAGTAATAAAGACAAGCTTTACAAACAATATTGTTTTCCTCTGTAGCCAACGAGAATTCTTCATTAGTTTGCAAAAGGGATCCAGGTTCACGCAAGGAAGCCTGATTTTCAATGCCTTCTTAAATAAAAGGTATGTTATGTTCGTGCCCATCAAATGATATGACAAATAAATCTGAAGTTCTTCACACTGAAAAAACAAAGAGCAGAACACTGTGGAAATCTAACTAGTCCATGACCTGTGATATTTTTTTCCTGTCTTCTGTGTTTTGCACTACCCCACAATGTGTAAGAAACATAAAATGTTATGACTTAAGAAAAGGAAAGCGTCTGATAAAATTGATGAGCACTTAATCCATAAATGTCAGTCTTTGGAAAGGTTTCTCACAGGTTCACATATATGAAACTCTAAGTCCCCAAGGGCAGTGCTGCTTTGCACATGTTTCAGATAAACTTAAATTTTCCCAAAAGTAACATGGAAGCCAAAAGAATGTGGAAAATGGCTGTAGTGGTAGCAGCACTGCTGGGGAAAGCTGTCTGCATGGAGTCACAATGGTGTAGGAAATCTCAAAAGAGACCTAAACTCAACTGATTTGTGTGCTGCCACTTTTGTTGACCCTAGGTGCTAGTTTTTTGAAGCTGTAATTCTCAACACAACTTAGCTGTGCCCATAATTTAAGACGCTTTTCCCAAGACAGTAGACACACTGACTCTCCTCATCAATATAGACCTCTGAACTTAGCATTTAAATGGATTTTACTCAATTTGGAACATTTTCCACCTGTTGCACAGGCATTTGGTTTTTGAAAGCTGTGCCTCTTGCAATTTATGCATGGATTCCTTCTTTAAAAATGCATGAGCGTGCATATTTTTTCAGATTGTTTAATCATTGAATCAAAGTAAAACTTATTTTTCATCTTGATTGTATCATACAGCTTTAAAGAGCCCCTCAATAATCAATAATTTATGTGTTGCTTGGAAAATAGCTGATTAATTTTAATGGCCAGAGACTAAGAAAAGATGCTTTTTGCCTCCGTAATTGTGTAGTTACAGCACTTACCAGCAGGGGCTGTCTTAACCATGCTGTTAACCAGCCAAATCTTGAGCCCTTGGTTAAAGCCACCTATATTTGGTGGTTTGGTCTCTACTTTTTAGCTTTCTGCCCAACTGATTGCTCACTTGGCTTCCTCCACCCTTGGCAGCGTCCACAGTTGTCAAGAGTCCTCAGAGTGGAACAGCAGCTCTTTTCAGGGTGTTTTGTAGATGGCCAGAGGACACCTGCTCAGGCTCTGTTTATTTTCTTGCACAAACACCCAAGCAATGTGTTTATGATTGGAAAAGCCGAGCACATGAGTAAACATTTGCTTAAATCCCATCTCCCCTTCGATCTCCGTGTAAACAACCTTATTTTGTCCGTTCCTCCTTTTTTTATTTTTTGGGATTTTTTGATGTACATTCTTTTCTTCTCAGAACCACATAACTCGACACAATCCTATTTCTGTATTTCCCAAAAAGTCCTGTCACAGTTCCACCACCTGCTTTGAATTTACTGTCCCACGGTAACAAGTTTTGATTACTTTCTTTTCTTTCCTTCTCTCAGTTTCGTCTTGCGAATATATATCAAACTATTTTTAAAACTCAGAAATTCTCAAAGTAAATCCAGATTTGAATGTCCAGCTGCCAAAATGAGCAACCAGTCTTTTGGTATGGTTAAGTTGTACATTTTTGTTCCTCGTGCCAGGACATCTGTCTTCTGACACACCCTGTCATTATAAGAAAAAGGAAGCAGCATCTTTTGATTATTTTCATTCGTATTGCATACATTTTTACAGAAACTCTTTAAGTCTGTCAGAGATATTTAAAAAGATGTTAAACACTGCCAGATTCATTCAGTCATTTGTTGTAGCCACTCTGTGGTTGTGTCCTGTATTGAGATTTTTAAACCATTTTAAATGCACACTGATTGTCAGCTATAGGCTGACCAGGTTTGAAATGGTTAGGAAAAAAACTCTAAAAACCCCTAAACAATTCAGTTGTTCAAGAAGCACTATTAAACACATGAAACATTTATACTTCTTCTGTGGTCCAAGGTTTCATGCATATGCTGGCCAAATTTAAATCACATGTACAGAATTACAGCCTTCTGTCCATGCAGGCTGAGAAAATTCCTCAGGAAACGTGTGTTTTTATATATATACCTGGATGTTTTATATATATATATATATATATTACATTATATTATTTGTTTTATAATATATTTATTTTAATATTCACCAAAATGTATATATAAAACATATATATGTAAGAGATAATCAACAGTTTTCCGTGTATTAAAGGATTTTAAATGCACGACGTGGAGGCCAAGAACCACCCGACGCGAAACGGAGTCCCTACAACCTCCTTAGCTGTTAGAAATTCACCACGGCTTCACGGGGCTTATTGCTTTTATAAAACGGTTATTCCATATATGTAAGATGTGGTGTTTTCAACTTAACTTAAAGTTCCTCCAGTAAAAACGGATACTTTGTTCTTAATATTCTCCTCCTTTTTTCTCTCTAACAGATGTCTGTTGTACGTACGCTGCAGCTCTTCAAACATTGAGCAAAATAAAACAAGTAAAAGTATTTTATTTTATTTTTTCAAATTACTTTCCAAATTTAAAAATAATTTTCCTTCGTTTAAGTAGTGTGAGAGCGCAACGATGCTCTAAATGTGTTTTCTTTTCCACCTGTCCTACAAAGGCCGTCTCGTTTAATTCTAGGTTGAGGACACTTCGTATACGTTTCGCATACAGAGGATGCAACCTCCAGAGGATTCGACCTCCGGAGGATGCAGTCTTCTAAATGAGACACAGCTATAGAGAAATTTACAACAGCTTCAAACTTGGCTCAACTAATCAGAATCAAGGACTGGAACTATCCGTTTTATAAATATATACACACACACACCTTTGTGCATATTCTCAGCCCTAGGATAATGGTAAGTGGGTGGTTATGTGAGTTCAGAGGTGGTGTAATATCTATGTTCTGACAGAAAAGAAAAAAATGTGTATCGCGTTGCCCATTTAGAGGATTTTTGTTTAAAATCCTGTGACCCTGTAGAGCACTTCCAGGCCCTCTTATAGTTTTCTAAAGGCCAAATGCGATTCTGGCTGATCCCAACAGAAGCAGAACACCTCAGCACATCTGGACTCACCGCTGCATCTATTACACAAGCCCCACTATGTGAAGTCACGTCCAAGTCAAATAAGCAAGCCCCCAAAGAACACCTAAAGAGGGACAAGGGTAAGGCTGCCAAAAAAAAAGGACTCCGACCTCAAGCATTCCTCTCATCCAGGTCATGTTTTCATTACCCCGACAAATTTACACAGTTGTTAGTGATGGCCTGGGATTCCTCCTAAAGCACAGCCCACCAATAATAAACAGAGGCCAGCTGACACCCTCAGACACCTGCAAGCCTCCCTGACAGTGCAGGATTGTTCCCAGGCGGAGAGCACCAAGAGGCCCTGCTTTCCTCTCAAAGTGTTATCCATTCGAGAGGGTGCCACCATACCACCCTGACACACACATCCAAACCTTGAAAGAAATGCGTCATTGGTAAATCCTACTGGAGGAAACATCCTCATTAACCAGCCAGACTGGTGATAAAAGTTGAGTGTGTTCTCTTCATTCAGTGGCACAGTGCTCAAGAGTGGGTTCGTGAGTGTGACTTGCTTTCTTGAGTCATCAATCCTGTCAAAACAGATGCAGCACACGTTTTCTAGATGTATTGCAAAATTGCTGATTTTGAGTTAGACTACTAAGTTAATACTTAGAGATGCACCAACTTTATAAAAATTCTGGCCGATTTGTAAATATGATTATTTTCATTAAAATGTATATACTTGCAGTACTGTTCATAAGTTTGGGGTCAGTAAGACGGTAAATTTCTTTCTTTTTTTTTTTATTTTTTATTTTAAGAAATTAATACTTTTATACAGCTAGGTTGATCAAAAGCCTAAAAAAGGTGTCACCATTTCCACAAGAATATTAAGCAGGACAGCTCTTTTCAACGTTGATGAATTTTGCTTGAGCACCAAATAAAATGATTTCTGAAGGATCATGTGACACTGATGACTGGAGTAATTTTAAGCATGTCCATCATGGGAATAAATTATTATATAAAAATAAATATTTTTTATTTTAAATTGTAATAATATTTCACAATATTTTTTGTTTTTACTGTATTTTTGATCAAATAAATGCAACCTTTGTGGCACATAAGAGATTACTTTCAAAAACCTCTTATTGATCCCAGACTTTTACAAATTGTTTGTACTGTCAGTGCACTTCATTCATTTACTGACATAGTCTGTAAGTAATGTTTTCTTGTAAGAGGCTGTTTCTTTATCAGATACAGTAAAAGAGGAAACTTCTTGAAGGTACAACACCTGTTCTTTTGGACTACAGGAAACTGATGGAAACAGTCAGTTCCACAGATCTGTTTTTATCACTTGGCCTGTGGACTCATGAGGGCGAGAGGAAACCTTTTTGCCATTGTATGACTGTGGGCTAGAGGGTTTTGGTTGCTCTTCTGCAATCGAAAGACGATCTCCAATCCTTGCTCTGCCCACTGTAATTCCTCACCTTTGCCTGATGATTTCTTTTCAAGATTGACGGGGGAGCGCAAAAGCCACAGATAAGGTAGCTGGATCAGCCCCTGGCCAGCTGTGAACCCGATATCATCTGTTTAAAGCATCTAAAGGAGGACAGTTCCTTTTCAAGTCTGCAGTGCTAGTTATCTCACTTTTATCCTGCACATGTAAGGGAAATCCACAGATGGCCATGCAGGGATCTGATAGAAATACAAATGTGATATCATTGACTATGCTATCAAAAAGGATGATTTCACAAAAGAAGCGTGACTCTGTCTCTCGCTGTCTCTTAGAGGTAAACAGACAGACAAGCCAAAACAAAGATCCTCTTCACAGCAGATGTGGTTGGAAGTTATTCTTTCATCATTAGCATCCAGACAAAACAACTGCTGAATGAACTCCAAAATGTGCAGAGTTCCTGTCTTCCATTCTAAAAAAGACTTTTTAAAAAAAAATCTGATTCATAGTATGGACTGTTACACAATTTTATTAAAGGTGCATTTGTAACACAATCTTCCCTACTGCAATGATATATATCTCTCCTTTGTCTAGTTTGTCAGTATAGCATACTGCACTCCAGATTATTTATTCAGTATGTCCTCCTGTTTTTCTTGCAGTCCATCATTTTCATAAGGGACCGAAATTCTCACGGACAGGAAATATCTGGGTATATAGACTACTCCCACCGACTAAAATCTGAAGACTTTGAACCATATTTCAGCGGAAAGAAAAGGCTCATGCCAAAACCAACTGACTTAAGGTAAGCCTACTTATATTATGACCCATCCATGATGATTTCCGGTTACTATTGTTTTAGTAGATGTGCTACTGAACATCTCAAAGGTTAGATGTTCTTAGATTAATGTGCATGCATCCTTCTGATCCCTGAAGCATTTGTCTTTCTAAAAAGGATATCCTCTCCAAAATATCAATAATACAGTGAAAGCAAAACAGACTTCCTGTTCATAATGGAGGAAGAGGAGGCATCTTTTTGCCCTGGACAGTGCATTAAAGGGGAGTGTGTATGTTATGAATGATGCCTGTTTGATCCTCTAATATTAATTTTAGTCAAATAATGATCCTCTGTAAACCAAGTTATGGAAGTCATAGCCATCCAAAAGAAAGTATCACTGATCTTCATAGAGATTTCCTTTAAGAGCAGTTTGAGATTCATTTGAGATTAAAGGGGTCAAACTATGCTATTTTAAAGATCATAATTTTGTGCATTTGGTGTAACAGAATATGTTGACTTGCTTTAATGTTCAAAAAACACATTATTTTTCAAATAATGTACATTATTGTAGTTGCTCTATGCCCCGCCTCTCTTAATGTGTCGTTTTCTGCAAAGCCCCTCCTTCCGGCCAGCTGACATTGTGATTGGCCAAACACCACAATCGCGCGTCGAAATGTAACACCCCTTACCATAATCACGAGCTTCAGCTTTCAAAGTAAATATAAAGACAGTTAATAATGTCCTTAATTGACCTATCGGTAAGCCCCTCCCCTCGAACACAGAGCGGAACTCGGACATCTTTAGGTTTCAGCGCCATAGAGAAACACTGGAAGATCCGAAGCTCGCATCGGTTTTATGGGGTTTATGCTTCAAAAATGGAAAAACGATGTGCCTGGGGTACTTATAACACTGATTCCAGGTATCCTGAGAGGATGGGCAATATAACTAATTTTATTACATTTCCTGAATCCAAACAAAACAGAGTAAAATGTCCCTAAGTATTCACCCCAATACAAATGAAGACAAAAACGTTCATTTTCTGGTTGTCATACACTCATTAAGTTACAATTTTCATCTGCTCAAGCAGCACGTGCTTTAGCAAGGTATCTCTGGCTAAAACTAGCTAACGTTAAAGTTAGTGAGTCCATGCTAATGTAACTTACAAACCTAAATAGCGGACTGTTCTCACGTCTTGTATAGTGTAGGTCAAAAACACATAAACGAAGGTCGACATTTCAGTGCCTCTCCATATTAAACTGGTTAAATGTACATTAACTTAATCGTACCCTGCGATACATGAACAGTGTTGATCCTACATGTTGTCATCCGCGATCGTGATGACCGACTGTAATATGAGACTTCTCCCGCTTACATTGTGATCTGTAAACCCTCGCTTCGAGTTACCCACTGTGTTTATTTTTAAATATTTTATAAATCCCTCCATGGAATATTTAATTCCTATTTGGTGGCCTTCTGTGTCCAAAATTGTGCAAAAACATTGTGGGACAAGGTTTTCACACTGTAGCTGTCATTGTAAGACAGTGAGCAACTCCCTTTGTTTATCCAAGGGAGCAACAGTAACTAAGGCGGGCTGGGCTTACCGATAGGTCAATTGTACCATCAGTTCAAGCCCGAAAGGGGAACAGAGTTGTGTGACAGACACAATGATGATGCTCGTATGTATTTGCAGTACACAAGCCGCAGTTATGACAGCTGAATCCACTGTGATGTGACCCAGTCTATCTCTCTCTCTCTCACACACACACACACGACGCGTTACTCTACACTGCACAAAACGCCGCATTTGAACAGTCAATAGCAAATACTTAAACTAATAACAAAACATACTTACAGTCGCTGATTCGAAGCGCCAGATTGTCATAGCAAAGTCAGAATTTACCCTTTTTTTTTTTTAGAAATAGCCTTCGTGCACAGCCAGCCTTGTACTCTCCTAGGTTCACGAAACTGTCATCCATAAAATGTGTTGCACAAATTTGAACATTTGGGTTGTGCTGTTCTGTTGTAAACAAATCTTAACAATGATTCCTAATTGCATCTACTTTCGGAAGGCCAAATAAAGTGCTTTTGCTTTCGCATAGAAACACACAGCGTCTCCCTGACATGGCTGCATCAACACTACTGCGGTTACTGAAACCACGCCTTCTTTCTTTGTGAACATTTGGGTGGCATTATGCAACTATTTCCACATCGTGACGTAGACATGTGGCGGCGTGTTTTAATGAGGCGTTTTAGCCCGGTCTGGATCAGCCTTCTCTTTTAGATAGAATAAATCCTTTTGTGGGAGACTTTGAGCTTTGTAACTCTGCTGATTGTATACATGCACAAATAGCTACATAACACACTAAAGAAAAGGAAAACAAGAAATCACATCATATGACCCCTTTAATAAAAGCAAGCATCTGAAATATATTATAGGATAAATATACTTCACTATTTAAAAATTTTCGGGTCAGTACCATTTTTTTAGGAGAAATATATGCTTACTCAACAAAGATGCATCAAAATGACAGTAAAAGCATTTATAATCGTAAAAAACATTTCTGTTTCAAATAAATTATGTTCTTTAAACTTTCTGTTCATCAAAGAATCTTGAAAAAAAAAAACACTTCAAGAACACTTGCAGAAAGCATTAAAAAGCATTTTCAACTGATATTAATAAAGAAATGTTATTTAATAATCAAGTCAACATATTAGAATGATTTCTGAAGGATCATGTGATACTGACGACTGGAGTAATGGATGATGAAAACAGCTGTGCCCTTGCAGGAATAAATTGCATTTATATTAACATGAAAATGGTTATTTTTATTGTAATAAAATTTCGCAGTACTGTTTTTTTTTTATTACTGTACTTTTATCAAACATAAAACACATTAAACATAAACATAAAACATTTTTCAAAAACATCTAACCCCAAACTTCTGAAAAAAAGTATGATGAACCCCAAATAAATATTGTGAAATAAACAATATGTAAACACAGTAAAACACGTCTGCTGTACATATATGTAAGATTAAAGTAAATGTAATAATATTGGGTTTTTAAGACATTTAAAGCTGGTATATCCAGTATGCAAGTATAGTCAGGCATATTTGTGTTTGTATATCCCCGTCTTAACTGCCACAGCACATGATCTAATCAGGGTAAGTAAAGGAAGTACACTACAGCATAAGCATTCTCATTTCCTGTTACTCTCAGCCCCATTTCTCTTTCTCTCCCTATTCTCTTTTAGTCCCCCTCTCTCTCTCTCTCTCTCTCTGTTCTCTCTTTCCTCCACCATCCTTCTCACGGGAACAATAACAGGCAGTGCTTGTGGTTGCCACTAAGATGGAGCAGATGCTGTGTTCTTCCCGTACAGATGCATGAATCCACACTACAGCTGACAGACTTTGACTGCCTCGCCACAAAAATACAAAGTACAAAAGTCATGGCCACCAGCTGAGGACAATCACCAAGCCTTTAGTAAAACAGAAGGAAAGTCATAGATGGAAAGGTGGATAGATAGAAAATGTACCCTCTTTATAGAAGACTTATATTGACTCAAAGCGGCACCTTTACAGATTTCTCACTAATTCTAGGTTACCAGCCAGACTATTCTCTTTCTCCTTGATCCATAGAGTTACAGCTGGTGGATTTTTAAAACACTCTTAAAACTCTCCATCAGGCTTTAGTTTGGTAACCATGGAGCACTGAAGTACACAAACATCCTTTTCTCTGTCAGTGTTGTGTAGTGTAATGGTAAAGACGCAGACCTGTTATTAACGGCACAATAATTGTTTCCACAAAGCCCAGGTCCTTCACACTTTTGTAAGTTAGTGTGGGTGGGGTGCCATTCAGCTGCGCTATGAATATTAAGCATTTCATGTTACCGGGTGACATCTCTGCAGGGAAAAAAGGGACCAAAAGTGCCAAAGAATATCATGCGTTTTCAATCACAAAATTAATAGACCAAATGCTCAGAAAGCCCAGCCGGTCTTCAAGCTTCCTCTGACTCGAAAATTTAAAGGCTTTGGAGCATTTTTCTGCCCATCTTTTCATGTTCTCTGTTAAAATATCTCACATCTGTCCTGTTTCTTCGACCAAAAGTAAGTGGTTCACCATTGCATAAAAGTGGTCAACCCAAAAATGCTAATTGCTATATGGCGTTTCAGTATAAATAGACACAGAAAATGCTGTCAAACCTTATTTTAAAAAGGAGGAAGTGAATATGCATCCTTGCTTCTAAGTCCCTCACAAAATTTTACATTTTGTATATGTTATAAACCATATGGAGAGAAGAAAAGTGAAGACTTTCTATTTTTTTGTGATGAAAAATCTATATAGGACTAGAAAGTTTGATCCAAAGGCAAACAGAGCAAGAGCTAAACTTGTCATTTCATGCATCACTGTATTTGTTTGTGAGGGTCTGCCATGTTTACCGTGACAGCAGTCACTCCGATGGCAACTGAAGGAAGTCTTTCCTGTGATGTAAAATGGCAAGCTCAGACTCTGTGAGAATGTTTAATTCAGACCATTACTTTTTGTTTACGTCTTATTAGCCAGTCTTTTCATTTCAAGCTCTCTTTTGTTTGCTTTGGTGACCAGCACCATGGTTTCTGGTCACCTTGACAGGAAATAGCGGACAGGGAAGTGTGAGGTGTCTTTCCATCATGCGTTCTCTCTTACACACAGAGCCATATGTAATAAATTATGATAAACTGGAGTTCTTTCAAGATGGTACAGCCATAGGATGGGCCTGCAGAACACTGAGTAAAGAAGAGCTGATCCAGAGCAACCGTCTTCCGGTGTTTTTAGGACTCAGAGCATGTGTTTCATTTGTTTAAATACTTGACACCACAATGACATTAATCCATGATCTAGTTAACAGACACATTAGTTATTTATTAGATAGTTAAATGTCTCAGTGTCCAAATGTCCAAGTGTCTTTATACTGCACCAGGGATTGCTACTGAACCAAATCCTCCATAGCTTGAAATCAACTGAATGAGGATCGTATCCCAAAAGGCAATGATTTATATCCTTGAGGTTAAGGACATAACTTCTTATGAACAGCATCTGTAAAATGTTTTAGTAGCATTGCAGCAGTGCAAAATGTATAAAGCTTTGGCTGACGTCCACAGTGTTATCATGACAGAGAATGAAATGCTCTTGCATCCATGTGCCTCTCCCTTGGACTTATAAAGAGCCTCTCCCCAAAGTCCAGCTTTGTTCTTGGACCACAAACTACTGCTTGGGATAAGCTGAGGTCCATTTGAGCAACCCTCGCTGCCTCAGAGTGTGACATTTGGAATTGGTGTTTCTGCAAAGCAGCTGTCTTCCAGCAGTTGAGCTTGTGATGAGAACCACTAACACGGGCCAGACAGTCTCTTTTTTTCATTATTCCTCATTGCGTGCATTAATTACATTTAGATCTATTCCCACTGCCATTTTGAGTGGCCTGCTGGGTCTCAATCTTTACATTGATCAGTGCAGACAGAGGAATTTTTTGGTTGTAGCTGTGAGAAAGTGTTTTTTTCTCTTAAGCCTGGAATGTCTTTGTAGAAGCTCATGTGTGAACATAGATTTTTGAAGCTGGACATCTATTCTTGAACATATTTAAATAAATATCCAAGAGTCTCTGTGTTCAGTTAGAGGAAAACTGATATGTTAGTGAAACTTCTGTCCAACAAGCATGCCAAAGGCTAAAATTGTAAAATGGCTACCTTTCCAAGTAACAAACCTTCCCTTTAAGAATTCACATGAAAAATGTAAGCACGTACACGGTAATAAAAATATACAGAAAAAGCAGAAAAGGTACTGCTGATTTTCTGCCAGGACATTATCTGTTACGTTTATGGACATTTCCTTAACAGGTCAACTCTAAATTCAGGTAAAACACCTGTGAAAAATCAATACAGATTATTTACACAGTAGATTGTGCCCTATTTTTTTTTTTTTTTTTTTTTAGAGTGACAAAATATACAAATCTTAAACATGTTTTACATTTACAGTACACAGTGTCCTTGTTGTTACAAAGTAAAACCCTACATTTCTGATACTTTCTTACACAGAAAAATCCTGATGTCTTGTAATTTGTGCTTAATACATTTAATAGCTGTGCCTTTAAAACATTTCCCCATTAGATTTAGTTTCTGAAGTTAAAAAATAATGGTGCTTTGTTTCCTTTCTTTTAATTGAATACGTTCTCCAGCCATTGAAGTTGTTTTCAGTCATTTTCCATAAAGGTGTTTCAGAAAGCAGCCCTCACTTGTAATTTTGTGGATGTCAAGAGCATAATTGTTCTCTTGTCTTCCACTTGTATCAACAGTGTAGAACTAGAATAGAGAAACAAATGAATGGCACTGACTCTTTATTTTAGAGTCTAAAACATTGAACAGATTGAATTCCTCATACAACTTAACACCTGGCTTTCCAAGCGCACCTTTTATCAAACTGGGAACAAATGTGTTATTTCATCTTTTTGTGAAAACACACAAGACACATCCTGACATTTTGTCAGGTGAAAAAAAAAATGTTTCTTTTTTTTAACTGTAGTTTATATACACTATATTCACTAAAGCCATTCATCCACACTTTAGAGTTTTTCTGTCAACACCTTTAAAGCATGCATTTTATTATCTTTAGACCGTTATAAACTTATTAACCCTCACTTTATCTTCAGCTTCTACAACTGGGGAACACAGGTGGCCAAACATAATGCCAGCTCAAACTATGAGGTAATCACAGAGAATCCAAGCGGCCTGCTCTTCAAGTGCAAGAACGACAGGAAAATCTTGAATGTTGACCCAGAGGTGAGCATGTTTGATCTCAGCAGACACTGGTAAACAGAGAGTGCTGACCTCTCTCAGCTCTCATTTAACATCCATGAGTAAATGAACACCTGAACTATGTTAAGCTGACTATTTGTTTAATGAGTAACTCAAGACCGAAATATGATTTACAAAGGAACAAAGTATCAAGTATAATCTCCAATACTACTACTACTCCTTTTCGATGCAGTGCCTAATCAGTTGATTATGGCAGATAATAATGCAGAAATGTTCATGCATTTTATTTTTTGATTTTTAACCCTTCTGTCATGATATCAAGTAGCTTCCGTGTGAAGTGGAAAGATAGTATTGTTGCACCTGGGTAGCATTTTTGTTCCAGTCTCTGGAAATATCCATCAGAGTGGGTTAGAAGGAACCGCGAAATTCAGTCCTGGAACCTGTGCCGCTGTTTTTTTGCCTGTGTGCCCAGGAGCTATGAGTGCATGCTATTTTGGAAAAGAGGCAACGCTGCAGACTGGCCTCTTTGAACACAAACTCACCCAGGCTGCCTCGTTGAGGGTGAGATGGCAGAGGCGAGTATTGCCTGTGGTCGAGCACACCCCGACCAGGCCGGCTATTAAAAACGAGGGGAGGCTAAGGAACCCAGACACTGAAACCACCCGTGCACCCAGAATCCAACCTCAGGCCCCCACCAGGCATGACCTCATTGCCCATGTGGATGCATTCCTTCATACAAACTGGCGGAATTGTGACATATTAAACCCTGAATTTGATTTGTTTGTTTGTTTGTTTTATCGCCCCATTAGATATAGCCAATGTTGTGAACATTTCAAGATTATAAACCCAAATTCTATGCTCGCGTTTGATGAAAATATGTTGGTTATCCCTCCAGAGTAGCAGTTGGGGGTTTAGTTTGATAACCAGTCCTTATAAATCAACAGCTAATGCTTTTGGTTTGCTTTATTTCATTTTTTGGGAATGTTCAGCATATGTTTGCATTTATCCTTGCTCTAAACAAAATGTGCATGTTGGCCCTGACAAAATGTACAGTAAATACATAGGATGAATGTAAACCTAAATCTTCTGACAGTTACCCTTTAATAACAGATCCCAGCTGGCTTAAGTTCTTATTTATTCTTGGTGGAGGCACCCTATGGAGTCCATATTTTAAAGTCACACCCAGACTGATGTTTAAACATCAAATCACATTTATACTGCAAGACATGTATTTTTCCTTTCCTTTAGTAATATAAATAGAAATTTAAATTGTATTCAAAATCGAAATTTAACTACATTATTGAATATATTCATTGATTACAATTAAATAAGTAACACAATGTCTGTATAAGATCAGTAGAGTTGACAATGTGCAGTAAATAATGTTTGTCTCCTCTAAGTAGAACTTGTATGGAACAGATTTAGACTTTAGCAAAGTAGTTTTCATCCATTATGGGGGAAAAAACAGTTATGAAGTACTTTCTATTGCAATAAATTTGATCTGACATACCAAAAACTATCCAATAAATAAAACTGTTCACATTTTTAAACACTTCAATCAGCTTAATCCTAATTATTATTTTTCTAACCCAACAGGCAACACCTGGCGATAGCTCCATCCGAACTCCTGTCCAATGTGACCTATATGTGCATGTTGTCATTTATGACCACGTCACCAGAAAACCCGCAACCAGTTCCTGTGCACCACTCTCCAATTAAATGTATTAAAAAGCACTTGGAGCCTCTAATTTCATCTACACTAAAGCAGTTTTAATCTTATATATTTCTGACTTCATATTGTGCACAACATCTGGATGCGTAGAATGGCATAGCTGTGCATTTTGATCTTTAAGGCCAGTAGTCATTTAACAGTGTCTGAATAAAAAATACTGATCTCTTTTGTCTTGTTATTTTTATTATTCACTGTGGCCATTTTAAAATATTTATCGTCTACAATCACACATTTGAGGCACTTAGTGACATGACTCAGAAATTGTGTGATGATGCAGTCACTTACTTGGAAACCTGAGCTTTGTATTGTACTCTTATCTAAAACAACTCCTCTGTTTGTCTGAACAAATCAAAAATAAAGCCCTTTAGAAACTTGGCTGTTCTTTCATGTCCCCGCATGAGTGCTTGTAGCTTCATTTTGTCTAAAAGCTGCCAAACACTCCATGAAATGGACAACAACACCCATTCCACATGATTTCAGATCATGAGATACTGCAGGGAGTTCCGGAATTAGATATCCATCAGTCAATAATTTTGTCTTTGCGAGTTTACAAAAAAAGAGTCAGCAAGATATCGCTATGGTGGTGGCTCGTGGTATTTGCTGGTGCCATCGTGGGACTTGAATGGTTCCAGTTTACTCTAGTTTTTGGCCAAATTCTGGATAAAAGGCTAATTAACAGATAGAAACATCACACAAAAGTTAAGCAAATGGTAAGGACAGCTTTAATCCACGCTAGACTGCATATGCAAACAGACTGTCAATGAAACAAACAGTAACTGAATCCATACAAATTTACTGCTTAGATTTCTTGGTTTGTTTTTTGTGTTAGTAATACATTACCATTCAAAAGTTTGGGGCCAGTAAGATTTTTTTTTTAAGTTTTTGAAAAAAGTCTCTAATGCTGTCCAATTTATTTAAACAAAATACAGTAAAAAACAGTAACACTGTGAAATATTACATTTTAAAATATATTTTATAATGTGATTTATTCCTGTGATGGCAAAGCTAAATTTTCAGAGGCCATTACTCCAATCTTTAATGTCACGTGATCTTTCAGAACTCATTCTAATATAGTGATTCGCTGCTCTGGTATTATTTTCACAGTTGACAGTGTTTTGTTTTGTTTTATGAAAAAAGTAAAAAACAACAGAACTTATTTGAATAGAAATTTTTTGTAACATTCTGTCTTTACTGTGACTTTCAATTTAGTGCACTCTTACTTAAAAGAAAGAGAAAAAAAACCTTACTGACCTTAAACCTTAGTATATTAGTGTAGCTATATATTTCTAATAATATATTGTTAGTGTCTTTATTAATAACTAATTAATTTTGCTGTGTGGGGAGTTTTTTTTTTTAAATAAATAAAATAATGATACAGGATTATAGGATTATACTAATAACACACTCAGTCTCCCAAATACCTGTAAAACAAAATATTAGATCACAATCAATCTGCAGGAAGAAAAAGTGTATATAGCTACACAAAGTTTCTGTTTAATCACCAGGATGAAGGCTCAAGAAGTGGGTGGTGATTCACCCACATTCATAACTGTTTAACTTAACAGGCCACAGTCCTCATTCATGTGGTGGAGTGGCAGTGTGATGAAACTGCCCACTCCAGTCCCTCACAACGGCACAGCTCATTCAAACACCTACAAATCAACATAGCAGATGTGCTTGTGAAAATCTGGGTTCTTATCCTAAAGTGGACGTCGAGAGTTTGGTGGGAAATAAAACATGATAAATATAGGTTACTGAGGCAGGCCACATATTTTCTCACTACAGCAATTGCACCTCGGGTACAGATCTGACAAAACCATGTCTTGAAAATATGTCCACTGGCATCAGATGTCTGGGGTGGGAGTCAATCGCTTCCTCCTCAATGATCCTGAAAGCGAGACCGTGACAGAGGATATTGAAGCCGTGCACTAGTGTGCGGAGGGGACGCGGTGCAGCATCCGGATCAGACTCCGCTGTGCAGGATGTGTCTGCTCATCGCCATTGAGCTCAACTAAATGGGACAGAGAGCCTTTAATGCTCCCCATAAGCCTTGTCATTCAGCGCGACAGCCCAGACACACAGCTTTGCTGAGAGACGTTTCACGGATCTCTCTATCGAGCATTACAACACAGATCCACATGACTCATAAAGAGACAGCTGAGAGCGTGCATAGTGTACGACGAAGACGTAAACGTTTGTTTTGATGCCCTAAACGTGCCCTAAGACGTTTCCACGTCTATTTTCAGTTTGGTATAGGCCTAGCCTATCGCAAAAAATAGTTAGCCTACTTCTCTATTATTTTTCTTTTTGTTCCGTAAATTTCCTCACGCATTCTTTGTAAAGAAGAGTTCCCAGCTATCTGCAAATATTAAACGAATCGAATCTTTTCAGTAAATCACTTCATAAGGTTCACAAAAAATGTCTAAACGATTCGTTCTTGAATCGGACTGAATGAATAAGAACGGTTCCCTAACCGAGTCGGTCAAAGTGGATCTTTCGAACAAGTCCGACTCTCAGTTGACAACCGAATCATTGAACCGAGAACCTTGTATTGACCAAATGGTACGACTGCTTCATTATCTAAATATCAAAATTAAAAGATTCTGTAGCCTACAGAAGTTTAGAATTGATTGTATGACAGTTTTATTAATAGGCATTTGAAACAACACACAAACTATTTTAACCAAGTGATGTGAATGAACTTTAGTAGGGTTTAGTGTAAATGCAAATTGCATGTAGTTTCCAAGTGGAAAAGCTTCAACAATGTGAGCAATGCTTACAATAAAGGGATGTTAAGAGAACGCGTGATGACGTAACAGCACAGTCTGTTTAGTGAACCGGTTCTTTGAAACGAACCGTTCAAAAGAACCGATTCGCGGAAATCAATCGGACTTCCCAACACTGTTTCACTGCTCCCATAAGCCCTATATATTACTAGCGCAACAAGCTTTACCTTCAATGAACGCAGGGAAGAGGCGCGATTGGCTGAGAACACCAACGCTCAGACACAAAACCGAGGACCAAGCCTGACCATCAGGACTACAGCAGATCAAACTCACACGGACATCCTCGCACATTTTGCACAGGGACTGTGATATCTGCTGCAGGAACGTCGATCTTTGGAAACTTGCATTTGGACTATTTTGAGTACACCAAAGTGACATCTTGTTTAAATTTCCCCCTTCTTTTTCTCGCTGTCTTTGCCTTATTTTGGGGGTTCATGTGATGCTCTGCCTCTCAAGTGACAAGAGTTTGGAAACGCATTCAGCACTGATATATTACACCTAGATCAGCTACAACAGTCCTGTACAGTCCAGCATGGATCGCTGTCAACGACTGTTTGTCCTGCTGTTGGGATGGGGTTATCTGTGCTGTGGATACTGTGCTGTGCTTAAACCACCCTTCATGGGTTTCTCAAAAGACGTGCAATTTGGACAAAAAGTGGAGGCGCAAGATAAGCAACATGCAAAGAAAAGCGAGCAGGACACCCTGTCAGAACACATGCAGATGCTCTACGCCAAATACACCAGAGCGGGATTCCCTCTCAAAGATGGGAACACTGTCCGCAGCTTCAAAGGGCATTTGGGTAGGTGTAAAATTCATTTCATAGTAAATGACTAAATGAAGTAACGGAGTCGTTAATACCACCTCACTTTTTCTCTTAGCCTACTTTAGATAAAGTGTTGGTGTGTTTGTTCATTTTGAGCTTGATCTCTTAAAGGGAAAGTTCACCAAAAAAAAAGAAAAAAAGATAATCTCTCATCATTTATTCACCTTATTGATTTGATCAAAACGGACTTTTTCCCATCAAACGCCAAAAAATGCGTTATGCGTGACAGCATGTTTACATTCACATTAAAATGCATCTTTTTCCATATATGAAAATGACTGAGGCTGTCAGTCCATAACTTTTCCTGTAGCCTATATATAAATAATAACAGCTTTTTGCAGTTGGTGTAATTACACCTGTTGATTTTGATTCGCGTGAGACAGCAGCTAGAGGGGACTAGCTCATCCTATAGCGTTTCATAAATCTTTTTAGATGTTTTAAGGCTTTAAAACGGATGTTATTAGATGTAGATAAATGTAATGAGCCAACTCTACATCGGAGGTGTTGCTCGTTGATTGTAAAATTATTGTAAAACGAGTCTTCATGTTTTGCAAGTGGATTCAACGATTTCGATACTGCTCTGTTTTTTTTTTTTTTTTTAAATAAAATGTACTTATAATATACTTTATATACATTACTTTTAAAACTTTTCGCTCGTGCTGAGAAGTGCGCTCGTATCTGATGGTCAGATGGTCAGAACCAATCAAGCGGCTTTCCACACCACAAACACGGAATAAATCTTTTTCGTGCACATTTACGGATCACTATGATGGTGAAGGATTATTAATGACATTATGTCGAGTGCAACTTGTTCGTACATAGTTAGAAAAAATCTACCCAAAAGCGCAACACGCGAATTTCCACATTTATGAGAGACTGAGGAAAAACAAGCCCACAGTTTCTTGTGACTAGTGACTACTGGACATGGCAGCACAGTTCTGCACTCATACCGCCCCCTAGTGTTCAGTTCTGGTCTCATTACGCTTGTCACTCATCTTTATTAAAACTCAGCGGTCATGTATCAATGACAAATCCGTAGACAAAGTTTGTCTTCTGAAATATGAGTTTCAGATGAAGAGTGATAGTAATACAATGCTTTTTTTTTATTATTGTTTGCTTGTTTTTTATTATTAGGGACCATCAATAATAAGCAGTTACAGATCTTCAACCTCACTTCCCTCACCAAGTCTGAGGACGTTCTCTCAGCAACGCTGCACTACTACATTGGCGACCTGCAGAACAGCAGCCACAGATGCACAAGGCACAAGAGCTGCGCTCACCATAACCTCAGGAGACGAGGTCATATTCACCTTGATGTCTGGAGCTTCAGCTTTGTGGATAACACCACCAGAACAGTCGGCCATTTCTCCATTAACATCTCCACAATGTACCGGGACTTCATATCATGGCAGTGGAAAGACATTACTCGTGTAGTCAACCAAGCCAAGCAACACGACCAGCTTCTCATAGGCATTAACATTGACTCAAAAGGACATCATCCTTGGAAGAAACTCTTGTCAGATAGGTCTCCTTACATTCTGGTCTACGCAAATGACTCGGCTATATCAGAGCCTGAGAGTGTCGTGTCCACCCTGCAGAGACACAAAAGCAGACTGGTGCCTAATCTTCACATGCTCGAAATACATAATCGCAGTGCCTCCTCACAACATCGGACCAAGCGGTCCGCCAACATCCTGCTGCCGCTACAGAACAATGAGCTTCCAGGTCCAGAGTACCCTTATGAGATACCTACATGGGATGAGACCAGCCCTTATGATCCAGTGGAGAGTAAACCAGTCAAGCGCCCTCGCAAGAAGCCTCGCAAGAATCCACGGCTCAAGAACCCTCTCCTGCAGTTTGATGAGCAGACCATTAAGAAAGCACGTAAGAAGCAGTGGAACGAGCCGAAGAACTGTGCTCGCAGATATTTAAAGGTTGACTTTGCAGATATCGGCTGGAGCGAGTGGATTATCTCCCCCAAATCTTTTGATGCGTACTACTGCTCGGGGTCATGTCAGTTCCCCATGCCAAAGGTACGTCGTTTATTCATGGTTCCACACATTTTTGCGGAAAGTTAGCTGGACTGTTTTATTTTTAATGTGTCAAAATGAGTTTTTAAAAGACGCACCCGTTTAGTTGACTAGCGCAACTCTTATTTGTTGTGATACAATCTACTTGAGAAGTGAATAAGCAAAGCAGCTGGGAAAAGGACAGAGACAAACATGAAGAGAAGTGATTTATAAGCACCACCTAGTGGCAGTCAGGAGAACAGCTGTAAATCACTCAGCTCAACACAGTTCATTAAGCTTCCATTATCACACCATTTGTCATTCTTCTTCATAAAACCTGCCCATTGCTACTTTGAGATGTTGCTACCAATGGTTTTAAAGAAACATGAAGTCTAATTTACTTCAGTAATGCGGCAGTTTACTGAACTTTATGTTTATGTAGTTAAGTTGATTATACAAAACCAAGATTCTTTTGTTTCATATTCTAAAATGTATGTGGCTAAAGAAAAGATAAGAAATTTGATCTTTTTTTAGCAAATTAGGGATGCACAATGTATCAGTACCATATCAGATAAATTAGATATTAAAGTTTGAATTATCAGTGTCAGTGGATGTTTAATAGTGCATGCCCATTTTTTTCTGATTAACATTGCCTAACCGTCACTTAAAGTTAATATTTAAAAACCCTAATAATATAATACGACTGTTAAATGTCATCTTTAGCAAATCTCAAAACAATTATCCATTTATCATAATGAACATTATAATTGCTAAATTCACTTTTAGCTTTTTTGTTTGTTTGTTTTTTTAATATACAGTTTATTTATCTTATTTTTCATTTTCATTCATTTTATTTAAAAATGTATTTATAGTTTTAGTGAGTTTAGTACTTATTTTCAGTTAGTTGCAAAAGCACCAACATTTCTCATTTTCATTAAGTTTTAAGATTGTGTTTTTCTGCTATTTGCATTTTATTTTATTTAATCTTTATTACATTTACCTATTTTTTAACAGGCTTGCTTTGCTCTTCAAATGATTCTGAGCAAGTTTCTTTTCACAGACATTGGAGGATGGCTGGAATTGCATGAATCCATAATGTTTTACTTCTTTTTCACCCTTTGGTCCTGTAGGGACACCCAGTGCTTTTGACCGGTTTATCCAAAAACCAACTGTGCTGTCTTAAACCCAGTAATAGGTTCTGAAAAATGTCTAACCTTTTGCACTTTTGACCTCCTCCAGTCTTTGAAACCTTCAAACCACGCCACCATTCAGAGCATAGTGCGGGCGGTGGGGGTGGTCCCAGGCATCCCAGAGCCCTGCTGTGTACCGGAGAAGATGTCTTCCCTCAGCATCCTCTTCTTTGATGAAGACAAGAACGTGGTCCTCAAGGTCTACCCCAATATGACAGTGGACTCCTGTGCCTGTCGGTAAACGCTTTGGTCTCTTTCACCAGCCTCCCTCCCTTAAACTGATTCCCAATTTTTGCACTGGAAGAAAGACTGAAGATTCATAACCCTTGAAGAACTATCTCCAGCTTTAAGGATTGTGAAGAGCAAAGTGCTTTTCCAGAAGGAATTCATTACTGTTAGCAGGAGGCTTCATGCATCACTAGAGATATGAGCATATGAAGAGACTGTCTTGTCTGCGTTTGACCAGGAAGTTCTCATGTTTCTATAACCTCAGCAGTTAAGCATACAGGGGACAAACATTTGCTGTCATCCATCATGTTTCTGTACAGTTTGTATAATCTGTCATTATTATAGTTATATTTTTGCTACAGAGGCATTGATTGACTCTCATTGTTCATATTCTATGGCTGCTATACCGAGGTAGACTTTACTCCAGAGCCCAAATGTGCTGAAAAGAGGACTTTTGGAAAAAAGAAAAGAAATCTCTTATGTTGTCAAAAAAAAAAAAAAAAGATTTATATTAAAATGATTACTTATATAAGTTACATATTCAGTTTTCCACATTAAGCTTAAAACAGTGTTTAATTTCTGGGTGATTCTTTATTGAATGTCTTTACTCTTCAGAAAATATATATATTTATTTTCTCCAAAAATGTTTATTGTTACGAGCTTACATGTAATAGTGTTGCATCCCATTTTGTAAACATAATTTTGTTTAGTCAGGCTTTTTTTTACTTGCAATTGTAAATATGTTCAATCATGTTTCCATCTGACCTACTAATACAAGTTGAATCCTCACATTTAGCCAAATTCATAATGTATATGCACGCATTCTGTTTCGGTTTTGCTCACATGAAAAACTTTTCTGCTGTTCCTCTGAAAACTGCAAATAGATTTCAAAATGAGAAATGTTTCAGATGATACGTTCAGGAAGATGGTTAAGAAAATTGTATGTAGATTATATTAAGCCTTTGTCTCTTTAACATAACAACGCCTATATAAAGTGCCTTACCACATTAAAAAGATTCATCATACGTAAAAAATATTCTACTAGAATATTTATATTTCACAAAGATGAGTGTAACTTATGTAATGTTTTATTTTGGCAGAATATTTTTAGTCTACCGGTTTATTTGGATAAAATGTGATCATTTGTTCCAATAATGACATCTGTATGCATTTTGTTCTGTTTTTACTTTGAAATTAGCATAGAACTAAAGCAATGACGTATCATAAGCTGCATGTTCATAAACAGCTTGCATTCAAGTTGGAGTTTTTTGTTGATGTAAATTCAACCTACAGACAACAGAGAAATGTACACATATATGTAAAAGTGGGCTATTATCTTAATATATAACACATACGTCAAGAAACACTATGTAAAGCACTCCTTTAGCATTTGTGTAATATATTTTTTGGAAGGCTTCCACCACACTGTGCGTTTTGTAAATGTTATGATGTAGGTGAAAGGATGTGCTTTGTATTATAAGCTTCATAAGAAATTATATTTGTATATGGAAATGACCTTTAAAAGCATTTATTTATTTTCTGTATGATGCCTTCTGTATCTTAATTTTGTGAAGCACAGAGGGGCTTCTTTAAATATTCATTGAGCTTCGCTGCACAAAGGTCAGACAGGGGTGCAAAAGGAAGCAATCACGACTCGAACGAGTGAGAATGCTTATTTTTGTAACACATCTCCTTATAGTTGAAAGAAGAAGACAGACCATTCAAAGAAAACTCAATAAAGTTTTAAGAATTATGTAGCCACGTGTTTATCTGTCATGTATTGAAAGACTCAGCCCTCTGGCCAGCAGAACTTTACTGAAAATTGATTGCATTGTTATGCAATCAAAAATATGTTGAGACTGTTGCATCATGGAACATTATGTAAATGGCTTAATGGGTCAATAAGGTCTGGAAAGTTACCACACAAACATCAAACTCCATTATTTAATAGATATTCTCATTTACAAATCACTAGTGTGCACTGACGCCTGAACTTGAAATGTACTGGGAACAAAATTGTACATTTCAGCTAACATTTATATATACAATTACTGTAAAACAGCTTGTAGAATGACTAAACAAAATCTAAATTCTCACACGTTTTTCCTATTCACAAGGATAAAATAAGCAAGCAACACAAACATATTTGGCTCAGGTGCAGAGGTTACAGTCACCTGAAGTACATGAGCTCTAGGAAAAGTCACTAAAAATGCTACTTTTCACATATCCCTGCTTGAATTGCACAAAGTGAAGTGCCAGGCAGTCACCCGCTGAGGTTAACCTTTGAAACTTCATCATGGCATTCACAGTCACAGGTGGTTATTACCTTCAGGAGCTCAAATACATGACATCAACAGCGCTTCTAAAACAAGGAACATCTCACCTTCCTGCCAAACCACTAACCCTTCTGCACTTCTAAAGGTAAATATTACCAATGGTTTCACACCATCTTCTGTGATGCCCTGGCTACATCATTCTCACAGACTGATCCTGCGCTGACATCTCAGTGGTACAGTTTCGGTCAAATACAGCAATGTTTATCATCACAATGTATGAGTACATCTGAACACGGTGAAACAATTCCCTTCTTATGTCTGTCCTCCTCTGCTGTGCCTCCCACAGCACTAACAGCAACCTCGGGTCAAGGAGTCCATTGTTGCGGCACATACACTGCTTCTGTTGGCTTAATGGTCTGAGGTTCCTTGGAAGAAAGGCTGGCATGTTGGAGAAGAGTTTTGTTTAACTCACACTGTTTGAACACATGGGTGCACTGAGGGGTCAGTTAGAAGTCTGTGTCCCAACCCGACATTTCATCTGGAGGGATTTCTTCTTCAGGAGGATAACTGTCAAAGTAACTGTGGTCAGTGGGTCCCTTGACCTGGAGAAAAAGATAAAATTCTGATACATTACTGTTTAAAAGTGTCAGTTAACTATTTAAAAAAAATAATAATTTTCAGCAAAGATGTATTAAACTGACCAAAAGTGAAAAGTAAGACTTTAAAAAGTATATAAATGCACCAAAAAAAAAAAAAAAACCTTCTATTCATTAAAGGATCCTGAAAAAGTGTTCCAAAAGTTTCCACAGAAACATTAAGCATTACAACTCTGTTCGACAATAATATGTTTTTTGAGCAAATCAGCATATTAGAATGATTTCTGAAGGATCAAGTGACGCTGAAGGCTGTAATGGCTGCTGAAAATTCAGTTTGGCCATCACAAGAATAAATTACATTTTAAAATTATTTTAAATTGTAATAATTTCACAATGTTAAGTAATTGCAGCCTCGGTGAGTGTAAATTATATTTGGTATTATACATGTTATTTTATGACACAATAACATAAACTCTGTCCAGGTAATGTAGGTGTGTTTTACCTCTCTTTTAAGTGGTGATATCAGACTTCTGGATTTCAGACCACTCCAGCTAAATCCTGTGAACCATCTAAACACCAAAAAACAACATCATGAATTAAATCACCAATTTACGTACTGTAGGTGACAATGACACAGATTTCAAAATTAGTGTTTACTGATGCCAAGCTTTCAGAATGTTAAATCCAAGTGTAACGTTTCCTAACATGATTTCCTAAGATGACTTGGTGGAACAATAAATCAAGAGATCTTGGGTTATTTGAGCTGCCATCATTGTGAAAAATCAAGCATACTGTGATTTTTCAAATGCTCTGACTAATATTGTGTTCATAAGTACGAGATGAGTATTTCAAATCACTTTTGAGGACATTCTTTAGTCAAACAGCACCAGAATGTGACTGTTGTACTCTCACCTGTGTTTTTTAATATCAGTTATTCCATTCTTCAAATTCCCCAGTCGCTCTGAAGGGTTTTGTCTTCATGAAAAAAAAAAAGAGGACAGCAAAATCATATTATGATTCATAGCAGTGGGACCTGAACAGGTTCAGTAAACATGTAAAAGACATTAAAAATGATCCATGCGTGATCATACCTGCACAGCTTTCGAATAAGGTCACCGGGCCTCTTGGTGATCTTTTTAGGGAAGTCCATCTTCTCAATTCCTTTCAGAATGAATGTGTATATAATCATCTGATCTGAGCCAGTAAAGGGGGGGCTTCAGGAACAATCAGACCAAATATGTTTCAATACTCAGAACAAGTCTTCCACATGCATATGTATTAAGAAATGTCTTCCACAACACAGGGTTTATGACAAGAACATGGAAACTTAAGATGACGCAAACCTTCCTGTGAGAAGTTCAAAGATCAGGATTCCAAGAGACCAGAAGTCCACACTGAGACCGTGACCTTTATTGAGAATGATCTCAGGTGCAACATACTCTGGAGTCCCACAGAACGTCCAGGTCCTCTGGCCACACTTGAGCTTCTTAGCAAAGCCAAAATCCACCTGAGAAAAGATCCTTGGAATCGATATGGCTGCACTGAGTTTACTGAGTGAGGTTTGCTGACTTAGCAGAGGAGCTTACCAGCTTGACGTATCCATCTGTGTCCAGCATGAGATTCTCAGGCTTCAGATCTCTGTATATGATCCCATTGTTGTGGAGGTAGTCAAAGGCCTCTGTTACGCAGCCCACACAGAACTTGGCAGTGTATTCATCAAAACTGCCTCTGTATTAAAACAGAGGCATGTTTAGCGTATGCATTAAACCACTGGACACTGACCACATGAATTGGAGCTAACCTGTCTCTAAGAAGACTCCAGATCTCTCCACCCAAACATGCCTCCAACAGCATGTACACATACTTGTTGTCTTTGAAAGTGCAGTACATTCTAAGTGAAAAATGTATAG
Organism: Onychostoma macrolepis; assembly: GCF_012432095.1. Taxonomy (NCBI): domain Eukaryota; kingdom Metazoa; phylum Chordata; class Actinopteri; order Cypriniformes; family Cyprinidae; genus Onychostoma; species Onychostoma macrolepis. Next base: position 14,247,115 of record NC_081159.1, on the reverse strand, counting down.
ATTAGATCAAAACATTCACTGCCACTGGCTTTTCTCTTTTATTTGGTTACGATCCTTCTCCCTTAATTTGATCATGTGAACACAACAGGGATTCATGGGTGTCTCTTTCAAAGGCAACAGTGACATTTAATTATCACATTATTTTTAAGATGTTCCAGTATTTACTAAAACTCACAAGACTAAACAGGCATTACTAAAACTAGATGAACATACTTCACAATGAAAGGAGAGTTTGTCTCAAGCAAGATCCTCCTCTCGGAGTAAATGTGTTCTTCCTGTCTGTTATCCACGATGTGTCGTTTCTTGATGCATTTCAGAGCAAACGTCACATTCTCATTCTTCACTTTCACCTAGAGCAAAACTGGTGTCATTATTGCTCATATTATTCCCTCACTTTGTGGAAATGGGTTTTGTTGGAATGTTTTAAATGATGAAGAGGAAGTGTGATTATTGTCAACAAGCTTCTAACCAGTTCAACTCTGCCAAAGCCTCCAACTCCCAGCGTGGCAATAACCTGGAGGCAACTGAAGGGTATAGTGGATGCAAAGTTGCTCTCTCTCTCTTTTAGCTCAATCATATCATGTGACACTGGTGTGGTGGAGGAGTGCAGCTTCCTGACCTCCTGAAAGAATATAATTGAATATGTGACCCTGGACCACAAAACCAGTCTTAAGTCGCTGGGGTATATTTGTAGCAATAGCCAAAAATACATTTTATGGGTCAAAATGATCAATTTTTCTTTTATGCCAAAAATCATTAGGACATTAAGTAAAGATCATGTTCCATGAAGATATTTTGTCAATTTCTTACCGTAAATGTATCAAAACTTAATTTTCGATTAGTAATATGCATTGCTAAGAACTTCATTTGGACAACTTTAAAGGCTATTTTCTCAATATTTCGATTTTTTCGCACCCTCAGATTCCAGATTTTCAAATAGTTGTATCTCAGCCAAATATTATCCGATCCTAACAAACCATACATCAAAGCTTATTTATTCAGCTTTCAGGTGATGTATAAATCTCAATTTCGAAAAATTTACACTTAAAGACTGGTTTTGTGGTCCAGGGTCACATATAATTAAATTGTTCTCATTTGAAGTGGACCCCATGAATAAATAGGTGAATTGGGGATTCAAATGCTTGAATCCAAAAACTAAAATCTGCAATTTGTGCATACGTACATGTTGTTAATTATATGAGTTATATTCTTCAATTATGTCAATTGGAGAATGGTGGTAAATCTCAGCCTTTAGTTTAGGCTATACGCACTTGAAAACACTGTTTGACAGCACAATGAAGAGGCAAAAAGTCATGAAGATTAAATTAAAAGAAACAGCTAGTACTTACTTAGCATTTCTCTTCTTATCATCCCGTGCTAAATTCTCCACATAGTTCTGGAGGTATTTTTTAAGCTCATCAAAAGTCCCAACAGTCTGAGTGAAAGTTCTAAGAAAAGACCCTTGTTACTGTCAGCGAGTACAAAAAATCATAAGCAACTCTAAGATGATCTTGAAATGGGAACTTACTCTCGATCAATGACAAGGCATTCCACACCATCCTCATCTGCGATTATATTCGCAGACCTGACATCATCGCTGTGGTTTGAACACATTACGTGCATTAGACATAAACTGAGCTAAAAATGGCTCCTAAAATGACACTTCTGAGGATTTGATTGTAATAATATTCTGTTAAGTCAAATACACGTCGACAAGACAAAGTTTCTCTCTGTTACTGCAGTAATACTGAAAGTCCTCATACACCAAAAGGTTACTGAAACAGGATTAAAGTGGGGAAATGAAAATTGAGCTGGGGATTGAAGAAGGACAGCACCTGATGAGGGCCTTCTCTCCAAAATAATCCCCTTTCCCCAAGGTGTTGATGATCTGAGGCTCTTCACGATCCTGTGTGCTCTGTGTGACTTTAATCTGGGCAACACAGAAAGACAGAGGTTACGTATCAAATCAGATTAAGACAACAACTGTATGCCTTATGATCTGTATTTTGAATTTGGATTTATGGTCCAAATTTGTTTTTAATTATATAGATTTCATGTGTGAAATAGAGTTGGTTCGCTAAATTCTGATTCATTCTCAATCCTGTAAAATGATCCAGAAAACCACGGTGACCCTCTTGACCTTCCTGATAGCCGGTTTTTGGTGGCTGGCACTAATGGCCTAATTGCCAACACGCTCTCGGACATGGTGGCGACGGGCTGACGAGAACCATCATTTCTGGTAATGAAATTCTCTCCCCTGAGTAAGACATCCCCCCCCCCCCATTTTGAGCGACAGCGAGGCAGAAATCAACAGGGGATCCAAGCCTGACTAGCTCATGCTAACCAGTTCCTGTTGCTTCTCAGTGGAGAGTCCTGTCTCTTAACCCCTTCAGTTTCGAATTACTGATTTATCTGAAAGTGTTCGACCTCCCACAGACCCAGATCAGCGTCTGCAGTGAAGGATTAGTGGAGTGGAAAAATGGTGCCTCGAGTGGGTTTAATCACTTTTTGTTTTTTGGTGGTATATAGCATAACCTCTATACTGGGCAGTAATAAATACTTTAGAAATGTACCTGTTGTATTCAGTGGGCTTGATAAAGGGCATTTCACTATATTACTACTAAAAGTTTCTGGGAAGGAGGAAATCAATAATGAACATACTGGAAAGGCACATCAACTTCCATCTTGAATACGTTCGTATTTCATTTCAAGCAACCCCATGGAATGAGAAACAATTCAGTGTTAAGTATAACACACTAATGCAAAAAACAAATTGATGATAATATATTGCAAATTACCTTTCCGTTGGCAATTATGTAAAAGGTGTTTCCTTCTTCTCCCTCCCGGATGATGTAGTCTCCTTTATTATAATACTCCTGATCAGGAAACACAAGACAAAACTCATTTAGCTATTGATTTTACCATCAAGCCAGTGCTGTCATATTCCCGGAGAGATCCCCCCAGGGAGACAACAGGAAGGCCGCCATGTCTGCTTCTACAGTGATATAAGTAGATATGCCTCCTACATTGACTGCTTACGTACTTGTCAAATTTACTAAAATGTGTTTTCACATTAGAAGCAGTTAGAAATTGTATTGTTGACATTAAGGTAACACTTCACTAACCATTAAAACAGCTCAACTTCATTATAATAAATAACAATAACTGGTTCAATGAACTGGTATTCATCCAATTCAGTAGGAGACCAAGAATGTTTTCAAGTGATTTGCAAAAATGGTGGAATTGAATGATTCAAATGACATTGAAACCTGAGTTCCAAACGTAATCATTTAACCATTCCAGAACACTGTCCGTCAGAGACATTCTTTAAGTCCATGTTCTCAAGTGATCTCCATCCCCAACTGTCTTTCTGACAGAGCGCTGCTGTTTCATTAGAGAAGCTCTCTAGGCATGCCACACTCCTCTGAGGGTCTCAAAACATTTGTCTGCTTCTAGCATCCCGTCTGCATTCCATTCCCCACTGTTTAATGATAGAGTTCCACATTATCTGCATGTTTCAGTCCAAAACATCTGGGCCACTATTGGGTTACATTGCTTCCTTACCCCTAGAGAGGGGAATATAATCAACTCCATCGGAGTGATTGAATAACGACATTCTCCCATTCAACCCTAGGGGCTGACAATCGAGAAGAATGTCCTTGATGTTTTTTCAGCATGGAAGAACACGAGGAGGCTTATTTGACATTGAGTTGACAAAGCCCACACTCTTTTAGAAAAACTCACTTTGGCCCCGCATGGTGAAATGGAATAAATCAGTCAAACAAAGTCTACAAACATCTTTAACAAATCACTCGTCCCCTCAATTGGAGTGAACACTTTGCTCAGCCTTAGTCAAATAAGTATGGTAACAATATACTGGGCCAGAGTGAAGAAAGATGGAATATCAACACTGTTTTGTCACTTTGGATAGACATTTGAAAACAAGTATTCACTACAGATGGATATATTGGATCTGAGAGGACTGGTTATTTTTCTTTTTTATTACTATTAATGTTAAAAAGTTTTACTTACCACCTCTAAGCAGTCCACAATCTTAGTTAGTTTGTCCCCAGGTAGACTGGCAAGAAGTGAAACACTAAAAATCAAACAAAATAAAATAAGATAAAAGTTAGGAGAGTTGCAAGAGACAAGCAATGAGGCATCTTTTGATTTTCTAAATATAACTTTTGCCAGTTTTGTCTCATGCATTTAACTCAGCATTAAATTTCAATCCAATGTTCATCTGTCTTAAATACATTGGTTTATTCATTTATTTTTCTATTTTTGACTGTTATATGACTAAACTAATTCAAGCAATTTAAGACTTCCCCTTTGATTCGGAATGAAGGGATGGTTATGGAGAACATTTGTGTTTATTTAATCTTATATAAGATTACATAAGATAATATCTCTCAATCTTTTCTTATTAGAATGTCTTCAAGAGCCCTCAAATTGAATTATTGCATTTTCCTCCTTTCATGTTTGCTATTTAAACTGATAGTTACATAAGCAAGGTCACAGAGGTCACTTCAACCAGACCATGAAGGCCATCAAACCGACCTTCATTATCAGTAGCATGGCTAATGCCACCAAAAAAAAAAAATCCTAGCTTTGTTTGATCTCCACAAAGTTTCATGCAAAAAACATTCTTTAATGTTTTCTGGTCCAGCTAATGCTTGGCTACACATTATGTGGTAGGACACCACAGTAAACAGCGGGAGGGCTGAGCAGTTTGGATTACCTCCTCAGGAAGTTGCGGTATTGCTCGTGTCGAGCCTCGGCAGTCATCCGCATGATGTTGTGAAAGACTTCTCGATCGAGGGCCCATGTCTTCACATTGCTGGCAGCTGCGATCATAACAAAACAGCAGGTAAGGGAAACACAAGAAGCTTCCTCATTCCTCGCTGAGTGGCATCCATTTAAACTTTAGTGGTATAGTAACCAAGAAACAACAGCTGCTTCCAATAGGGCCATTAGGAAGTGATTACATTTTATCGTAGAGGAAGAAAAAGTCTAATAGATTTTGAATATCAACGACTCTTAACGGTCGCATTAAGAATTAGCCACTGAAATATAATGACTTATAATTTAACATTACTGGTAAAAATCATGTTTTACCACACATCTCTGTTTTTTTTAGGAGTGGGAATAAAAGAACAGGCATTTGACATCCAGCCACGCGAACAAACAAACTAAATTACTGACAAACCAATAAGATTAAGGCTACAAGACAAAACAATGTTGTTTTAGTTCTCACTGGTGTTTATTTGATAGCCTGTGGCTACATGAGGCCAATCCATGGTCACAGCGTGAAATAAACCCACAGAGCTGCCATACAGGGACAATCTGAATTCTCGGTTAACCAATTATATAACATATTTGTCAGAAACAGCTCATTGAGAGAAATAGAATGGAGCACAAAGGAAATACTTCACCTTTGACTGAGGCAGTCCTGGTGCAATTGTACAAGATGGCTAATTCACCAAATGTGGTCCAGACTGCTATCGATGTGAGCAGTTTGTTGTGCTGATAGACATCTAGTTTGCCATCTGTAAGAGAAAACTGTACTTAAACAAATTCTTTCTTGCATTCCGAGTGAATTTGCACCTTAATTGACTTTGGTTTGTCCTATTCATAAAGAGAAAACAGTTGTGATTCATACTAAATGGTGGTAGCTAATGACTATAACTGTCTTAAAAGGGTTCCTCATATTATCTTAATATTAATACTTAGCCAGTGTGATTATGATGGAATAGTTTGTACCTGCAAGCACAAACAAGTGGTTTCCCAGCTCTCCTTGTTTAATGACGTATTCTCCCTGATGGTACGTCCTCTCATACATGCATTCCACCATGTCTTTCACCTGTTGCACTTCAAGTCTTCTCAGATACTGGTTCTTATTCAAAGCATCTGTGAGGAGCTTCTTTACGCTGTTAAAAACACATTTGTTAGAAGATAAACAAAGTAAAAGGAAATGTACAAAAGAATACTGTTTTGCTGGAAACTGTGATAGCGGTAATGTTGTTATTCTCGTTATTCATATGTGACCCTGGACCACAAAACCAGTCTTAAGTCGCTGGGGTATATTTGTAGCAATAGCCAAAAATACATTGTATGGGTCAAAATTATGCATTTTTATTTTATTCCAAAAATCATTAGGATATTAAGTAAAGATCATGTTCCATGAAGATATTTTGTAAATTTCTTACCATAAATATATAAAAACTTCATTTTAGATTAGTAATATGCATTGCTAAGAACTTCATTTGGACAACTTTAAAGGCGATTTTCTCAATATTTAGATTTTTTTTGCACCCTCAGATTCCAAATTGTCAAATATTGTCAGATCCTAACAAACAAGAGAGATTAATTGAACAGTTCACGCTATGAAGCGCACCAGTTGTTTCATTTTCAGTGTCAGAATAGAGACAAGATAATGAATCTCTGCATGGTGTTTTGCAGGCAGATTAGACCAATTTAAGCCTCCTGACATAATGAGCATCTACGCACATGGTCTCCCATAAGCTTAGCATATGAAAAACACAGACTAATTACCAACATAAAAAAAATGGCACATCTATTTTAGCTCTTTGAGGATGCTTGATACAATAATGAATATTCCTGTTCAAATACACACACGTACAGTATATAGCACATACACATTACATGACCTTCTAAGGTAACTTGAAGCCTACATAAACATAAAGCACATTTACTCATGATTTTAGCCAATAGTTAATCAATCCCTAATTCACACAAATCTGCCAGCTAGGCCAGAAACACATTTAATTCAACCGATTCTTTTAAAAACAATGAATGCAACAAATTCTGGCCGAGCAAAATACAAAACAACCTGCAATGCTGTATCTAAAAAGTTATTCAGTATTAATGCATCACATATTGCAGACATTAATCTAATATAATATCATATCACAGCTATCTTCTGTTCCTTCTCCTTTTTCTTAAATATACACAACCCAACAACTACCATGACCACAACTGTCAATCAAACTTAGTAAGGAATTGCCTTTATGATCAAAAGCAGAACATGACTCAGTTCTCTCACCTTTGTTCTTTCCAGACTCGTGCACTCTCAAAGTAGAACTTTGGTATACCACTGGAATCATACGTTCTAGATGAAGGTTCTGCAGAAACTCCAGCTTTTGCTCCTTTCCTTCTGTTGAGGGTATCTCTGAACAGGCCAGTGAGACAATGACTGACCTTTTCTTTGATAGGTGATGGCAGAAGACATAACTCCCCTTGATTCTTCAGTGCATCCTGGAGCTTGTTGAGCTGTAGACACTTGTTCCTCAAAGTGTCAGAGATCTCGGAGATGGTCTGTCTCTGCTGGGCCAGCTGCTCCTCTAAATGTTTGATCTGAAGCTCTTTGGCATTCATGTCTTCATCCTTCCTCTTTAGTTGATTCTCCAATTCTTCCACTCTAACTCTGAGAACTTGAGAAACCGAGCTTGATTCTCCATTGTTTTTGGATTTGGCAGAGCCGCTGACCTGCTTAAGAGGGTTCAGCTTCATCGATCCATTTCCCATTTTGGCACTTTTATTCTACAATAAAAGATGATCGAGTTCAATTTGCTGTGGTATGACATCAAACAATATCATTAAAATGATTATAGTCTAACATGATTAACAATGATCAAATATTTAATATTTAAGTCTTAACCTTTATTTTTCTTTTGATGCCAATTTAATGGCTTGAAAAATGTATTTGACATTGACGTACCAGGCTGATACTTTTCCAAATCTTATAAGTGATTATAAACAAAATTACAACTTACTTATTATTGCTTAACTTACTTATATTACTTATGCCCTATACATAAAACAACAGGTCTATATCAGTGCAATAAAATACAATCATTTCTGTCAGGACCACTATCGTCAATGATGATTGACAATTAGCATACAGTTTGGATTGGCGGTATGGTTCTGTTCTGGGCAAGAACCTAGCATGGATGAGAGCAGGGAGAGTAGCAATAACCCCCAGGGTAAACAGAACAGAACCAACAACATGTATTGCAGATATCGTTAAAGTTCAGTAATTTTTGTACATTTTAGAATTAGTCTGATTCAAAGGAGAATCAGAAGGCTGAATCCTGACTGACAGAGGAGGAGTTGGGGATGGAGGAGGCTAATTAGCTATTGAGCAATGCGAAAACTGCTGATAATACTGAAGGACCTTATATATGGATGCTTAGATAGGTGTCGTCTTCCAATAGGTAGATGGGGATCAGCTGAGAGTCAGCTGATGCGAGCTTGACTAACATGACCTGCCAGAACTAACGCTACGCTTGATTTTTGAAAAGTGATCTACTTTAGTAATAGATTCAGTAATATTTGCCTTCTGCATTTTCATTAGGTCAAGTGAATTTAGTAAAACATTTGAGTTCTTTTTCATTTTTTATTTACAACCCGAATTCCGGAAATGTTGGAACTCCCTAAGACATCCCTTTTTATAGCTAATCATGTTACAGACCTGATGTCAATTAACTTAATTAGTTGCTAGATGTTCTCCCAGCTGAATCTTTTCAAAATTTCTTGCTTTTTCAGCCCTTTGTTGCCTCTTCAACTTTTTTGAGACCTGAAACAGGCATCAAATTTGAAATGAGCTCATTTAGTGGATAGAAGTGTAAAATTGGGAATAAAATATTGGCTCATGTGATTTGAAATTCTTTTAGTTTTCATTTTATTCAAATTTTAAAAATGTCCCAAAATTTCCAGAATTTGGGTTGTATTCATTTTTACCCATACGTCCAGAAGGTCACAAGGACAACCAGAGCTTGAGGATTAAATATGTGTGTGATTTCACATGGCGTGTTAATTTTAATATTGAACCTATTGCCCTTTAGTCCCTGTCTCAGCACAGATTTCTTGATAAATAATATTTTTCTGGGTGTGTGCTGATCTTTTGTTGTCAGATTTGATGCTGGCATTTGTCCCCTACAGAACACAACTTTGATGGTAAAGGTTAGGGGATCCACCCAAGCCTTTCATCTACCTGTCATGTATCTCATTATGAGGGGCTTAGACAGTGGCACAAGACACAGTATGATCGTCCATATTTTCATATCTCAGATAAAAAGAGAGAGAAAAAGAGCGTGCGTTTTACCAGAGATCTGTTGGCTCCAGTGATTTAGACCTAATCAATAATTTAGAGGCACAGTAATACCGGATGGCACCAGCACCCCGTGAGTGTGCAGTATGCTCTTTCCTGGACTATCTGGTGATGTCATTCTTTGCTGCCCTTCATTGACGGAAAAATGAAATAAGATGTTTCGTAATTCACTCTGGGTTACAAATGCACAATGGACACTGGTCACTCCCACCACAGAGAAAAATGTTTGAGCACAATCACAGTATTTACAGTAAAAGAGCTTTGAGCAAACCTCATACACATCCCTACATCTCCATACAGAAACTTTGTTAAACACAGTATGCAACTCAATAAGACTGTTATTTTGTTTGCATCTAATCTGGATGTTGAATTCACAGGATATTTGATTATCTTTATGTACTTACATCCATGAGAAATTTGTGTTATTTAATTTAGACAGGATGTTTACAGCAGGAAATACATATTCAAGGTAATTCACTTGCTATAAGCAAAACATAAAAAAGACATAGAATTACAAATAAATTTAGCCTATAAATCAATACATTTATAAAGTTTTTTTTTTTTTTTTCTAACAATGCATGAATGACAAAAACTTCAATGATTTAAAAATCGTACTTGAAATGGTACTGAACTACAGTTTATAAGCCTGCGCTCTTGCATAAGACGTACAGACGTTACACCTGTTCCTCAGTTTTATCTTTTAACGAAACCGCCACTGAGAGGCATAAAGTTTCTGAATGGTTTTAAACGACATGAAAAACCTACCGTTTTCGTGTACAGGAACTCTTCTTCGACGGCTGAAAGACAGTGTTGTGTGTTTGAGGCAGCAGCCCCAGTCAGTCAGCGGCACCGTTCACACGCCCCACACACACGCGCGCGCGCGCACACACACACATATATACTGGCAGCATATGTCATTTCTCCACAATAACTACTCTCGGTCCCTTTAGCAGTCTTCATGACAGCAGGATATTTTATTGACCTCTCTCTCTCTCTCTCTCTGTTTCTCTCTCATTTTTGTTATCACTTAATTATTAATTTATTTGTTGATGTTTTCTCCTGCTGAGATGTTGTTGTTTTAAATGTCACTTTTTAAATTTGTAGTTTATTCATTACAAGAGCTGTTTTAAAAAAATAAATAAATAAAGCAATTCTATTTACTATATAGGCCTAGGGGCTGTTTCATAAAACCAAATACGCCAGGCTTATTTCCGTTAGTCTGACTTATTGTCAGTTGATTTGGTTCAAATTAAGTCAGACTAACTGAAGTAAGCCTGGCGTATTTGGTAAACTTGTTTTATTAAACAGGCCCCTGTACTGAAGTACAAACTAATCCTGAAACTGTTTAGAACAGACTAGACTCTATTCCATCATTGGAGTTTACGGAACGTTTCTATGTACATTCGTGTATGAACTCGAGAGAGTTCACAGTGCTGGCCTATTACAGCAATCCCGGAGTCAGATCAATTGATTTAACTGCATTTGCGTGAATCAGCTATAGTGACTTACATCAGAGTGGCTGAAGCCTCTGGCAATTGAAATGACTAATATATCGTTCAAAGCTGTCATTAATATGAACTGTGCGTCACATATTTTCAGCAAATATTACTGAAATTATTAACTTAAAAAATAAATTCAATTGAGTTTTTGTTTTATATATTCCTATATTTTATACATGTAAACACATATAGACGTTAAATAATACATAGCCACTTCTAACATGTCTTATTCACTCTACAACTGATACTTTTAATCGTATTTGGACACCATTTCTGGACAGCATAAATGCCTCTGTTTGTGATACTCTTAGGTTTGGAACGACATAGTGTCTCCAGATGTATTTATTTGTCTTCTGTTTCCTCCCTGGAGCCTGTTTCATAAAACAAGTTTACCATATAAGCCAGGTTTATTTCAGTTAGTCTGACTTATTGTCAGTTGATTTGGTTCAAAATAAGTCAGACTAACTGAAATAAGCCTAGTTTATTTGGTAAACTTGTTTTATGGAACAGGCCCCTGTTCTCTGTTGGTCCTGCTGCACTTTTTTTTTTGCAGTACAATGCTTTGTTGTTTTCATTTCATGTATACTTTTTTTGTGTATCGTTGTTGTGTGTTTTTTGTGCAATTTGTGCAATTCTTTTGTTTTGTGTTTGTTAAAATAAAAGTAAAATAATAATAATAATAACAATACATAGCATATTACAAATAGATATTTCTATCACAAAATTATATTACAAAAATCTACACATATCTACAGTGAGGAAAATAAGTATTTGAACACCCTGCTATTTTGCAAGTTCTCCCACTTAGAAATCATGGAGGGGTCTGAAATTGTCATCGTAGGTGCATGCCCACTGTGAGAGACATAATCTAAAAAAAAAAATCCAGAAATCACAATGTATGATTTTTAACTATTTATTTGTATGATACAGCTGCAAATAAGTATTTGAACACCTGTCTATCAGCTAGAATTCTGACCCTCAAAGACCTGTTAGTCTGCCTTTAAAATGTCCACCTCCACTCCATTTATTATCCTAAATTAGATGCACCTGTTTGAGGTCGTTAGCTGCATAAAGACACCTGTCCACCCCATACAATCAGTAAGAATCCAACTACTAACATGGCCAAGACCAAGAGCTGTCCAAAGACACTAGAGACAAAATTGTACACCTCCACAAGGCTGGAAAGGGCTACGGGAAATTGCCAAGCAGCTTGGTGAAAAAGGTCCACTGTTGGAGCAATCATTAGAAAATGGAAGAAGCTAAACATGACTGTCAATCTCCCTCGGACTGGGGCTCCATGCAAGATCTCACCTCGTGGGGTCTCAATGATCCTAAGAAAGGTGAGAAATCAGCCCAGAACTACACGGGAGGAGCTGGTCAATGACCTGAAAAGAGCTGGGACCACCGTTTCCAAGGTTACTGTTGGTAATACACTAAGGCGTCATGGTTTGAAATCATGCATGGCACGGAAGGTTCCCCTGCTTAAACCAGCACATGTCCAGGCCCGACTTAAGTTTGCCAATGACCATTTGGATGATCCAGAGGAGTCATGGGAGAAAGTCATGTGGTCAGATGAGACCAAAATAGAACTTTTGGTCATAATTCCACTAAACGTGTTTGGAGGAAGAAGAATGATGAGTACCATCCAAGAACACCATCCCTACTGTGAAGCATGGGGTGATAGCATCATGCTTTGGGGTGTTTTTCTGCACATGGGACAGGGCGACTGCACTGTATTAAGGAGAGGATGACCGGGGCCATGTATTGCGAGATTTTGGGGAACAACCTCCTTCCCTCAGTTAGAGCATTGAAGATGGGTCGAGGCTGGGTCTTCCAACATGACAATGACCAAGCACACAGCCAGGATAACCAAGGAGTGGCTCTGTAAGAAGCATATCAAGGTTCTGGCGTGGCCTAGCCAGTCTCAGACCTAAACCCAATAGAGAATCTTTGGAGGAGCTCAAACTCCGTGTTTCTCAGCGACAGGCCAGAAACCTGACTGATCTAGAGAAGATCTGTGTGGAGGTGGGCCAAAATCCCTCCTGCAGTGTGTGCAAACCTGCTGAAAAACTACAGGAAACGTTTGACCTCTGTAATTGCAAACAAAGGCTACTGTAACAAATATTAACATTGATTTTCTCAGGTGTTCAAATACTTATTTGCAGCTGTATCATACAAATAAATAGTTAAAAAATCATACATTGTGATTTCTGGATTTTTTTTTTTTAGATTATGTCTCTCACAGTGGACATGCACCTACGATGACAATTTCAGACCCCTCCATGATTTCTAAGTGGGAGAACTTGCAAAACAGCAGGGTGTTCAAATACTTATTTTCCTCACTGTATATATATGTTTTGTATTTGTTTTTTCAAAACATGTCCACTTACTGAATAAATATAAAGATGTCTTAGAAATCTGATGGTTTGATAGTTGACCAGTAGATGGAGACAGAGGCCCATTTCTCTTCTCCTGTATTACGTTTGAATGTGAACAGTACAATACATAATGGCTTTTTAACATTGTTTTCAAACATTGTCATTACAGTTATTATAATTTATATAAATACATTGCGTTGAGTTGAGAATCTGCATACAATAACAATTGATTACAGATCACTGACTTTCCTCGTTTTAAATCAACCACTATCAGAAAATGGCTTGTTCTGGCATTGTTGCAGCGCCCTCCTCTTCTCAATATACATCACTTGGTGCTATCATTCTTCCGCTATATGACTCACAGCTCTTTCCAGTCTGCTGATCCTATGGACCTAAATCCTGTACAAATCTCAGGCTGGATAAATGAACATTTCCAGCTCAACCTAGCCAAAAACTCATTACAGCATAACTGTTCAGCTGAACTATAACTATAACACCACCACCCAGGTCAGGAACTGTCTGATGAGCTGAACTTTACAGACTACACAACACCTGTCATGAACATTTATGCTCTACAACGTACATTTCATTTTGTTTCTATTTATTCATTGCATATAACAGGATTCTAGACAATTTAAAAATATTCAGGTTCTATTGATCAAGTGTGACAGTAAAGACTTTTACATTGTTAAATTTTTTTTTTTTTTTACTTTCAATTCATAAAGTATATTAAAACAAATATATCTTTTTTAAAAATGTATAAACGTTTTCACAAAAATATTAAGCTAAACTGTTTTCAACATTGATAATATTTAAAAATGTTTCTTGAGCACAAAAATAATCAAATTCAGCTGTGTCATCACTGGAGTAAATTGATTAAAATCTTAAAATATTAATAAAAATATATTACAATAGAAGTTTTAAGTTGTAATAATATTAATACAATATAATTTATTATTATACAATATTATTATTACATTATTATTAAAACCAAATGTTATTACTTTAGCCTCGGTAAACATCTTTCAAAAAAAAAATTAAATTAAAATTAATACAGACCCCAAACTATTGAACGGTAGTGTATCATTAGGAGGTAAAAAAAAATAAAAATAAATAATCCTTCATTACATACTACGCCTAAAACTCATCTCCTAAGAATATTATTCACTTAGCAAATATTTTTGACACACAAAGACAAAAACACAATAAGTCCCAAATAGCTTCATTTCATAGGCATTCTTTAATTCCTCTTTTTTTTTTTTTCTTGTTCACTCCATACCACTACTCATGAGGTTCTATAAACTGCCCGAACGATCAAAATACATAGCAATATACAGAGTGGAGAAAAAGACATGATATTTACACAGGGGAAATAAGTATGTATTTGTGGAAAATTTCCAATAAGAATAAAAGGGACTGACTGACATTAACTTCACATGTGCTAGTACCTTCAAATATTAGTTTTTTTTCCCCCCTCGTACAAACTTTTATAAACATTATAAAATATTAGATAGAGCAATGTCTGATTACTATAAAACATGTACCTAGTACAAAATAACAGAATATAATAAAACCTGTAAATATCTTTAAAATATTTGAAAACAAAGCAGACAAAAACAGGACAACTAGATATTTTTGAGGCCAATAAATAAAATCAAAAGAAAATAGAAAATATTAATAAAATAACAGTGATAAAATTTAATACATCATACAAATGGACTCAAATCCCAACTACCACAGGTATGATAGGCCTTCATGTAATCAACCCCTCCCTGATAAATAGAACACGGTCCCCTAGCCCCTAACTTCACCACCAGAGGGCGACATAACACCATTCACTTCTGCTGCGGCCAAGAGCGTGTACAACAGCACTTGGGAGAATTGTCTGAAACACAGTGAGCTGTCCTTCTGAAAACATCACCTTCATTGTGTAAGAAACAGCATTACAACTGTAACACTGACAAACGAACACTGTCTTTCCATCAACAGTCAACATACGTCTACAGCGAAGCCTTGACAACAAGAAAAAAAAAAGGGATGGGGGAGCTTAATGCTGCAGAATTATCACAAAAGAGTTTACACAAGAAAGGAATTGACATCTTTATTCACAGAAGCATCCAGTGCATTCGGCAACCCTCAGCGGGTTTGTCACGCACACATCAATGGTCACTCACAGAGGTTAAAGCAATGCATTACTCACATCTCATATGCATTAAAAAAAAAAAAAAAAAACTGACAAACACAACATAAATCTATACTTAAATTAATGCTTCAGGTACAATAAAAATACACAGTACTGGAACCCAGTACACATAATGCTGGTTTATAATCTTTTTTTTTTTTTTTTCTCCTTTTCCCCAACCTGTTTCAATTGAGTTTGCCAACCAGCGGCAAACTCTTACAGTTAATAGAGAACAACGACAGCATAGATTGGAACTGGTTTGTAGACAAGGGACATGTCATTTTTCCTTCTGCTCAAATCATGCTTTAAAGAGGAGGGAAAAAGGAGTACAAAAGTCTGCACAAAGAGATGAAAAAGCCTGAAATATCCAGTATGAAAGAGAAGGGCCTTGTAAAAAGATGCTGCTCTTTCCAACAAAAACGCACCGTCCAGTAAAATACGGATTGTCATCTCCCTTGAAAAACAGGGATACTTCTCGCTTTTTGAAGGGGCAAAAGGGGGACACAGCTTGCTTGTCAGAAGGTTCACTTGATTTTGAGCTCCTCACAGGATTTATGTCCTGTTCAGCAATGAGGACCTGCAGAAATAAACAAGAAGAGTTGTTTAATGGTTAGAACTGCCAAATACAATTATTCAAAATGATCTCTCTTAAAAATGGAGAAGCAAAAATACAGAACATTCAATGTTTTGTCACATTTTAAGGTCAAAAAGTCCAGTGCCCTACACCTGATAAATCAAGCATAAACTGGTTTTAGACTAGCAATAAACGGCAATTTTGCCCTATGGATTATTCTTCTTCAGCTGGATTCTCTCTGCCTTGTTTCCTGGAGGGCTACTATCCTCATGCTGAGACACTCAGAGTCGAGTGGGGTGGAGCACGAACTGCTGATACAGACAGAATCTGGTGCTGTGACACATCCTGTCGCAGTGGAGAAAAAAAAAAAAAAAAAACAGCCCACCGTTTGCCTCCGCAATCTCGCTTTTCCTCCTCCTCTCTCTCTATCCATCCCTCCTGAGCTGTAAAGCTATCAGGAAACGTGACTAAGCAAGAGCCAAGAGGTCTCATCCTTTCCAAGCACATATGTGTGTGTATCTATCACCGAGTGATCTTTGGCAAGCATTAATGGAAGATGTTTTTGTCGGTTGTTTATTTATATTTTAACTAATTGATCGAAACAAATGTGAGAGCAAAAACAGATAATGCACTCCTTTAATAAAAAAAGAAAATAATAGAATACTGTAAAACATGAAGGCTACACAATAGATAGTAATTTAGATTGCATGTAGTGTTCTAGTGAGACGAGGCAAACTGTGTGTAAATATTAATATAAAATGATTTTTAAAATATGTAAATTTAAATAATGTGTTTAATTCAAGGTTTGTACAGTTATTGACTAATGAATTTGCATTAACGATTGTTATTAGTAAATTCAAATTCTGATTGACTGAAGTGTATCATTGAAAATAACATTTAAAAGAAAGATTCGCTTATAGGTCATATTAATATGGATTGTGAGCCTATTGTACTCTAAAGTAGTAATATTTAACAACTATAAGAACGGCATTATTAGAAGAAGATACATAGAATGATCATTTTTCAAGGCCTGGCCTGGTCACTACTCTTCAGACAGGTCAGGATTAATCTCAGCATCTGAATGCAGAAGATGACTTGATGAAACGTATCATACACACCTGAGAGATTTCCATCTGTCTTTCTCCATGTTGTTCTCTGGTCCTTCACTCTCATATGATGCCAGGTACAAAGCTGTTGAGAGATCATTGAGATGAGACCAGTGTGTCAGCAACAAAAACAAAGCCACCTGTTTTCTTTCTTGAGGAATGTTCTGAACCCGTGTCACTTGGTTATTTAGCATGACGGCATTTCACACCTGAGGCAATCATGACAAGCGTAATTGTCTTTGTGTCTGGTATCTTGTTTGCTCACTGCGCATCTATCATTAGAACAGGTTTATGACGCGAGTGGCAAAAAATGAGTGTGCAGACAGGAAGTCCAAATTGACAGTAAAAAAAGAAAGACAGAATGCAGAAATGATGTTTAATTAGCAAAACCACTGTCTGGACTCAATGTTTGCATTTCAGAAGCTGGAATGAAGGGGCTTATGATTGATGTTCACCACTGCAAAAAATGTAGATTGCAATTAATCATAAACTAGCATTAAAAAAAACATCTGTACCATCTTCACTGAAGACCGGTGCGGTCAGGAGATACTGCAGAATCTTGCGGTCTCTGTCAAAAGGACACTCCACCTTCTTCCATGTCATGAACTCCATCACTTGTTTGGCCAGCTCCCAGAATTTCTGCAGCACAGTCAAGATTCATTCTGTTAGAAATCATTGCCTACGTTTCATTTCTCGCTGAATTGATGCCCTTGAAACTGCATTTCAACAGATGCATACGTCAATGAACTAAATCTGGATGCTTCTGTTGCTACGTGACAGTGTTTTCTCAACCATCCTTTGTTATTCAGTAGCTGTGACGGCAGTTGTTTCCATGCATCGCCAAGCCAAAGCGCAGGAATTACCTCAAAATTGACATGTCCGTTTGAGAGCCTGTTGCCACATCCTTCATTGAGGAAGTAGATGTCTTTAATCAAGAGGCTGAAGAAAGGGATAACAATCTGAAAGGCAAAAAGGGAACAAGATTACATAACAGTTATAACTGACCAAAAACTAAGGAAAAAACTAAAAACATGCAACCAAATGTAGCAGCCTCACTGGAGTCCATCTAAGGGTTAACGTCACAGTAAGACTGCATTAGGCAACATTTTTTACAACAGCTTCTAGAAGCCTACAGGGCACAGCACAACTGGATCTACCACTTTAGAGGGCAAAAACAATGATTCATGACACAAGGAAGCAGTGATGTGTATGTGACGCCAAAATCTAAACTCTGTTGTAGCAAATTCAGCCACAACATGATAAACAAAGGTGTCTTTAAATATAGGTGTCACTCAAAAAAAATTAAATAAATAAACAAAAACAATCCACCTCCCATTCAAACTATAGAAATGCCCATCAGATGTGGAAAACAATGATAAACCAAAATTCAAGTCACACTGATAAAAAATTATTCAAGTAAAAATTGCCTTGTTTAAAATTTGTAAAAATGTTTTGCTATTGACATGTAAATTTATACCTTTTATTTTACAATATTAACAATTTAATTCATTCCATGCCATCAACATCCTGAAAATCCTTTCTTTTTATTATTATTTATTTATTTTTGTTTTCCATTATAAGTCTTTTTAAGTCTAACCATCACTCCAAAACTGAGAAATGAATAAATAGACAAATAAATAAGCCAAAACAAAACTACTGGCATAATTAGAGTACAGTCCCATGTGAATAGTTAACCTCAAGTTCAAATCAAGCTTAAAATAAGTGCAATATCCATCGGTGAACAAAACAAAGGGTCAAAAATACGAGCAGTCAAACTAGTTGATGAGTTAAAGACATTAAGAGAGCAGTAATGCATTCCTGAATTAATTTGTTTACAGTGGAAATTCCTGTCCTGGAACATGCACTTATTTTGTCCCTTATAGCTTTAAAGTAACGACACTTGCCAAAGCCTAAACACATCTGATTTTAGAGAAAAACAAGTGACATGGGCCACTGTGATGCAAAAAAAAAAAAAACACGTCCCCCCCACGGAAGAGCTAAGCATTCCAGTACTGCTCTGGAACATTCTGTCTCACCACCCAAACCCACACAGCAAAGATCTCCTCCCTAACCAGTCGAAGACGCAAAACAATCCTTACGAAGCTTGACAAATACAAACAACATATCCAATATTTTATATATATATATATATATATATATATATATATAAAATATTATATTACACACACAAAATAGTTGTGCATTTTAACGAAGAGATTAACAGTGTTGAGCTTCCTTTTGGCAGACTCAGATGCCGCCGGATGGATTTTACTGAGTTTGCTCACAGAGAACACTGAAGAGCATCAGAACATTTTGTTAACTGGCTGAATGCCATGTTTTTATAACAAGAATAGAGCATATTTAGCAGAGGAAACAGAATGTCCCATTTGATGCCTTGCCCTCAGCAAATCATCCTCAAATGGCCCACCGTCCTCTACCCTTGTTATTACATAACTCTCGGCCAAAGAGACCAGACGCTACCTCAATTTAGTGTAAATACAAAGCTTCTGGACTGGGATCTGCACTTTTGAGCTAATAACTGGCATCTTTTATGTAATAAATTTTATCATTGTTCTCGCTGTGTTTGTTGCTAATGTCAATACACACTTCAAACTACCTTTTTGTAGTAAAAACCCAAACAGTGTTATGAAACCAACGTTCCTATGATTTCTGTGAGAAAATTCTGTGTATTACCTTCTCTCTGCTACTATGAGCAGTGATAGATCTCTGAGTGGCTCCACGCAGAGCTGTTCTGTAGTTGTAGAAATTGCTAGAGGGATCCATCTGGTGCTGCGAAGAGAGACAAAAACAGGTTTAGGCACCAACCTCAGGACTTGGCCTGAAAACTGTAGATGTAGTTTCTACAAACAAAAGTTTTTTTAACGAGCTCTAAGCCCATTCAACATGGTTAGGTTTCCAAAGGCAAAATGAGTCACTCTAGTTATTATTCATCATGGGTCATTCTTTAATGGGAACCAAGAAAGATGATCCATGTTATGCACTTTCAATCTTCAGTCAACTTTTTGCCAGCAGGTGAGACAATCACAAAGGTTCAGTTCACTTAAACCAGTTTAAAGCAGGTTTCATATGGTTCAAACATTTGGGGTCTCCTATGCACCAAGGCTGCATTTATTTGATCAAAAATAACATTATAGCCCTTTTGAACAGTACTCTAAGGCTACATATAGTTTATCAAGACCATTTTAGGTGAACAAGTAATAACCTTTATTAGGGACTAGTGCTGAATATCTGCAGCTTTTACAATAAAGATTTTGATTCTACAGGGAAACCACGACTAAGCATTTTATCTACAATCCTTCATTGTCTTAGAGTAAAACTAGAGGAAGACGGAGTGAGAGAAAAGAAAAAGTGTTGTGTTGTGATACAAAGGCTGAGCCTCCCTGAAGACTAGACATACAGTCCCTATTTACACATCAAAATGCTGAAAGCCACAAGGCTAGACTGAACAATGTGTAGGTGTGTTTTGCATACACAAGTCATATACCAAGTTCAAGGCCTCTGCCTGTCTAAAGATAAAGCAAGACCTAAACAAAACCCTCTTTAGACAGTAAACACAGTGTGCAGATTCAAAATTAAAGCCTTAAAGGTCTCAACCCATCTCAAATTTGGCCTAAAAAGCTTTGTAAACATTTGCACACCCACTCAAAAGGGAGAAACACTGTGCTTCAGAAAAATGATGACACAAAAGCAACAATTCTCGCCCACTTGGGACTAAAATTGGCAAAATATGGTGTCCATATTGTCAGGGGTTTGAGCATCGTGCATGCCTGAGTCACGGGGATAAGAGCCAGGGTCGGACACTTAATATGATTAGTGCCATGTCAGCACTGCAGCCCCTACATGTTCAGTGAGTCACACTGCTGTAAACAGAAAAGACAACATCAAACCCAACATGATCAAATACATACCTCTAGTATATCAAATTTGGCAGATTTAATTTTGCCCCAGGTCTTCTTGAGCCGTGACACTGGACTCATGTTCATCCCAGCTGAAAGACACATAGAAAGAGACACAGGTCAGCACACTGTTTCCTGTCAGAAGTGCAGTTTCTCTATGGCAAATAGAGCAGTGTAAGCCCATGAGCCCACACGAACAATGACATTAGCAGGAGCATCATTTCCCTCCGACAATAGGTGAGGCTTATAGAGCCGAGGGTCACGGTGGGCTTCTGCAGTCAGCACTAATGACCAGATGAGGTCAGAGTGTTGACTGGAAATCACTAGGGGTGGGTCAACCAATCAGCTTTCCCTGTACCGACGACAGCATCATTTCTTACTAGGTCTTGATTAGATATTAAGCTACTTGTTTCTGAAGCTTCAAAATAAACACAAAATCAAAATTCACCTCAACTACTTTCCTAAAACACATTCTTTGTATAGTTTAGACATTGTTTAGGTACTCAGTTTGGCTCTATTTTGGTATATGTAAAACACATACTTTTCAGGATATAAACAATTCTAGAATGATAAAATCAAGTTGCTGTTTTTGTTAACACAAATACACAAAGTTTGTGGTTGGTAACCTTTAGTAGATCTCTACAGCTCACCAAGGCTGCATTTAAGTATTTATAAAATAATGGTGTATTTTAATATATTTTAAAATGTATTATTAATATTATTGTTCATAAAAACATTTCTTATTATTATCATCAATGTTGAAAACAGTTCTGCTGCTAAATATTTTTGTGGAAACCATGATTTTTTTTTTTTTCAGGATTCTTTGATGAATATGGCTTTGACTTGAACCCAAATATTTTAATGGTAGTATGTGTTAAAAAGTAAAACGGCTTCAGGGAGACAAATAAATTGATTAACTGATGTATAAGGGAAACATTGATATGTGTAGCTCATACATGCACATTTAACTGAACATGTTGTGATCTGTATCTAAAATTCAGTAATTTCAGATGTTTTTTCCCCAGTTTTAAGCCTGAACAACAGCAGCAACACTATCTATTCATCTACAAAGAGCCATCTGAGGCTTTAGTACCATTAACAATCTGTCTACACTAACAGGTGTCAGGCCCAGATCTCCTCCGGCACACTAACATGATACTGGAGCGAATGATCTTTCAGTTCCAGCCACGCGCTGACACTCCACTCACGTCACACAATGTACGTACTGCCTCCAAAACACGCAAGCAGGAGCGATCAACCTTTCCCATGACTTGTTTGTTCTCTTTCAGTGACTTTAATATCAGCCCTCCATCTCCAGGGAGAGAAGCTTGTGTAAGAGCCCCGGCCCGTGGGCTCGTCTCCAGGGAATGGCCAGGGAAAGGACAGCTGGTTCTACTCCCTCCCTCTCACAATCCCCCTCTCAATGAGTCTGTCCCTCGCTCAGTCTATTGGATTGGTCAGCACTGACCATCTGCCTGAGGGACGCCTCTCCCTCGTTCCAGCTCTCGCTCACACAGACTGAACAGCTGCTTCTTCTCCTGGCTCTATCCACTCCTGTTCCCCTACCCATAATGCCTCAGGCACAGGCCTAGGTGTGTTCTCAGAGAACTGAATGAATGATTAATGTAGCTAATAATTATTTCATTATATTAATGAAGGTAAAATGCACTGTATTATCAGAAGTCTAAGATAAACACAAAATTGTTTATTATTACAGATTATCTGTAGATTACTGAACAACGGATGATACAGATTAGTGAAAATTTGCTCAACTAATGGCTAAAATGTATTATCTAAACCTTAACGCATAGCTAAATAAGACTCTCCGAAGCACTCAACAAACACACAAATAAAATAGGAGTCTGTAAGAGGTTTGACATTGTTGTGTGTGTTAAGCGTACAAGAGCAGGGATCAGAAAAGCAAACCAAATCCTGCCAAAACAGCAAACTGTATTATCCAAACTGATTTGTGGGGAACAAAAGAGCTTTCTGTAGCAAAGTCTTGCAAGGGACGGCAAAACACTCACTAATGATGGCCATGAGCGAGTTGAAGTTGCCAATGTTGAAGCATTCTCGTGCCACGTCGATGAAGAACTCAATGACTCGAGCCCGATGTTTCTTCTTTACAGGCTGCATGAGAAAAATCAAGCAAATATTTTATGAACACCAAAAAGTGATATTTATAGCAATGCTCATTAAATACTTGATACTTTAGTAACTTTCATGATATAAAATCTAATGTTACCTACACCACCATTCAAAAGTTTGGGCTCAGTAAGATTTTTTAAAATGTTTTGAAAGTCTCATGACCAACAAGACTGCATTTATTGGGTCAAAAAAAAAAAAAATAAAAAAATAAAAAATAAAGAGAAAATTGTGAAATATTTTCAGCAATTTGATGAATAGAAAGAATAGCATGACCTCAGGAATCTACTGATTTTTTTGAAAGGTGGTGTATATTTTTATTAGGCTTATTTAAAATCACATTAGAATCACTAACAGTGCAACTTAACCTATAGGAATTTAAGCTTCTGGATGGGTCATATCAATAAAAGCAGATTATTACCATGCAGATCTCTGTCGCCACCAGGTAGCTGAGCCTGTTGAACCACTCCACATAAGCCTCCAGGTTACTTGCTTTTTTGTGATCGCTAAAGCACCTCTGCAAGAATCAAAATTTCAAAAGGGTCAGTATCATCATTCAATTACAATGAGGCTTGAGTTTGGTCAAGAGCTTCATTTAGGACATTGTGCCACAACGTTTTCCAGTTTACTTTTCAAATTGTCTTTATTAGGGATGCACATTTTATCTGTACCATACTGGTTATCTGCCAATGTCAGCATTTTTTATTTATCAGTATAGGTCAATTTTATTTATTTTTTAATCAAACTAGCACAGATTCCAAATATCAGCTATTTTAACTTGTCTATCAGCCAGAATTTTAGCATTGGTGCATCTATTTTTCATCCTAAATTCTGACAGTTCATCATCGGTAGAATATTGCATGCTGGGATCTGTGATTCCTACAGTCCCAGCCCAAGAACAAAGGTCTCCGAGATGACTGATGATCTCCAACAATGCACATTGAATCAGAGAGCTTATTTGCCCTGCAGACCCTCCACGCTCACTGGGCCTTGTGCTATTATCCGTTTAGGGAATGTATACAGACACTTTGTCTGAAAGCTCGGGCCACTCTAACCCTTCATTCCTCACATTCCTACGGTCTGACTGTGCCGTCCGTCACACAATACCCAATCCACCCTACTCTACTTTTGACGGACAACATCAGAGAGCCACGGCGGAGCACAAGGACCCTCTGGAGAGACGGGCGACCAGAACAAAAGAGGAAAATCGCACTAGTACCGCCTTGACACGGGCTGTTGCCTAGCAGCCCGACGGCAATGGGCATTACGAGGCAGGGCTGAGTAAACTTTTGGCAGGTTATTGTGAGAAACCAGTTGCTAGGCTTTGGCCACAAAAGGACGCCGTGTGGAACGTGAGGAGGGAAACTTGGATGGTGATAGATTAGAAGAGGAATGTGCTGTGAATGCTGTGTGAAATAGGTGACACCACAGTGAACCCGAGGGTTAACGTAAACATTGTGCGTATTGATTTGTTGGAGTCAGATATTTGTTGTAGTAAGCGCAAGACATAACATTTGCATTGTATATATTTTTAGTTGACCTTGCAGACCGTAAACAGGAAGGGACTCTTACCTTGTCGTTATCAAGAGGGTCTTTCTGCACAAACGCCTGAACAAACTCCTCTGGTCCGATGTAGCTCAGTCTTTCCTGAAAAACGAAGATGTCAACTTAACCTTTGCAGTAAGTCCAAACAGTCACCTTGAAAATGACTGCACAGATTATTGATTTAGTAAATAAATCAATCCAAACACACAGTGAAGTCAGGAATGTAAGGTCATGTAAACCGAGGAAGTTCCACTCACCAGTTCAATGTGTGTGAGTTGCTGTGCCAGGGTGAAGGGGTCGCTGCAGATGGTCAGAATGTCTCTCTGGATGGACTGAGGTTTGGTCTTCAGCACAGTTAGTCTGTCAGTCACAGAGGAGTTAATCTTGGCCAAAGCCTCCTCGTACTGACTCAGTGTGGTGAGCTTACGGATCAGCGTTTGTGTCATCTGTTGCACCGCCTTGCGATAGAGCTGAAGAGAGACAGGGAGACAGAAGACATGGATTTGCAACCATGCTTTTATTGACCAGCATGACAAAGTAATCATTCATTTGAAAGACTGACAACGAAATGTGTCCCACACTGATAAGAAAGCTGAGGGAATGCACAACGTATTTGCCCTGCAAACATCTAATGGACTTCCAGGCGTATAATGGCGCCCTTTCCTCTTGATTGGTCAGCTGTGACGGTGGTTCAGCTCACAGGGTCCAACGTTCCAACATAGGGTCTTGAGTATGTTACATAAACGGTTAATGCAGGATTACGAAACAGTAGCACTCAATTCAAGTCCTTCAAAGCGTCACAAGAATCCTTAATGCCGCCCACTTGCCCTCGTAACATGGGGTTGAGTTATCTAATAACAAGAGCCTGACACAGTTCTGGACTTCTGTTGCGTAAGGAGAGGACAGCAAGCGGTCATGCCCTGTTGCTCAACATCAGTCGGACAACAATCTACATCCTCTGCCTGCTTGACAACCAGTGGGCATCAAGAAGATGACCCCACGCCATGACTTTAAAATAGGCTACTTAAAGGAAGCCTTACCTAAACTGGTTACTTAAATGAGAATAAAATGAATGCATTTTATCAAAAAAGTACTTTTTTTTTTTTTAGGACAATAATCACCTGAGAGCCATTTAGAATCCACTCAACTTTAAACAGTTTAAGCATTTAAAGCATCAGGCGACAAAACCGCAGTCCATTTAACTCTAATAGAGTTATCGATATGCTATCATTCTTGGTGCAAACAGGCCATAAGGCTTTTGTTTAACCATGAAGATATAAAAAGTTGGCTGTTCATACATTTTGCTGATTGGTTGTGGGATCTTTCATTTCTGTCAGGCTTCTATTCTCCTTTCTGACTCATAGAAAATAAAAAGTGGCCCATTAATCTATTGTGCAGGAGGTCAGTGGCACATAAATCCATCTGGCTCAGAACAACCTGCACATAGTGTAGATGCAAGAATATTGATGATTTGACAAGAGAGTGAGTACAGGAGGAGACGAGTCCTTGCAGCACTTTAAAAGATCACAGAGAGTCTTAATATTCCCTCTTCAAGGTCCACCATATGCTGACATTATTTTTAGCAGGAGTTCTTGGCGATAACTGCTTGACATTTTGAGCTGGCAGATCAGACAACTCACTTGTTGTGGGAAAAATAGAAAAGAAAGCTGCTTGTGTGCTGCCTCCACGTTTTTAACCCTGGCATGAGTGTGCGACAGCCGTCCACATGGCACAACCTCAAAGTACAGATCACTCTGGCATGGACACACCACACCCAGGTCAAGGGTGAATGCTCTCCATTACATTCCCAATAAACAGGATTTGTGCAAAAGGTGTCCAAATGTGCACCAAATGGCTGTGTCTGCAAATGCACAACTGGGCCCTGCTTTTTCTACACAGAAGACCACATGCATAATGACAATCTCTGCCGACCAGAAGCCTGAGGACCAAACTGTGGTCTGGAGACAGATGTTACGGCATCTATTCTCAGCCCCTGCGCTGAAAGCAAGAGATCTGCAATGCAACTGCCAGTAAAAAGACTGAAAACAGCAGGTCAACAAACTGCTGGGAAACTCGTCAGGACCACTGAGGTCTAGGAGAGGTCAAAAAATAAAAAGCCTAAATGGAAACCACTTCATAGCGGTCTTGTTATGATGGGCTGTAAGCACTGGACAGTACATTTGACTCAGATGGGCTTATGTCTAGCTATAAATACACCCATTGTCTATTGTGTGGCTCTGACTTCTGTGAATCCCCCGTCATCGTAGAGTCAGTGCTCCACTGTAACAGTCACTCTCATTAACAAAATTCACGTACGGGAACATGCCGTTCACATGGCGGGAGAAAAACAGCAACTGAATTACATAATACAGTCAACATATTGATGGTATGAACCATGAATGCATTCTTCACACTATGAGACGCTTTTTTCATGCATAGATACACATCTACCAGACAGTCATGACTCAAAACGCAGATGACATTTGTCTCGCCTACCTAGCAAATGTAAAGATCATAAAGATACTTTGAAGAAAAGATCATGAAGATACTTTAAAGAAAACATGAAGTGGTCACACCGTTAAAAAGAAAATTTGATCCCCATCAATAACATGTTAACATTAGTTCATGCACTGTGAATTAACAAATGACACCTTATTGTAAAGTGTTACCAGAAATTTAAATAGGTTTTGGGTCACATGACATTTTACCACCTTAACTAATCATTAAAAGGTGAAATTATTTGAAAAGACTTATTGCCCTTCTTGAAACATAGTGCATTTTATGTATTACATTCAGACAACTGTCTTATTTTGATATTGACTTTATACAAAAATACATTTTAATTCAGAAATTAAAAACTTGCTCATCATATAAGAGATGTATTCAGGTTATTGTATGTATGAACTGTATTTGAATTATTTTTCAAATAAATATACAGGTCAACTATATCACGGACCCTAACACAGTTATAGTTCTCCATGTTGTTTTTTGAGTGTACATGCAGTCTTATTAGCTTATCACCCCTTTCACTAGATTGAGGAGGCGGTACAACACGCACACATTTCCTCTATGAGCTTAGCGGGGCCACAGAAGGTCATCGATCTCTTGGGTCGGGATAAAGCAGATCAATTGTCACACATGTGTTTACTACACAAGCCATCAGAGGATGAGTCCTGCTTGTCTTTTCCAGTTAGTGAAACCCCATTCATTCGAATCTGATGGAGCAATGTCTATCTTAAACTGTCTATTCTAACTAGTGCCCTGCTGTTAGACATTATGATAATGCTCGCCAACCATGTGAGATGACCAGAGCGGGCTTCTGCAAATCTCTTTTTATTTTACTGTACATTAACTAAATCAAGAGTTCCCAACAGGAAGACTATTGAGATGTGGACGATAGAGAAAAAAAAAAAAAGAGATAAGAGCTCCCAACTTTATCCAGATTCAAAATGAAGTGACAGGCTCAGCTTTGGCTGATAGACATCAAAAGGATGTGAGCACAATGTAAGGATGATAACTAGATGTAAAATAAAATCTAATCATGTAAAGCAACCACTGTTGGTTTTTGTGCACAGGAAGTTTTAAAAGAACCTAGAATAAATGTGGTGAAAAAGTCCCTTTGATAAAAAAAAAAAAAAAAAATGCTAAGCCAGTAACAAACGAGTCAGTGCTAAGAGAGCTATTTAAATGCAGCCTGTGGAAAAGCACCAGTGAAGACAAAAGCAGCTGAACAAAAGAGCTTTCTCTCTTCTTGTCAGAGCGCTTTGGACTAAAGAAATCTCACCCCCCATTGCTCAGGTGTTGACACTCTTCTCACCCAACGTGTTACATCCTACGTCTTAACCAGCTGAATGTTAAAAAAGCCATGCTAAGACATATAAAGGTGTTTTACTCGGTCTATGCTGATAGTGGTAGTAAAGGCATAAAGAAAAGCTAATGTCTTAGATGCAAGTGTTCGCACCTATCAGGTGATTATTATTTTAAAATGGCGTTGCCCTTTAGCTGACATTTCCTCAAGAATGAAAAACTCATCGTTTCCGCTGAAATGATCTTCCAACACATGGAAATGGCAGACTTACTTCATCTCCAGTACTCAGACGATGTGTTAGTTCCTTCAGGCTCTTCATCATCCTCTCATCCCTGAAGTCATAGGGAAACGTCTCTGTCCACTCAGTCAGCAACTGCAGGATCTTGGGAGCAATTTTCCTGACTCTTGCCTACAGATTAAGTAAAAAAAAAAAAACAACAACACTGTAATTGCAAATTATTGTCCTTGGTTCTCAAAATAGAGCAACCATGAAGACTGAAGCCACCTTGTATGACAATCCGTATAAAAGACACTCTTGTACCTTATCAGCCTGAGGATCAGTGAGTCTCTGCTGGTCCACACACAAATGGCACACTTTGGACATCAGCTCATACGGGTGAATAAAGAGACGGGAACTGAGCAGGAATGTGAAGATATATGTCCTCTGCGAGTCAATAAAAATGAGATCAATGTTGGTGCAACAATACAAACCATTAATATCCGCTTTACATTATTCTAAACAAAACTAACATTGGACTAAACTACATCAAATGTATTTATATTTCAGGAAAATAAATCTGGTTAGCTAGACTACACCTCAAAAGGTTACTTTATTTAAAGTTCTTTATGATACAAAGTCACTTTTGTGGTCTCAGTGTTTAAATATAAAACTGAGCAAAGTATATGTTTTCAATACTCAAAATCCAATACTGTGAATTGGCTTAATAGCTACTTTTTACACACTATATACTCACATCAGGATAGTAAGCCACCGTAGGGACCAAGTGCTCAATTAGAGCCTCCAAGGACCCTGACACCAGGTTGTTTTCATGGTAATACAGGCCTTCATAGTCCTCTTCCTTGGCCTTATAAATATTCTTGTTGTAGCCATTGGACCCATACATCGCTGGAAAGGGTGGCGTTTGAGGCATTTTGTCCTGTTGAAGGATATAAAGAAACATCAGTCTGAGGAGCCTAACCTAAGCACAAACACAATCAAAAACAGACATTGATGCATGAACTAATTCGTTAATGCTGAGCCTCCATCCTCAACTGAAAATTTTGTTTACCTTTGTGTAAAACACAAGGTCCCCAGTATCATTATAGGAAGCTGAGTGGAAAATTACTCTTCCTCGGATGGACGACTCATGGGGATGAATATGTCGCGATTAATCTCAATGTGCAAACACCTTCCCTGATTGAGCCTGTGAGAACTTGAGTTTAATCTCCATTCGCTCCATATTTTAGACTCACACTAGCTGGCTCTAATCCACCATAATAGCAGCTGAACATACCGCCGGCGGGTTTCACTCACAAACACCAACAAATTAATCTTCATGGTGCTTTTACCTCACGTGGACGTACAACACAGAGGCTCTTTCAACTACGGGTTGATAGAAAAAAACATGATGACCTATGAGATCTAGTGCTTCTGAAAAGAAGGATTCTTAATTTTTCCCTCAAAACCAAAACGTGGCCCATTTCAGATGAGAGTCCTATGAGTCGGTCAGCATTAGCTAGAGGTGATAAGCAGCCAAAAGCAGTTCTTCACCCACACAAAGAGCTCTGGCTCACATTGCGTGCCTCCCTCCCTCCTACTTCTGTATCTTCCAGGCTCTCGTGGAACGGCAGAAAGTGAGTTTTGCACATGTCAATGCATCACATAATCACGCGGACGGCTCCAGCATGCCAGCACGAGCTTCTGTGCCATTTCAGAGCTCAGCCCGTGATTTTAAGTGAGATTCCTGGACACAGCGCATATGGGCCCCTCAATGGAGGTATTCACAGCAATGGCACGGGGCGTCAAGGGACACCCGAACAATGCACAGCCCCAATGGCCGCCTGCCTATTCAGGCCCGCAGGCGTTTGGGTGCCAGATTCGGACGGGTGTGCGCAGGAAGGAGGGGGTGTCGTACGATGAGGTATATTCTCAGACCGTGGCCCCCCACAGAGACCTCTTCATAGAACCATAGACATTAGCATCAAAATGGAGACCCAAGAGGTCAAAGCAGCAAACGCCCCCCTGTACATCTGCTTTACCATGTGTTATACCATCTGAGCACGTCAATGAGATAAAAAGCAAGGAAGGCCAAATTATGTCAAGAATGATTTTACGCTCATCACCAGAAATTGACAATTTGTCAAGTCCTTTATGAATGATGCCTCTGGGAGCCGCGTACGGTTTTATTCTCCGACTCATATTCTGTAACAGAATTTGCACGAACTTTCATAAAATAAACTCCTGTTTTGTTTCTGACCAAGCGGTGTTGAATAAACTCTACTTTTGTCTCATTATATGGCCCAAATGCAGGATACCCCTGCGCATCTGCCCATGCAACCCTATTAGTGAAGCCCCCAGGCCACAATGCAAATCTCCCAAAAGCTAAAACAGAAAAAGTCAAAGCCCTTTTAAACTCTCTAGGCACACCAGCTGCTGCTCGACTGAATTCTGTGAGCGAATAAAACAAAGCTGAAGCTGATTAGTAGCAGGGATTCTGGATTCTGTGTTTACTTTTTGGTTGCAGGTGTTAAGTATGGCCAGCCACATGTCCTCTCCTCTGTCCTGCTAAAACAAACACGAAGCACAGCCGTCACCACAGGGGCTGTGTA
Source organism: Onychostoma macrolepis (assembly GCF_012432095.1). Taxonomy (NCBI): domain Eukaryota; kingdom Metazoa; phylum Chordata; class Actinopteri; order Cypriniformes; family Cyprinidae; genus Onychostoma; species Onychostoma macrolepis. Next base: position 14,215,999 of record NC_081159.1, on the reverse strand, counting down.
GTGTATAAACAAACAAAAAAGCCCTTGCTTTCATACAATTACTGAAATGTTTTAGACAGAGCTTTTATTTTGACCATGCAGAATATTTGGCATCCTTGCATGGCTGCATTTTAGATAGTTATGACTGTCCAAAAGCTGAAAACATTCAGTCCCACCCACATGTTGACTGTATTGTTGATTACTGTGTCTCTAGATCAAAACTGGCTTCCTCGAGCATAAAGCAACATTTAGCAAGATAAATAAATGCTCTGATCTTTGGGGTTCCCACACCTAAAATTCATTGTATATTGAAATTCCACTCAAAAGTCAATAAAATAGAAAATAAATTATTCTACAAATACTATACACAAGCAATGGAAATGGAAAAATATATTGAAATACAATTTTTATATATAATTTAAACTGAGTTAAAAGTTAGATTTCCATTTATAGAATATGTATTAAATAAATAGAAAATACATTTCAATTTAATAATAAATTTCAATTTTCCATGATATTTCCATGACTTCTTTAGATCAGTTTCCATGGAAATCACAATTTTAACATTGCTTGATATTTACAGGTTTTCCATGGCTGTGGGAACCCTGTCTAATGCAAATGTGGAGGTTAAAACAACAAACCCAAACGTTCTGGAGTGTTTTGAAACTGCATCCTCAACAAAAGGGTGTGTTGAGCTCATTGGCATGTTATTAGGAGCTGTTAAGTTGTTGTGGCAGTCTTGTCTTTAAAGGTCACTTCATAGTGAATATAAAAACAACCAAAGATAAAGACTTTAACTAGGGGTGGCTCGATACCACTTTTTCAGAACCGATCCCGATCCGATACCAAAAATTCTGAGTATTGCTGATACCGATCTCAATCCAATACCTGGGCAGTTTTTTTTTAAATCAGTGTTGAATTTTTATACCTCAATGTGTGTTGACCTGATCATGACTTTACTAAATTGATTACTAAATATAGAACTTTACTGTAAAGAAAATTGTAAAGAAAAAACAAATGAATGCATATAATTATAATCTATGACAAAAATACTATCATAAACTAGATCAGTGGAAAATTCAGTAGCAAAAGTTACTCTAGAAAAATCATGAGTGCACAATTATATAAAATCTAAAATTAGTGTGGGAAAAAAAACATTATTTAGTGGGGAACAAATAAAAATGAATAAGTGTAGGACTAAATCTAAAATGATAATGTACAATGATATACATTGCTCTTTGTATTGTTGTAAAATACATTAATGAAAACAAGTAATATATTTATATATTCTGTGCGCAGAATGATGCGCTTGAAGCAACACAGAGTCACAGCGTGCAGCGCTCTGCAAGTCCGCATAGAAAGGTTCAAAGGTTCTTTATGGCGTTTTATAATGTGTTTGTGGCTTTTGTGGGGCTTAACAACAACACAATAGTATACACACAATATCAGATTTGGATCGGTCTCTTCTGACTGATACCCTGATTCGGCAGAAAATGCCAGTATTGGAGCGATACCGATACTGAATATCGGATCGGTGCACCCCTAACTTTAACAAATAGGAAGGACTGATCACTGCTGTGATGACAGAAAGAAATGATTCCCACCCACATTTCTACAAACAATTATCTGACGTACTCAAAAGATTGGTGCACGGACCATAACACAGTTAAATTGACAAATTACTATAAAGGCATGTTACAAATATGATGAAATGAGGAAATAAACATGTCTGTTCATGGCGCTGTAATAAACACCAGTATGACACAACATTGTCGGCTCTCAATAAATTCAACAAAAAGATCAAATTGAGAATTGGTCTTTTGGTTACTGACAAAGTGGGTTACATGTTAGCCTTGGGAAACGAGCAGGTGTGTGTCCGTGTGTAAGACGGTGGGGGAAGGGAGCTATTAGCTTCACTGAAACTACTCGAGTGCGTCTGAGTAAATAAAGGGCTTGGCTGGCGGTACAGATAGTGTCCTTCCCACAGCACTTTGAGCTACCTGCATGACTGGTATCACAGAGGCAAAGTCCAGCCAAATCACAGCGACCTGATGCAGATCAGCTTTTCAAAACAGAATCAAATGTCTCAGGCACTCTTCTTTCCACAATCTTGACCAAACACAAACCCTCATCTTGATTAAAAAAAGTACAATATAAGACCCGTTGATAAACAACACAGATTAATCAAGTAGACAAGACAATCTACTTAAGCCCCAAAATAGCTTACTTATTTGATAGTGGGGAGGAACACATGGGTAATGATCATCTGAAATCAATAAGGGAATATCAGCAACAACCCTCCAGTTTTCATACCCACCCACCACAAGACCACTACTGCGCTAATATATGAGAAATAAAAAAAAAAACCTGGCATCTTCATTCTGCTGTGCAAACCATCAGTTTAGTACACAGTATGCACACTATTTTTAAGCTAATTTACTGTAATTTTATATCATCCTGAACTATAAAATGCCTTCCATAAACATTTGAACGAGACTTTAAGATCTCGATGGGTTATCCAGGCTTGGAATTAAAGTTCTAAAATTCCCTTTTATATCCAGTTTTCTCTGACTGTGGGAATATTGTCTGAATTACCATATAACTAGTATGGATGTAACTAGCAAGGTAAATTAACATTACAATCCTTCAGTAAAATATTATAGGCTACAACAAAGTACTATGCAATACAAACTAACATGCAATTAAATCAAACTATTAAATGAAAAAAATGTAACCATTAAAGTAGTACAACAAAATCTAGAATAGAATATTAATTCCACTAACAATACCACAAATAACCAATGGTACATAGCAGTCATTAATTTCCATGGTAGCATACATCAAATAACATGACAGCTTGTGTTGTATTCTACATTTGTTGTACATTGCATATGACTTGTAAGAACTCCCACTCAAGACCACCAGCATACTAACACCAAAGGTCATATTCTCCATTAATATACGTTACTTAAGTCAATAACACAGAAGGTGGATATCGTCTGCACGGAATAGGCTATTCGTTGGCATGTTTATATGTTAGTAAACTGACTCTTCCTCGATTGCACGTAATTTATTGGCTGATGTACACAGAGCAGGTCGTAATGTGAAATAAAATCAAAATGCATGCAAACCAAGCCGCGTTTTGAACGCATTAACCCAGCGCGTTAAACATTGCTCCAGTTTCTCACCTCGAAAGGGACCGAGACTCCGCTGTAGATCAGCCCTGCAGAAGTTTGGTGATGAACGGCTGCGCAAGATGAACCTCCGGACATATAACAACACGCTTAAAAATTATTCTCAAAACACGTTAAATTAAAAAGTAGTCACGCTGCGTATTCCTAGGTCATACGGATACCGACTGTGACACTTAAGCGCATGATCCTTATAAATATATCCAGGCAGTACGTGCGATGTGCTTCTCTCTCACGATCTCAAGCAAGTGTGTGTTGATCCACTGAGCGCGCGAATAGTAAATGATAGTAGGCTGAGCTGTAGATTCCGAGGCAGCCAATCAGCGGCCAGCACAAGACACCCGCGTGCATGTCAGCGCGCGCCCATCAGTCTATACTTGAAAACGAAAACATATGGGAATTTCACTAAAAAAGACGACTGAAAGAAGAACTAAATGCCTGTATCAGCGAAAATCCCCTGAAAATAATTTTCATGGTTACTTACAAGTCCGCCATTATATCCTGAAAGATAGCCGTCTCATTTGAATCTAGCAGGACTATTGAATTTATCAAAAATACATTTATTGATTTATTTGATCAAAATATCCATAATATTACAAATGTTAGCATCATGGGCAGTGTAAATGGAAATATTTGTGGGAACTCCCTCATGATAATACATGATGATACTTTGACGATACTTTTTTTGGGCACTTTCTCACTGAGAATGGGTAAGAAATTTCTATCTGGACACTTTAGATCAGTTGTGTCTCACCTGGTTGGCCGCTGATGGCAACATTAACCAAAACTGCCCAGCAACATTGCTCAAAAAGTTGTGCTGTGTATGATCATCTTTGAAGACAGTGACAGATGACACTGTAGCACAAACTGCTAATAAATTTACGATATTTTGGTAGGCCTATATGTAATGTTCACCTGCATTATCTTTAGCTTAATTTTAAATAGGTTAAATGAAGTCTGTGAAACACACTATATACCATTGTCTCATTTTCACTGATACTGTGCAGGACCCCACACTAGATACTGCAGATACTGAATACCTGAAAGAGTTCACAGAGAGGTTTTCCCTCTCTCATTGCAGGTCAAGGGGCCGAGAGTTCGTCACCTCTCTCATCTATCTGAGGTGTGCTAAATGAGCTTCAGCAGCATGTTCTAACAACAATGGTATCAATCTGTCTGTCTTTTAAATGGACAGAACAAATTGATTCACCTGATAAACTTTCACTCACTCACATGGTTAACGCTTCGCTTCTGAAAAAATAACTACAGTTTCCACTGACCTATAGTTAAAATTACTTAGCCTACTAGAAGGTAAGAACATTGTAAAAAAATATATATATATATATAATTAACTAAATCACAAAGTTACTTCACGTGATAACTCAAAAATCAATATTTCATCATGTCTATGCATATATTTAAGAAGCAGTGAAAAAGCAGGATAATGCGTGTGCTGGGGTTCTGATCATCCTCTCTGGGGTTATATGCATTAATGGCTGACTGTACAGAATCTCATACATAACAGTTATATTTTCGTAAATGTGTGTGTGTGTGTGTGTCAAATGTCTTAAGCAGACCAGCTCCATAAAATCACAAAAAATAACAATAATAATAAATAAAAAGCAAACAGAGTAGCACAAATGAGTAAAGCTTTAAAATACGTAAAACATGTATGAATCATCTGAAGATCTGCATCACAAAAGACTCTTTAAACATTGTGTGAAAATTGGGATGTTTCTTCATGCCTTTGACAACCAGTCTGAATAAAATCTGAATATGGGGAGCATTATGCTTGAAAATAACCAGTCACAGATCTCACATCTTGGCTAACATCTCCACAATGGGCCCACAGTTATGTAACCTCTGTGTATTCAAAGTCATTGTTCATTGTGAAGCGTGTGTGGAGGAGTTCATAAAGATATGAAGAACTAACTGTTAAGCTCCCTGCAAAAGTTAATACTACTAACAGTAACCAAACAGCTACAAAAAAAGTTAGAGAAACAGCCAGAAGTCAATTTAAATCCAGTCGTTCTCCCCATTAGATACACATTTGAGGTCAGTCAGCACAGACTGTCTGACGTAGCTTCCCCTTTGCTCCAGAGGTATTCACACCTCTGTTTTGTTGTCCTAGATGGGGCATTATGAATGTGAAAAGTGAGAAACAGCATGAATTATTTAAATGTTGGAAACTGTTAATATGAATGCATGATGAATATAGTGCCTGCTGTTCCATTTTATTTTATTTTACTTCAAGGATTAGTCCCTAAAACAGACAAAGATGTATATAACAAAAGGTAAATTGGAATGTATTATCCCAATGAAACATTTTAATGTTCCAAATAGAGTCATTCAAAACACAAAAATCAGTGTGTGTACGTTTTTTCACATAAGAACGTCAGACATGGGAATTCTCAAATAGGGATCCTAACTTAAGAACGTCTGGCACCTCCATTCTGTGGAAACAAATGTACTAGTAGTTGACAAAGATGATCAGGAACTGTATTAAGAACAACAGTATAGTAGCTGTAGTTAACCTAAGTGCTAATGTACTGCAGAAACGTTATATGGTTACATGCATGTGTTAAATCTCCATTACTTGAGGGCAAGGATGTCACAATCAGCTTTGTCCTTTTATCTTTGGTGTCACTCTGTTATCATATAGTTTAATAGCTACTTCATTTCGTGAGTGAATTAATTAAAATAGATTTACAACACTCCATAATTCACAAATTGTAAGGAATAATATTATGCCAAATTGGGTGTGATTTTGCCCCTAACAAGTAAATATAAACAAGTAGTTATCGCTGCAGCCCGGGAGACCTGCAAGTGGGAGGAGCTTATGCCAAGAACAGCAAGTGGGAGGGGCTTGAGAACAGCAAGTGGGAGGAGCTTATGCCGCAAGAAGGCTGGATTTCATCGTAGTTTAAAATGATATAAATATAACGCATTTTCATAGTAGTTTAAACTGAAATTCTTAGTTTTGTCATTATTGTGTGTATCCAATACCATTCACTGTCAACACTGAAATCACGTTTTATTCTTAGTTTTGTCATTATTGTTTGTATCCAATACCATTCACAACATTGAAATCATGTCTTTACACCTTTTGCCATGCTTCGTGATGGGGTCATTTTAAATCCTTTAACTGTATTAATTTAAGCATATTTCTGGATATTACACTTTACTTCTATAATTCTTCTACAGTAGCCTAACAAGGAACATATTAAAGTGAGATGCAATTGCACTTAGGAGGTAAATGTGTGATACATAAAGAAAATGTTGAGTACTGTTAAGAAAATGTAGTTACCATTTGCCTGTACTGCACATTTTTTATTTTGCATTTTTAAAAAAAAAATCAAAATTACAGCAAATGACAGACTAATGTTCTTCAGAACATGTTACACAAATCAATGTATTAATTTGAAATCTCAGGGTGGGTAAATGATTTTATTCTGATGAATGTACAATCATTCATTCAGCACAATAGACTTCCAAGCAAATTCCACGGAGCTCGCCTTGCTTGCCCTTCCCAACATAACCTGGTGGGTACACAAGAGGCACAATGAGCACTAGGATTAACCCAAATTTAAAACATTCTCCTTATGTCATCCAAGATATGCATAACTTTATTCTCTTGTTGAACATGTACAAAGATTTCAAGAATAATTTCTCAGCTCTGTAGGTCTATGCTATGCAAGTAAATGGTGTCCAGAAATTTTAAGGGACGACATTAGGCCAAGTAAATTAGACTTTATTACTATTTTTAAACGAAGTATTCCTTTTAAAAACCACTAGACAAAACGCTAGTTTATTCACCATTAATTTATACAAAACTGATTATTGATTATTATTAGTATTAAATAAAAAATGTTATTTAAACCATGTTTTAATTATGTTACATTGTGGATTAGGAGGTTAGGAGATGTGTTCTAATACTTTTGAAAATGTACCTTATTCTTTAGAAAATTACACTATAAAAAGTGAGCAGTTGGATCAACTTAAAAAAAAAATACTTCAATTGGTTTTCAACTTAATTTATTGTTTATTAAGTTGAAAAAAAATTACCAATTTAAGTTTTTTTTTTATTTTTTTAAGTTGATCCAACTGTTCACTTTTTACAGTGTATCAATTTACAAACGTTTAAGACATTTACACTTTATAAATCAGTGCAGTCCAGAATGTAAAAAAAATTACAATGCCATGCAATTACATGACTTGCTTATGGTCTTCGGTATCCATAACCTGGAGAGCAAATTAGTTGTTTGTAGAAAAAAATATATTGTCAGGTACATTACAGATTGTAAGCTGTGTGTGGTACTAAGAAAACATTGTACAAAAGCCACCAAGAAAATGCACTTTTCACAGCTTGTAATACTTTTTACAAAACAAAACAAACAAAAATTGTACATCAAGCTTACCTCTTCCACTCATCTACCGTGCACCGCTGAAAGTCATCGTCTTCGTTTTTTTGACGGATCGCAAAAAATTCGCCCACTACTGCCACCAGGAGCGTGAACCGATACTACAACCCACATGACATTAAACAAACCAATCAAAATCTTCTGTTGGTTTGTACAGCCCACTTGCAGCTTATGTCCCACCCACTTGCAGCTGGCTCCGACCTCTGTTTATACTCATACCAATATCTAACTCAAGATTGACTTACATCCTATATGAATTCGGACCCAAATATTTTTTGTCAGCTGAGGAAAAGCACTCAGACCTCTGCACTGACTCCAGATCAGCCATCCCCAACCCAATTTCTAACTTCACAATCATTGGGAAAAACCAAGCTGGCCTTAAATCAGGTATAATGAGTGGCAACCAATTCCAGACAAAAGGGCAAAAATAGGTCAGTACAGTCTACTGCTTCTTCTACTCAATCATCCTTCGTAGATCCTCATTATTAACTCACGTTACGTCAGATGATCACATGCATGGAAAAGTCCAAGCATGGAAACCAATGACTCAATGCTCAGAATTAGCTTCCAAATGAGGAACAAGATACGCGTGCTACTTCCTGACATTTAATGTTACCAAAAAAAAACTTTTTTGTAAAAATGTGACTGAATAGTTCAATGAAATCCTGCTCTATTTCTCATAAACTTAACTCTGTAACTTTTTTGTACATTGTTTTGATCACAAACATATTCATCATCCTGTATTTGATTCTAAGTTTAAATCAAATTAATGGTCTGCACTAAATTGGCCATCTGTTATTTATTACTATATGTCTACCACGATTTACATCATAAAAATGTAATATCCCACTCTAGGAACTTTTTAGTGAAAAGGCCTTACCTTTTCCTTGAAGTCCAAGTACTTAAACCCAACACTTTCCCTACCATTTACAAAACATGCTGAGACAGACAGGATCAATTTTACTCATAGTCTATATAGACTTATTCACAAACATACCAGGGAAATCCCAACTGGCGATTTCTCTTAATGGATTCAAGTTTTACATTACGCTCTGCAAACTGATACAGACCACACAAGAGGACCCCTAAATACATAAGTCAGTTCTAGTTAAATGCAACCTGATGATATGAAAATATGGCTGGATTTGATTTGCCAATAATGTGGTCCATATATACATTTCCAGAATAATGTCTGAAGCACAAATTTTTTCACAGTTGGCCTAGTTCACTATTTGCATGAGCCTGAGGAGAATGCCTTTATTTCTCTGCTTGACAAAACCACTCACATCCCAGAAACCAAAAAATAGGGCATCTCTAACTGCGGGATGTGACTTTTGAGAAACCTTGATGTGAAGTTCAGTAAATCCTCCCCCATAAAACAGCTCAACAACAACAGTGAAAAACATTCTGTCACAGAGATTTGCGTTTCTTCTGAGGTGACCTCAGCACTGAAGACTTTTCATTAGGATCACTGCGACAGATAATAACCCATTGAACTCAGCCCTGAAGGTCACAAAGATCTCAGCTCTCCCCTCCCATTCTATACAACAACAGATGCCACATGATACAACATGTCACAGATGGAGCAGATAAGATCAAAGGACAGGTGTAACAGCGAACAGGGACTTGGCTCGTATTCTGGGAGAATCAACACCAAATTACTAAAGGGCAAAGACATTTATCATTGTTGTTGAAAATGTTGTCTCAAAGTGTTTCAACATATAAAATAATACATTTATATTTTTAAAAAAAAAATTATACATTATTGGATATATTCATTCAAACAAGCACAAACACAGCACTCTCCGCCCAGCAGGTGTGTGCGAGACTGGCTGCCAGAGAAATGACAGGAAAGCTGAAAATACTCCATGTTCTCTCGACCAAAGAACACAAACTCCTACCCATGTATCTCAGGGGTAAACACAATCACATGATGTAGGCAGGGGTTAAAGCAAAAAAAAAATCCTGAGCCTGAACTTTTTCCCGGGGGCGGGGGGAAGATGCAGCACATGCAAAGCATGCAATGACTGTTGCAACTTAAACATTTGAAAGGATACTATGGCAAAGTTATTGCTTTCCTTATTGAAACTGATTTTTTTTTTCATGAATATATGGTTGACCTGAAGAATGAAAGCTATATCATACACTTGGAAAATTATGAGCTATATATCACCGCTTATCAACACTAGGGGTGTGACAATATACTTAGATCACGAGATGAGACAAAATACAGAAAATGGTTCACTAGAACGAGACAATTTTAATGCTATGCTATTTTTAAGAAATTTAAAAAAGACTAAATATGTCTTTTAATTACAAAAAGTAAAAATACAGTTTAACTTTGAAATATGTTAACTAATCTATGGCTGTAACTAATGATTATTTTGCTAATCAAGTAATCTACTGATTATTTTGACAATTGAGTAATCTGATATTTTTATTAACACAAACAGACCTAAGTGAATACCAGGCTGTAGTATGATTATTTATATATAAACTAACGATGAGGCAATAATAATTGGCTCAAATAAAATATTAAAACCAAGTAATTACATGGGTTTATTGAACAACACAGTTAAAATACATAATGTAATATGCCTATACATAATAAGAACATAACCAATTTAAGTAAATTATGTAGGCTATTATAACAATTAAATGCAGAGGGCGCCAACGGCCCCGGTGACGTTTCGCTTTACAGCGTGATTAAACGATGTTTTAATCTAATACATTTTTATATTTGGCCACATGCAGAAACTTTTATTTTGAAATCGCGATGTACAACATGGCATTTAGACATAGGTTGACATATTCTCCTGTGTTGGCAAAGGTTTATGATTTACGTTACAAATCAGATAATGCACATTGTTTTCCCAGATGAACTTTAAGCAATTCTCACAGCATATACAGAGGAAGAGTTTAGCCCATTTCACACATACAGTCTTTACTCGTAAATTACCATTAGATCATATGTGATATATAATAATAATATAAAATTATATATAATATATATTTTCAAAAATCCCGGTAAATTTGTTCTGGCAATCATATCGTTCTTATGGAGATGACACGATTACTCTGAGCTGTTTACAAAGCTCCGCTGCTTTTTAATTAGTTTTTCCATGTAAATATGCGCTAGATGGACTTTGACCGTCGCGCTTCTCCATTCATCAGGACTGCGACTCTGCCTACTATTACTCGCGGCGCGTCTCGTGTTTATAAGAGCAAAAAATTCTGATTGGCTAGTAATGTTAGTTTGGTTGAGAGTGAAAGCTGAGCTCCTCTAATACCATTGGTAGGCAAACTCATGGACTCGACAGTGATATCAACATGTTTTTTTTAAATGTAGGATTTTTTTTTTTTCGCAGCCAAAGGCTGCACGCCGGAGATCCGCCACGGTGCCGGAAAACTTTAAGCCCTGTGTAGGCTCAGACTTTAATGCAGGTTGTATATAAACAATTATGCGAACACATCCGGATTACAATGTACACGCTATATTGTTTATGCAGTATGAATTCTCACACTACTGGGATGCATGCCATGAATTATGCAACATATTCTTGCTAGTTCTGACACATAACAGCATTAACCGCTCTCAGCCATCACAACACTGACCACCTTTAGACTTATAAGCCCTGAACTACATATAAATCCTATGTATAATACAGAAGTGTTTCTTTGTCTGTCCTGTTCCCATCTGGATGCTACAGTAAGTTGGATGGGCTGCTGGTTTGTTAAGTCAGTCAGGGGGCAAAGGACTGTCTTGTGTCCATCTGTGACTTTGCTGTCTGAAGGAGCACTGCCATTTTAATTACCTTTGACTGAGGCAAAAGACGTAAGGCCTCAGTCTGGGAAAAAACTGCCTACAATAGACGATGGATTATAAAACTGTCTAAATGAGAGGCATATGACATGAAATATAGGTGCAAGCTTTATGTCCAATAAAAAGTCAGACAAAGAAAAAAAAAAACCTTCAGATAAATACAAAATAAATTCAAATTAAAAAAAAAAAAAAAATGAATGAATGAATAAGCAAGCAATAAAATAAAATAAAAATGAATGAATGAATGTAGACCAGTAATAAAATAAAATGGCTCTCAAAATTCAATGATATAACAAATGACTAAATTTATTCAAATCTCCAAAATCGTCTACAAAAATACACATTATGAACATCCCAGAGAAGAGCTGTGAGAATCATGTCATGTGCTTTGGGAGGGGTCCCGAGCAGCTGGAAGACATTGCGTGTGCGCATGTGGAGGGACATTAATATATGGGGGGAAGGTTAGGAAATGGAGGAAACTAGAAGACAACACCCAGACAAACTCCCTGTGACCCACATGCCCTCCCTCTTCCTCCCCCGTCTCCCCTCCACCTTCTGGGTAGAGACGGCTTGAGAGCTGACATTCCATCCCAACCCCCCTCTGTCAAAACAAACAAGAAGACCACCTGAGGAAAAGGAATTGTTTTGTCACATTTTCAAGGGTCTAATCTTAACCAGTCAGGGGTCCACATCGCTTGCATGCCTTCATATTACACCTCAGATTTTGGTTACCCAAGATATTTCTGATAAATCAATTCTTGATATTCTATTAATAACTACATTTCTGTGTATGACACAATATAGCATAGCACTGAGGCATGCTGGAAGAAGTTTGTCTTTGTCTTGCTTTTGTGTCTTATGGGTGTAGTCATTAATTAGCAAAGGCTATGAAGATTATGCACTTCATAGAAAAGAAATATTACATAATGGGACAAATAACAAACATTGTAGTGAGTTGGATTACGTCAAATCACCAAGTTTACATGCACAAGGATATTCAGAATTTGGCAGCATCATGTAAACACATTAACCAACATTAACAATAACCAAGATTAAGCCAATATTCTGGTTTCTAGAAATATAGACATAGCGGACATATTCTACCATTCAAAATTTCGGGGTCAGTATAAGACATTTAATTTGAAAGAAATTTCTTTTACTCAGCTAGGAAGCATTACATTTATTAAAAGTGTCAGTAAATATATACTTCCAAAAGGTTTCCATTTCAAATAAATGCTGTTCATTTGAAGAATCCCAAATGAATATCAATCACCTATTTTCAGCACTGATAATAATACGAAAGGTTTCTTGAGCACCAAATCAGCATATTAGAATGATTTATGAAGGATCATGTGACACTGAAGACTGGAGTAATGGCTGCTGAAAATCACTTTACAATCACAGGAATAAATTACATCTGAAAAGAGATTAATCTAGAAAACAGTTATTTTAATTGTAATGATATTTCACACTATCACTGGCCTTTACTGTATTTTTTTTAATCAAATAGATGCATTGGTGAGCATGAGATACTTCTTTCAAAAACATTTAAAAATCGTGCTAACCCCAAACTTTTGAATGGTAGGCTGAACAGGCAAAAAAAAAAAACATCTCACTTTTGTAAAACGGCAAGGAAGTATATTTAAAAACATAACATATTTGTAACATTTTGTTAATGCTCTTGTGTGCTGCTTATGCATATATACTCTTAAACAGAACATGGCCCGTAAAAAGGACAGAATTTTCATTTCATTATCTCTTTAATCAGAAAATAACGTGCATGCAACCATTGTCACATTATAATGAGGTACTTATCAGAAAATACATTCCACAGAACATCACCATGAGATTCCACCCACAGATTTCAGAGAATGTCGCTAAGTGGTTAAATGCTGTTGTCAGTAGACGCTCATAATGATGTTCCCAGTAAAAGCTGGCGGAGGCCCCCGCTTTCCACCATCCATGCTGAACAGCTGAACAGCCCCACTTGTGTATTTGTACTCTTTCATTAATTCCACCAATGCAGATGACACTTGCTCAGTCAACTGGCTGCATAGCTGCTGTTTCTATTTTTCAAAATCGTCTACTGGATAATCTAACATCGCTTGGGAATGGTCAGATATGATGTCAGTGGCACAGAAAGAAATAACGAGACAAAACAGTCCACCACACACACACACACACACACACACATAAAAGATAATCTGTTCAGATTACATAAGAACTGTCCCTTTTCATGGCCTTCCAAGTCAACAGACGAGAACCACTGCCCTCGCTTTCAGCCTGAGGCTCCACTGGAGGCAGGGGAAAAGTGAAGATGCCATAATTCAGACTGTTTATGTAACAGCATGCACTCGGTTTCCATAAAAGTTTCTGTAGGTTGTGTTTGCCTATTCGAACAGGTCGCTAGACTGTCTGCTCTGACCCCGCTCACAGCCTTCGCCCATCATGCCACCAGTGCCTGAAACAATGCGAGCGCAGATGGCAGGCATGCCACGCCAAATACCACACAAAGCAGTCCCAGATGGAGCCGGCCTTGGATTTATCTGCCTGATAAATGGGTATGAGAGATTGCACATTTTGGTGTTTAAAAAAAAACAGCCAAATATCTGTGTAGGAACATATGACCTTTCCATCATGTCTCACTTCTTACATCCAGACTAATTCTCCTTTTGATCTGCTAATGTTCAGACCTGAAAATTGGGACGGATTACACAAGATCTCCTGAAAAGCAGGGGAAGTTGGACTATATGGACAATGCACCTATTATTCACTTTGGTACTGTTTTGGGTTCTCAGACAGGAGCATGAGGCCCTTTTTTCCTTCCGGTTTAGCTTTTACAGCCACCGTAAATACATACGTCTTGAATATAGCTTTTCTTAAAATAACCACTGAGACAAAGTGATCAGAAAACACAGTATGCCATCCCACATTTGTGTGGAATTCATCAAGTCTTTCTCCACACTATATGAAATACATTTTTCTAACAAGATGAGGGTGACAGAAAAACAAAAGCTTATTATTAGTTCTCCTAAAACGTACATTCCTCATAAAATGTATTTCTCTGACATTTGTACACAATTAGTATAAAATAACATAACAGTGTGAAATCACAACATTTTCAATGGAAATGCTTTATTGAATCAAGTAATGAAAACTCTTCCTGAAATCCAACTCTTAGGAAACTACTGAGCACATTTCAGATGTGATGTGACCCTAATGACCCAAACACTGCTATGAATCAACACCCCTATGAATCCATGTGGATGTTACGGTTTGAAAAGGATTGTTATAGCATGATGAACTCTTATCAGTATAACAAATCCTTTCAGAACAGAAATTGCGATTGAGGGTCCTTGTATTATTCTGTAAAAAGAGTGAAGATCTGATGATTCTAGTCACATTCAAACCTGCCTGTGTGTGCTCATGCTGTTTTCCCAGGGAGGCGACGAGTGAAAAGGAAGCTGCGCAGGCCATCCCATCCCATCCCAACCAGAGAGAGCTATCAAAACACACACACACACACACACACACCTATCCCTATCATAATCTCTCCACTTTGTAAAACGCTTTATGTCTTGTTAAATGTCATATTTTTAACATGGTAAGGGTTGTGTTACATTATTTGCCAATTAAAATTACTAATATTTTTAAACAAAATCATCTGCTCCACACCATTATCCATAATCCATATCAGTTATGTAAAAGGAAGAGCGGGTACCAGTGAGAATGATAACCCAACTTACATTTAAACGCTATTTACACAGCCAGACTTCACAGGTTCAGATTATGCTGAAGACTGATACTGCAGCTAAAAGGATATTGATATTTACTATATACACTATATAAATGCCTAGAAGCAACAATAATAGAGCATGTTTAAAATGGTTGTCTGTTTAAAAGAAATTCAAAGCCTTTACCATCATGTCATGTGGAAGTCACATTAAATATTTATTTGTAATAGGTGAACACCGTATGACACTGACATGAATTGCTCATTATTTATGAATGTGGCACTGGATCTACTGTATTCTGATGAAGTTTTAATGAAACTGTACGCTTAGTCATTGTGACCATTTTGAAAAGCAGCCTGTTTCATCATGATAAACTGCTTTGTGTACAACTGTAATCGAGTGATTCTCAGTGCTGCAATAAGCCATGATGTAATACACTCATAAACAACATAAGCATAAAAGTAGAATCAGGATTAAAGCTTTACATCTGGGTGTTCAGCAGGGGGTCTGCACAGCAGGGAGTATGCCAATTACTGTTTGAACTCATGATTAAAAGATGCATCAGAACAAAATTACAATTTACTTCAACGGAAGCTAAAGTTAAAAACGTAAAGACACAATAACTAAAAAAACAACAGTAAACCTGGACAATAAATACAGACTCTCATCTCTGCCTGGGACGCAAACCCCTGCCCTTGTGCTGTCAGTCAAGACTCAAGACACCTCCACCAGTGTAGCTGCTCATGTTCACTTTCTTCTCAGCATGCATGTCTGTACAACTTAACTTTAACCAAGAGAGGCAGCTTGCTGATATGTCTAGCTGTAATATAAATTGTAAGAAGGGAGGAGAGCATGTTTTTCACAGCTGTGAAAGTCATTACACGATGCACTGACATATCAGTCAACACTGTATAAGGCTCATCTGCTCTTTCTGGGTAAATATTATACTTTTTTACCATTAGAGTGCATATTGGCCATGCACATGCTGAGTAAAATACAAATGGACCGACACATTCATGAGCATCAAGAAATCGCATGCAGCCGTTTTAAATAATGGTGATTTCTATCATAAATGTCACTGTGCATTGTGGAGGACAAAATAAAATATTTAGAACAGACATCAGGGATCACATCCATGATGTAAATATTAAATATCTTCATACTGACCAGTGTGCCTATCCAGTAATTGATTTTTTTACTTCACATGAATATGACACCATACTGGATTCACAAAGCCAGAAAATTACAGGACGCATTGCAAGTAATTATATTAATTCCCTGTAATGCTACTTCAATTTCCATCCAAGGATAAATTCCTTTAAAAGCACTTATGCAACACGGTATGTATGGTATTTTTATGAAATATACTGGAAACCTCATGCTAATAATATTTTAATCAATTCTAAGGGGAAAGCTGTAAAAAGTCCCTAAACTTCCTCCAAAGGTTATGAAAGTGGTTGTACATGTTCAGTCACGATGGTGCTTTTGCAACTCTAGAATTGCTCCTCAGTAAATAAATGATAAAAAATACATTTTATGATATTAAAGCTTTATTCAGACATAACTCTGCAAGAACTTAAGAACTTAAGCAATGGAATAGTTATCATGCCTTAGTGATGACGCAGAATCATCGGCTGGGACATCATGACCTTCTGAGGAGCTTTTATGTTCCAAGATGGGGTCAGACTCAGAACTTTTTCAATGCCAGGCAACTAAATGCTTAATATTTGTGATGATGATTCCACTGACCTCTCCTTTTGTCTATTTGGCTATGTTTTGGAACTAACTGTGGTTTTATTAACGGTTTCCAGTGGTGACCACACTCTGTGTTCAGCCGTTTCCTGTTGGGTAACGTTTCTATGACAGTTGTTTACTGAGCAACATTCAGACACTTTTTTATATGCTCATCCACAATACATCACGTAACATATATGAACCGATAAAAAGATCTGAGATCAGTCTTTAAAAACAACGTAAGTTGATTTATGAGAAAATCTTAAGAGGTGAAGTTTAAAATGACACATTGACATGGCGCACATGAGTACTCATACATAATAACAGTATTTTGCTTGTATAAAAAAAAAAAAAAAAACACCATACTTGCTTACATAACTAATATTATTCAGAACCAATAACATGGATGTCTATATAAAGCAAAGTAAAACCAATTTAAAATCTAGTTTAAACATAGGAAATTATTAGTTTATTAGTTTATTAGTACTGATTCTCCATGACCAAATTTTTGATTCCTTAATCCTACCTCATACCCAAACTTAATCACCTTACCGACTATTAATAAGCACACACACATCTAAATGAAATAAAAACAAAGTGAATCAGCCTCTCTGACTATTGCTAAATGAGTCAGATTTAACGAACATTTACATTATAATTGTCAATATTCAGTAGTTGATGAGCACTCAACACAACAATGTTGGTCTATAAAACTGACCCTCTACTTTCACTCACTGAGAACATGTTTTAGCTTCATGCTGTGGTACCATTTGAGACTGTGTTTTAAAGGGTCATGAACTGCCTTTGTTTTTTTTATTTTATTTTGTACTGTTCTCAGAGGTCCACTTATAATGTTATCAAGATTTTTACATAAAAAAAACATCATCATTTAGAAGTAATAGGCTATTTTCTGTCCTGTTTTGACCCCACTCATCAGAACGTTCTGTTGGAATATGCATGGCGGATTGTAGACTCCGAAGTAAACGCCCACTGCTATGATTGGCTAACAGTTGTGTATGTTTGACAGCCTACATATTTTACAGATGTACCCTGCAAAAATGTAGGCTAAAAATACATAAAAATGCACTTGCGTGTTGCGACATCACTGTCGGATAAAATAGTCCAATATAGCATCGTCTTTGAGTTTAAATTTTTCTGAAAATCCCGCAAATTGTGCCTTGTTTGTAAATGAATGTGTTCTTATTGACGCGGTCTGGAACTTCATTAAAAATAAAGTACCACTCTTTCTTAATGTTGGGATCAGAAGGAAGGAAATGCAAAGTTTTTCCACAATTTGGCACTGCGCAGTGTCTTGTTGTTTTCAGAGTAGGGTTGTGCCGATAGACGATTGTATCGTGTATCGACGATAGTCGATATATCGAGATATCGCCTGTGGATGATGCCTTTGACGATAGCAAAACGATTATTATTATCAGGCTAGTAATACTATCTAATTAATAGTAGGGCGAATTTGTTGCATTATATTTCTTTTTCCACGTTTTTACAGTGTTGCGCATTATTATAACCAATCACACGATTATGCTGAATTTATGAATGCAATGGCCAATCAGAGGGGTTCAGATGAGCCATCGCTGGAACAGTGGAGTTCCGTTGTTCAGCGCGCGCTGACTGAATTCTGACTCGCGAGTTCTCTCATCATAAACAACAAAGTGCAGATGAATGTGCGATGTAAGTATAAGAGATTTATTCATCATACAGTGTAGATTCGCTGATTATAACGGGAGTTTTTAAAGTGCTTAAACTCGCGCTAGGCCAAGCTTGTGATGATGTTCTTTATTCAAAATGTTATGTTCTTTGCTTGTTTTCTGTAGCTGCTTTTTGAATAATTGAGGAAATGTAAGCATTATAATTAGTAACTTACGATGTTTCTACTAATTTGTTATGTTAAATACAAATTCAGTCATATTAGAAACATTAGGCTGCTTTTAGCCTTACGCTGGAGTTGGTTTTGAAACCAAGTAAATAAATAATTAAATTAGCACGATAATATCGTGCATCGGCGATCTCACGGGCTGACGATATGAAAATTGAGCATATCGCCCAACACTACTTTGGAGCCATCTTTATCATTTGCATAGACCTGCATTTGTCTCTCTTGTTATTCACACTACAATCACGAATCGGTGGGCGGGGCTAAACAGGCAGTGATATAGAAGCAGGAGTTGATCTTTTTCTGCGAAGGCAGAGTTTAGCCACATTTTAACATCATAAAGTGGCACATTCCACAACTGGTCGTTTTGGCAGACTGGCTTCAATATAAGACTAACAAGAAAGTTTTGAGTTCTGAAACTCACAGTATGTTTTATAGTACAATGTTCACTCATATGTCAACAGATCAAGGGAATTTTGGTTTCTCAGTTCATGGCCCCTTTAATAACATTATATATGTATAATGACTATCTAAATGTGATCTAATATACCATACCTAAATCGCATTTTAGAGCTTTGAGTTTGTTTTTACAGTTCAGTAAATAATTTTTACATGAATGCTTGTTTTTAGCATGGAAACCAAAGAACGTCAACAATACAGAAAGCAATATCAAAGAGAGTAACAAAGAAAATTTACTTCTTAACTGTGTGACCGCTTTAAACCCCATAACTGTGGCCTTCTGCTGAACTTTCTCAAACTGCGTCAGCACACCAAACCCTAACACAAAACCTGTAGAAACACACAAGAAAGTCTGACAATAGCTGCTTGACTCAAAGTCTCAAGCACGTCAATCAGACTCATCAGGGAGGAGGAGAAAGAAGATGGGATGTTTTCCCATCTACACCATAACCAGCAAGATTATATGGCATGGGACCCGTGAGAATTATTTCCACATATCAGAAAGCCAATAAATCTCTCACAAATTTAGCAGTTGGTGGGAGAATGAGTTTCTCAGCCAGCAGCTACCTATTGGATTCAAAGGGCTGATTCGCTATGATGTAACTGGATATGAGCTCATTATGAGTCAGACAGACAGAGAGGATTGAGAAGAGAAGCGTGTATATGCTTCAGTAGGCTTGAAGACAAAATCCTTGCTCACACACACACACACACACATTTGACAGTAATCGTTTTTGAGTCTCCCCCTTCTCTCATCTGTTGCTATTCAGACAGCAGTAAAAGCTGTGCCAGCGTCCCCAGTGAGACCTCGAGAAACACTCTCTGAAGTCAAGGGGGAAAAAACACAACTAAATCCACTGGAGATACTCAGGATTCTCTCCCAACAAAAGGACTGAATGTTTGATGAATTACAGACACAGTAGAGCTCATACAAATACTAGAGGTTCATTTGTCCCTGTCTGTGCACTGTTTTGGTAATATACTATTCTTGTAAACTTCCAGAATGTTTCCTTATACCTGATTGTAAATCAGCTAATTTCAACCCTAGCTGTCATATCATTCTAAGACCCAACAATTTTCTTTTGTTTTCTGCAAAGATCATTTGGTTTTTAAACGTTTGTGTAATTGGTTTGGCCATGACAATTTCCAACTTTCTTCCTGAACACATCTGACTTAGAATGACAGAACAATAAATAGAATGACAGAACGAGAGATAGAACGAGAGAACGATAGATAGAATTTACTTATACCTCTATATTTATGTACAGATATTCTTACATATCAATATGCTTAACTCATGTATTAAATATTATGAATAGAATCAAGTTAGTAATAAGTCAGAAATGAATTAACTCACTGAGCACATAAATTCTGCTCAAATATGTCACTATATATATTTAGTTTTCTTTTCTTAAGAACAAAGCAATCCTAAAATTAATCCACATAATTTATTATTTTTGAATATCTACATTTTTACAGTTTTAAGAAAGCAAAAGGTTTTGGCACCCATGCTGTGAATCACTTCTAAAACATCCCTAAAAATCTGTTCTATAAGCACTTCAGTTGAAATGCCCATGGATGCTGTCCTAGATTTCATTTACTGTAACAATGTAATTTGTCCATCACTTGACAGTGAGAGTCACTTCATGGCGGGTGCAGAGTGAAAGGCACACTCCCACGAGTCAAAGTCACTCAACTCCCCCCCCAGCCACACAGTCATCCTCCTCTCATCATTTCTGTCTTTTCTCTGTCCTACTCTGCCTCTCAGCGCCATTAGTCACAGTGTTGAGAGCGCAGTCGGCCCCTGCACCTGTCCTTTCCTGTTCTCACACACACACCCGAGAGAACTATTATTGCCCTGGGAAGAGTCTCTGCTTGACTGCTCTCTCTTTTTCCCTCTATCACACACACTGACACACTCAAGCATGTAGAAAAGTCCTACTACATACCGCTACAATTTTAACAACCATTTTTAGCAATCCTTTTTTTCAGACATTCACATATGGACAGAATAACTGTCTTTGGACTCTGATTTGTAGCACGTATAAAATAACAACCTCATGAGACACAGGTGCACCATTACCTACATCAATTTATGTGGTCACAGTCAGTTTAATGCAGTTGAAACTGACACCATTTATGACTACCCATAATCCTTTGTGGCACACATGTGCCTTTCATTCAAATTGACCGTTTGCAAAGAGCTTGATTGACAGGGATCTGACCAATCAGAATGTGTACACAGCAAAATCCCCAGAGTTAAATCAACTCTGCTCAGAGTACATATTGTCCCAATCTACAGTGTGTTAAAGTAACACTGAAGTAGAGTTACCACTGTTGAGGATTATGAGAAGTTTTCATGTCTAAAAGCCAGAGCAGTAGTTGTTCATCTTCAACATTGTTAACAGCGGGTTTTCTTTTCTAATGCTCACTCATCACTTAATTAATCGCCTAATTAATGAAACAGCCCCTCCTAACTTTAACTTTACAAGTGTCTGCAGGACTGTTAGGAGAGGTGGAGGTGTAGCTGCTCTATTTAAAGATGTTTATCAATGCAAGCAAGTGTCATTTGGTCAGTATTTGTCTTTTGAATACCTAGGTATTGTGCTGAAAGGTGCTCCACGCATTCTGTTTATCATTATTTACAGGCCTCCAAAATACTCTCCAGCCTTTGTTGAAGAGTTCACAGAACTGTTATCAATGATTTTGTCAGAGTTTGACTGTTTTACTATTGCAGGGATTTTAATATTCACATAGATAATGCAGAAATCAAAACTGCAAAAGAAATTATTACTGTTTTAAACACTTTTGATCTGATCCAGCATGTGCATGAACCCACACACAATCATGGACACACTCTAGATTTACTCATCAGTAAAGGTCTAAACATTTCATCCATTGTTGTTAAGGATGTAGCACTATCTGATCACTTCTGTATTTTCTTTGATATATTGATCTCTGTTACCACTGAATCTAGATCTGTCTCTGTCAGAAAGAGATGCATTAATGAGAACACTAGTGCGCTATTTATGAAGGCTATATCTTTAACACCAAGCATTTCTGCAGACTCTGTTGATCTTCTCCTGGATTCCTTTAACTCAAAAGTTAAGAATGTTATTGATGATATTGCTCCGACAAGGGTTTGCAAGAAGAATGGCAGACAAAAATCACCATGGAGAAAATCAACAGCAGTTCAGAGTATGAAAAGACAATGCAGAAAAGCTGAGCGGATGTGGCGGAAGACAAAACTTGAAATTCACTATAGCATCTATAAAGACAGCCTTCATGCTTTCAATGTGGAACTAGCCACAGCTAGACAGACCTTCTTCTCAAACCTTATAAACAGTAACTTAAACAACTCTCGAACTCTTTTTGCTACTGTGGAGAGACTGACAAACCCCCCAAGTCAAATTCCCAGTGAAATGCTCTCCGACAGTAAATGCAATGAGTTTGCTTCCTTCTTTTCTGAGAAGATCAATAATATCAGAAAGGAGATTGGCATATCTACTTTTGCAGAGGTCACACAGATTCTACCGCAATTTCAAAAAGAAGTGACTATGTCTGTTTTTGAAGCAATTGATTGCAAAATTTTGAAAGAAATAGTACAGCACCTTAAATCATCAACCTGCTATCTTGACACACTTCCCACATCTTTTTTCAAAAGTGTGCTTAACTGTTTGGAAGCAGATCTCTTAGAAGTGGTGAACGCTTCACTTGCTTCACTTGCACAAGCTGAGTTTTACCGTTTTTGAATCCATTCAGCTGATCTCTGGATCTGGCCATAGCACTTTTAGCATTGCTTAGCATAGATCATTGAATCCGATTAGACCACTAGCATCGCGTTGAAAAATGACCAAAGAGTTTCGATATTTGTCCTATTTAAAACTTGACTCTTCTGTCGTTATATCGTGTATTAAGACTGGCGGAAAATGAAAAGTTGCGATTTTCAGGCCTGATATGATTAAGAACTATACTCTCATTCCGGTAATAATCAAGGAACTTTGCTGCCGTACCATGGCCACAGCAGGTGCAGTGATACGCAGCGCCTGAAAGTAGTCCCCAGCCAGGTACCTGGTTATAATATAGCTGGGGAATACTTTCAGGCGCCACGTAATATCACTGCGCCATGGTACGGCAGCAAAGTTCCTTGATTATTACGCCGAATGAGAGTATAGTTCTAGCCAAATCGGCCTAGAAAATCGCAACTTTTCATTTTCTACCGTCTTAATACACCATATAACTACAAGAGTGTCAAGTTTTAAATAGGACAACATCGAAACTCTTGGTCATTTTTGAACGCCGATGCTACTGGTCTAATTGATTCAATGATCTATGCTAAGCTATGCTAAAAGTGCTATCGCCAGACCCGGAGATCGGCTGAATGGATTCCAAAATGGTAAAACTCAACTTATTAACTCTGGGGGAGTTGGAGAATGAGCCTATTTCCAAAAAAAGTGGAGTGATCCTTTAAGATAATAAATGATATTCGCTTTAATTCTGATTCAGGCAAAATATCAGTTCTGGTACTACTAGATCTTAGTGCTGCGTTTGACACTGTTGATCATAACATACTTCTAGAGAGACTGGAAAACTGGATCGGGCTTTCTGGGATGGTACTCAAATGGTTCAGGTCATACTTAGAAGGGAGAGGTTATTATGTGAGTATAGGAGAGCATAAGTCTAAGTGGACGTCCATGACATGCGGAGTCCCACAAGGCTCAATTCTTGCACCGCTCTTGTTTAGCCTGTATATGCTCCCACTAAGTCAAATAATGAGAAAGAACCAAATTGCCTATCACAGCTATGCTGATGATACGCAGATTTACCTAGCCTTATCTCCAAATGACTACAGCCCCATTGACTCCCTCTGCCAATGCATTGATGAAATAAACTGTTGGATGTCCCAGAACTTTCTTCAGTTAAATAAGGAGATAACCGAAGTCATTGCATTTGGAAACAAAGATGAAGTTATCAAGGTGAATGCATACCTTGTCTCTAGGGGTCAATCAACTAAAAACCAAGTCAAAAATCTTGGGGTGTTTCTGGAGACAGACCTTAGTTTTAGTAGTCATGTCAAAGCAATAACTAAATCAGCATACTATCATCTCAAAAACATTGCAAGAATTAGATGTTTTGTTTCCAGTCAAGACTTGGAGAAACTGGTTCATGCCTTTATCACCAGCAGGGTGGATTATTGTAATGGTCTCCTCACCGGCCTTCCAAAGAAGACCATTAGACAGCTGCAGCTCATCCAGAACGCTGCTGCCAGGATTCTGACTAGAACCAGAAAATTTGAGCATATTACACCAGTCCTCAGGTCCTTACACTGGCTTCCAGTTACATTTAGGATTGATTTTAAAGTACTTTTACTCGTTTATAAGTCTCTAAATGGCCTAGGACCTAAATACATTGGAGATATGCTCACTGAATATAAACCTAACAGACCACTCAGATCATTAGGATCGAGTCAGTTAGAAATACCAAGGGTTCACACAAAACAAGGGGAGTCTGCTTTTAGCTATTATGCCACCCGCAGTTGGAACCAGCTTCCAGAAGAGATCAGATGTGCTAAAACATTAGCCACTTTTAAATCCAGACTCAAAACTCATGTTTAGCTGTGCATTTGTTGAATGAGCACTGTGCTACGTCCGAACTGATTGCACTATGTATAATCACTTTCTATTCTTAAATGTTTTACATTCTTTTAAAATCAATTTTTAAATCACTTTGTTTTTATTGTTGATTTTTATTATATTTAATTTCTTATTATTTTTAATGACTATTTCACTTCCTTTTATGTAAAGCACTTTGAATTACCATTGTGTATGAAATGTGCTATATAAATAAACTTGCCTTGCCTTGCCTTGCCTTAATTATCCCATTAACTTTAACTCTGCTTCAGTGTTACTTTAACACGCTGTAGATTGTGCCAATATGTACTCTGAGCAGAGTCGATTTAACTCTGGGGATTTTGCTGTGTATATTATGTGCCACTGCCACTGCTGCTATCCGCTGCAGTGCTTAAGTCAAAATATTGAGTTTGAAATAATAAAATAATATGTTAAAATGTGTGTTCTTATCACTCTGTGGACAAAATCCCGTGAACTTCACCCCGATCGGGATCTGTATATGCACATGTGTGCTCATCTGTTTTCAATGCAGCTAACCTCACGTCGCTTCATGTCATCTTCCCACTTAATAAACTATGACATGTCCTTTACTGCAAAAAGATGGTTACAGTGACACTGTAAAGTGATGAAACTACGACGCCATCCAATAGGGTCTGACTGCAGACATGCACTTGCATTTTCAGACTTGCACTCTCAGACACCTGCACTTTGCAGTCTATTTGCAGCTTGTTTTTTATTGCCTGTGTTGCCAATGGAGACACGCTGTGGTGGTTAAAGGATTAAAACTAATTTAGTACTATAAAGTACAGGCCAGGGTCTTGCAAGTCATCTGTAGGAGAAAAAGACCCGCAAATCCATAGCCACAGAACAGCAGGATATGAACAAAATTTGCAAAGTCTCTCATTAAGCGCTTTTAAACCTCCCATAGAAAACCATAAACACTTAATATGGCTTAATGTGTTAAGATGTGCTATAAAAAGATCAAATTTATGATGTAGGCTATATGTAGCCTATATAGTGTTTTCCTCCAATACCGTAAAACGCGGCATAATGTGGCATAACAGAATATAAAGACCAAACTCAATATGCTCCTCTTCATAACATAACTAATATGTACAGATAAGCAGGTGAGCCCAAAATAAATGCTACGCGCAAGGTTTAGAGTTTTCCCGTTTAGAATAAACTGTCAGTACACGTAGCAAGGTTTTATTTTAATTATCCACCTTTTTCCTTCAACGCGGAAGTAAGCCTGTGGGTGAGACTTACGGTTCATTAGCCGCTATAGGTAAATAAGGAGGAGAATAACAACGTGCAGTAAACGGTAAAACTGTTTGCACTACAAACCAGTGTCTTCATTACATTAAAATAATATTATTTTTCAATATCAAGCAGCAAAATGAACTGTTTTATACAACTAAAAATAGCTGGATGCAGATGAGAACGGAAGCTAGACCCATAGAATTTACAAATAGCCGCGACCATTTTTACGTCAAGAAAAAGGTGGATATAATAAATAAAACACATCCGGGGATTTGAACTGTACTTGACTCGATGTGAACTTTGAATTGGAACAGTACTTGGGCGACAACTGATGACGTTTCACAAGTCCACAAGAACACAAGTACTACAGACAAGAACGCATATTGAGAAACGGCCTTTCAAGTCTGAAAATGCAAGTGCATGTCACGTTATATTGTTGGCTCGGAAAATATGTTAATGCGCATTCTCTGTAGCCGCAGACGTATCCCTTTAACCACAAATCAGACAGGAGTAGAATAACTTGGTGGACTTAAACTTGAAAAATGGTGTGTTCCGCGGTTGAAATAAAATACTTTGATGTTTATTCATGTTCATTTCGTGCTTTAAGTACATATGAAAAGACTGAGGCAATACAGTGATCTGTCACGACACATTGAAGAGCCACAAAACGGTAGTTATTGACAGGCATAAAGTTGGCTTGACGTTGGACGTTCGATATTTGCATATTTAGGGACCGTCTCTAAAGTTATATGCGATATTGGTATACATTTTTCTAACTTCAATAGCATATGATCAGAATGACTTACAGTCATAACAACAACTGTAAACTGTACATCTAGCTGTCAACTATAATGCACACATTTTACATTTTTTATATTTATTAAAATCTACTGTAAATAATTTGTAAAAAATGCTATTTTTCTCTACCGAATGAGCTCAAATGCAAAATATCCCATTATTTAAAGCTCAATAGCATTTGAGGAGAATGACTTGGTCATAACACAAACTGTAAACTGTTCATCTGGGTGTCAACTATAATGCACACCTTTTACATTTTTGATATTTATAATCTACTGTAAATATGTAAAAAAACAAAAAAAAAATGCTATTTTTCAGTACCGAATGGGCTCAAACGCAAATTTAAAGCTCAATAGCATTTGAGGAGAAGGACTTATTATTATGGTATATTTTGCAATCTCCAAAATCATTATTTTTCAGGAAATTAAAAAAACTGCATATTCTTTGAGTTATTAAACATTGTATCGTTAAATTTGATACCTTATATTGCTATCATATACTGTTGTGTACCAACATTAACACAACATTTCCCCAAAATCATGTTTAATCAGAGATACAAGATTTATGACTTGGGAGCAGGGAGATACGAGATTACGCTGTCATTGATAAGTATGGTACAGACACAGACGTCGCTGCTGCCAGCAGTGTTCAAAGTCTGCGGTCGCGTTGAGCCTTTTGACAAGAGACAAGGCTTTAAGAGCTAATCAAAGCTAATGATTGTGGTTACATACATCTTCTTAAACTCTATTTTAAAGGGTAAAGAGCTATGAGTGATGCAATTCCAAAATAAAAGGATAAACTGAGGCTGTCTAAAAGGCGCAAATTAATCTGCACGCAAACAAAGTCGGCGGTCGCGTTAAGCCTTTTGACAAGAGAAAAGACTTAAATAGTTAACCAAAGCTAACGACTGTGATTACATACATCTTCCTAAACTCTATTTTAAAGGGTAAAGAGCAATAAGTGATGCAATACAAAAAACGATGAGCTGACCAGGCTGTCTAATAGGCGGAAATTAGCCTAATCTTTTATGTAAAGCACTTTGAATTACCATTGTGTATGAAATGTGCTATATAAATAAACTTGCCTTGCCTTGCCTTGCCTAATCTGCTCGCAAATTTACCTTCGTGGCTCACGGGCTTCCTTCTGCACCAAAGCATTACAGCTATCGATTTTTAACAAAACAGGCCTACTCAAATGTATCTAACCTAACTATTTTCACTCGTTATTGTCTAAAAAAAACAGACAGATTTAGGCTTACTTGGCGCCAGTAGACAGCCCTTTTTTCTCCCATAAATAAACACCGCGGAGTGAAGAGGTGGAGTTATGACAGTTGAAGTGTCCAATGGAGTTAAGAGATTTGCTCTCAAGCTATTTTCAACACTTTAGATTGGTTAATAATTTGTAAAAAAAAAAAAAAAAAATAACAGACCCACGTGGGGACTGACCAATAGCATCGATTTGTGAAAAAATATGAAATTGACAAAATTTGGACACAGGAGGTTTCCGCCCGACAGCGACGATATGATTTAGTTTATTTTAATAAATATCAAAAATGTAAAAGGTGTGCATTATAGTTGACACCTAGATGAACGGTTTGCAGTTTGTTCTATGACTAAGTCATTTTCCTCAAATGCTATTGAGCTTTAAATTTGCGTTTGAACCCATTCTGTTGTGAAAAATAGTCATTTTTACATATGATTTAAAATAGATTTTAATAAATATCAAAAATGTAAAAGGTGTGCATTATAGTTGACACCTAGATGAACAGTTTACAGTTGTTTTATGACTGTAAGTCATTCTGCTCATATGCTATTGAAGTTAGAAAAATGTATACCAATATCGCATATAACTTCAGAGACGGTCCCTAAATATGCGAATATCGAACGTCCAACGTCAAGCCAACTTTATGCCAGTTACTGTTTGAATTTCCTTAAAAATGACAGTTTAAAAGCCGAGGGTCCTGAGACCTTGTTTCATATCAGAAGTAACCTGCTCCGTCTTCTCTGTCGGTGTGTTGTCAGTTTCCTCTTTGCTGTGCAATGTATTTTTCACTGCGTGAGAACATGTGTAGTGCGAGAGCGGCATTGTTTGTTGGTCATAGCAGGGCCGTAACCACCATAGACAAGTCCCCCCCAATAATTAGAAATTGCCAAATGTCCCCCCCAATATTTGAAATTCTTGTACTGATCTGCTGTCCTCCATTACGCAGCGCTCTTGTTAAGATGAAAAAAAGCTTTAAAAGTAACATTTGCAATCTGCTCTGCCTCAGCAGCTAACAGCGCTTCTCAATGTCAAAATAATTGAACTGGCCAATCAAATCAAAGTAGGCGGGGTTTAGCGTTCACAGATGCTGAACGCGTCGCGAAGATTGAAAACATTGAAAGAGCATGGTAAGATGGAAGCTGCAAATCATTTAATGTTTAGTCAACTGTTTTACGATAGAAATGTTAAATGACCGACAGTTATATTCAGTGAAGCAAACTGCTCGACTTTTTTCTCAAATATGCCCATTTTAAGAGAGAGAGAGAGAGAGGAAATGTGCGTAGGTTAATTATCTGCATCTATTTGTCTGTCCCTACAAACTATGAAACTGTGAATTTAGTCCTACTTCAAAAACACGTCATTGCTGAGAAATATAATGCAGCGATTCAGTATGGAAACTATTTTATTACAATAAAAGTCGCGGGGCAGTGTTGACAAGTTTCTGTGAGCGAGTAATAATCAGAGGCGCGGGAAGTGGGGGTGTTTTTTTCTGTGGGCAACTGTTTAACTGTTGGGAATATAAAAAAATAAAAAAAATCGGAGTGTCTATTTAAGTGCAAATAGCCCGACTATTTGCACTAAGTCTACCCACAAACGTATGATTGGGATAGTCACATTTGCAAAAGACGACAATCAGTTGTCAGATGCAGTGGCGCAGATGGTAAAGTGTGTGTCACGCTCCTTTTGACACGATCGACTGGGGTTCGAATCTGCCTTTTGGCGAACATTTTTCTCCCTTTTCAAATTTCAAATCACATCACATCAGAAAAGCATTTATTTTTTAATAAAAATGAAGGAAATAATCAAAAAGTTGTAAATAAAGTATCGGGTAGGGTTAGGGAGGGCTTTTAATAAATCCATTTAATAATTTGAAATAAAATTAAAAATTACACAATAAGTTATTGCATACTGTTTTATAATGTATTACAATGCTGAGGTGCAGATAATTGCCACTATTTGCAATAAGTAATTAGCAGAATATCCTGCTATTTTAACATAGAATAAATAGAATCTAAAGCTATTTTGCACTGGGTAAATAGCATATCACTAAAAATAATGCTATTTTCACTTAATGTAAATTGCCTCTATCGCAACCCCCAGTTTTATATATATATATATATATATATATATATATATATATATATATATATATATATATATATATATATATATATATATATATATATATACACACACACACACACACACACATACACACACATATATACACACACACACACAAAATTGGTCCCCCCCAATGTTCAAGACATGGTTATGGCCTTGGGTCATAGCAACAGTAACTAAGGGGGGTGGGGCTTACCGATAGGTCAATTGGGTGTTTTTTTTTTTGTTTTGTTTTTTTTTTCACATTTTCATCAGAGAAATATAAAAAACATATGTCTTTGAGTCTTATCTCGCAAGGTCAACGCAAATTGTACTGGTTAAGCCCTGTTAAATGTGTTTTTGGAAAAATAACATCAAAACCTGATCTATTGCTCAATAGTAGACGATGATGATGGAGGGACAATATCTTCTCACTTTCTTTGATGTATCAGAGCATGCGTTTCAAATGACATGGTTTGCATTTTCTGCTAACAGTCAACAAATGAGGCAAACAATTACCTGTTTAGGAGAGCAAACTTTTAAGTTTTAAAGAATGACTGAACCGCAATTCCTCCAGCTCTGGTTGAGTAAAACAGATCATAGCTGATCAAAACTGTTTTTAAATGGATTCCTACATATGCATAAACATCTCCCATGCTATATTTAGAGCTTCATCTCCATTTAAGATTAGCTTCTAATTACCTCATTATGTTTATCATTTAAAGTTTCCCCATGCAACACATTCAAACTTAATTTACTCTGTTCTCAAACACCAATTACCAGTTCAGAGCCTCATTTGTGCACTTCAAACCAAACATTAGAAACACTCAAGTCATATTTTATCATATATACAGGCCTTCAGTATATCTACCAGTGCTTCCATGCAACTGTTTCTCTGTCTAATATTTTAGTAGACATTTTATTGGGTGAATGGACGTTTCATCACACAATCTCAGCACGATTCTCAAAATACACACGAGATAAAAGATTGCATGTCTGAAGCCACAGTCTCCTGACAGAAGAACAAACATCTGCCCCCCAACTGGACACTATTCACACATTTGTTCTCAATTCATAATCATGAAGAACTCAAAAAACGGATGCAACATGAATATAAATGATGCAGTATGTAGCAAAGAAATTACATTATTATAGACAATATATTTCAATACTTTTACTAACACTATGTTGCTATGTGATTTTTTTGGCGGCATAATCATATAAACGCAAATGTGTATATTTGTGCATATATATTGTATACATATGATATATAACACAGTTAAGGCAAACGGTTTATAATAAAGAGCTAATTTGTTTTGTTTCACCACACAGGACCTAAAAAGCCTTTAAACAAAAAGGAATGAGAAAATTACAAAAAAATAAATAAATAGTAATAGATGCAAAGTGCACATTTCCATACAGGTCAGCTTTTCATAACCACAAGAGAAGGAAGTGATTATCTGCTGCTGCAGACTTACAGTTTGTCTTTGAAAGGTTTGTAAACATGAAGCAATCAAAGGCAATGCATGCATGCAAATTTGAAGCCTATTATCCTGTTGAACAATTTAACAAATGACTTAACATATCTAATCTCACCTAGAAGAAAAATTCTTAGCTTGCCACAGGCTATAATAAGGCATGAATAAAACATTATCTTTCTCTTTTTACTGAAAAGTAAAGGGCAACGAATCTAAAAAAAGAAGACATTTCAAATAATTCCTTCAGGCTAAACATACCGTTTTTGTCTAGTCTAAAGCTCACACTGCTTCGTTAAGTAAAGCCATAGCTCAGTTCATCTTCTCCGATACAAAATGTTGCCAATTACAAGGTAAATTATTCATTAATAAACCCTCTAGATTTGCATTTTCGCTTGTTAAAAGGGATTTCCTCGGATACAAGAAGTTAATCTAAAAGTTCATTCAGATTCTGAATCAAGGAAAATTATTTTCTCCCCACAACACAGAAATTTATGCAGTAAATGCCATATCCTGAGGTTTCCAATCAGCTGGTTTCATTTGGTTGACTTCACTATGTACAACACATTTCTCTTAGAATTGGGAGAAAGAGGAAATTAAAAAAAGAACGTGGGGATTTCACAAGGGTGAGGTTACTACTTCTCTCTGTGAAACAATGTAATTGGACACATGACAGCTATTAGATGAAAGCAGGTTTTAGGTGCCTGAAAAACTACAGTGAGTGGGAGTGAGGGGCTTTCCTGTGAGTTTCGAACTGATGTGCCATAAGTGAATCTGATGGACATGTGAAAGTCATCATGTGAATTCCACATAAATTAACATTTAAAGCTAAACTAAACTTTTAGAATTCAGTTGGCTGTCTAAACACATATTTATATCCATCAAGTGTGACATCAATAAAAAAAAATGCCGGTAATAAAACTGACTGCTTAGTCAAACAGCAGTTGCTGTCTATATAAAAGAATCTACTAGAACCACTTAGCCATATGTGCTTGATCTGGGGCAGCGGAGCTATTACGCTACTGAGGGAAGTAATGGTTGTCTGGGGACAGTGTATAAATGGGATGCAGAAGGCAAGGGTACACATCCCCCATGATCTTCAGTGAAGCAGCTGAAAACTGGAAACTCTTTCGTTGTCAAAATCATTTTAAACACTGCTCAGAAAAGTTACATTAGTGCTGAAAAAAGCTCTGGCATCAATTGTTTGCCACATTTTGATGTTTTGTTAATGCAAAAAAAAAAAAAAATTCTAATATTCCTAAGTGTGGTTTAAGTGTCCAAATAAGTAAAGATTTGGTGAAATTTAGTGTATTGTTCTTTCACTTTGACCAGCATAAAAATGCTCTTGATCATTGTTGCATTGAAAACAATTCTGGGCCTCAGGTTCACTGATACAAGATAACACTTTAGATTTAGTTAATCCTCTTAAACTGTTCAGTGGTATCTTGGCCAGTGTTATTAGGTCCACAAGTCTCTAAGCCCAAGTTATTTCCTTCTGGACTGCTGAATGGATGTAGCAAGAGCTTGGAGGTGTGCAAATAACAATATTACAAAGAGCGATCTGAGCAGCCATGAAAGACTGAAAGAATGTGTGTCAGACACAGTCACACTGCACAGATTCAATTAGATATTTAATGGTTACATTCCTTACATGAAGGGCCAGGCTATTTCACAGGGGGTCAAGAGTGTTGCACGTCAGGGCTGCTAAAGCTGTGTTGGGATAAAAATTGAGAAATTTCTAGACTTCATCTAAAGTGCTGCTTGGGTCATGGGTTCAATTCCTAGGTAACACACAGTAGGTCTGTTTACATGCCCTCATTTTTGGCAATCTGAATGAATCCAATCCAATTTCAGATTCTGAAAGTTGTTTATATGAGAACTTTAAAATACAATTCACGTTTTCAATTACATTTGCATTACATATTCTGAACAAAACTTACTGCCGCGTACAGATCCAGAAAATGACACTGATAGATCGCAAGTAAGCTAAAATATATTTCACGAGAGCATTTTTTTTTTTTTAGGTCAGTCTACTCCATTGACCAGTTTGAAATGCAAGAGATTAAAAGAAACATAATCATATAACTTACGTAAACATAGGCACAATGTATTTTTAAATCAGATTGAGAAGATAGTCAATTCTATTGTTTACATGTTTATTTATTTTTGATTGTATTATTTCAGGTCTAAAGCATCCTTTCCAATCTGATGGAAGTTTTATTCAGATACTAAACTGAAGTGGATTTTCAATCCAGTTGAGCCATCAATTTGATTACTAATGGAATACTTGGTTGCACGGAAACATAGCTAAAGAGAAAATTGTACAGCTTGGATAAAAACCACCAGTCAAATGTATAAATGTATTTCAATCATGATAACTCTCGGAAGATTTTAACATGGTGATGGATATGACTATGTTAATGTATTTGGTCTTGGCAGAATAATTCTGCTACTATGCTGCTGCTGGTTTTTGCTGTAGTTGTAGATTATTGCTGCTGCTGCAAGCAAGTATAGGAACTTGCTACAGCCAATGCATATGGCGATACGGTGCTGTGAGTATTTAAGACATACTGCTACTGCTCAAATAGCATATAAAATAACCCATAGCAGATCTACACAGGTGGAGCTGGGGAAGGTGGAGGGTTTCAGAGAAACTCTGAAAGCGTGCTGCAAGAATCTCAAGTGAATGCTAGCCAACCATATAAATGCAAGGCAGTAAGCTCATTGGCTGCATATGCAGCATGAACCAATTAGCTTGTGCCAAGTCATTTAACTCTCTGAATATCATCAGTTACTTTAAAGGGTTACTCCACCCCAAAACTAAAATTTTGTCATTAATCACTTACCCCCCCATGTTGTTCCAAACCCTAAAAGCTTTGTTAGTCTTCGGAACACAATTTAAAATATTTTGGATGAAAACCGGGAGGTTTGTGACTGTCCCATTGACTGCCAAGTAAATTACACTGTCAAGGCAGAGAAAAGTATCAAAATCTGTGTCAGCGTAGCGCCATTTTGGAGACGAATTGTTGAATAAAAGTCATTATTTTTATTTTCTTTGCGTACAAAAAGTATTCTCGTCGCTTCATAAAATTCAGATTGAACCATGTTGGCAGATGGACCATTTTGACGATGTTTTTTATACTTTTCTGTGCCTTGACAGTGTAATTTACTTGGCAGTCAATGGGACAGTCACAAACCTCCCGGTTTTCATCCAAAATATTTTAAATTGTGTTCCGAAGACGAACAAAGCTTTTACGGGTTTGGAAAGACATGGTGGTGAGTAATTAATGACAAAATTTTCATTTTGGTGTGGAGTATCCCTTTAACTACCCGTCAGCCTGCGCC
This sequence comes from Onychostoma macrolepis, assembly GCF_012432095.1. Taxonomy (NCBI): domain Eukaryota; kingdom Metazoa; phylum Chordata; class Actinopteri; order Cypriniformes; family Cyprinidae; genus Onychostoma; species Onychostoma macrolepis. The sequence goes on along the minus strand of NC_081159.1, from coordinate 14,180,893 downwards.
ATCTAGAGTTTCATGGCTGAACTATATATTTTTTCTTTAAAATGCCTTCAGAATCACAGAGCAACTAGATCAAGTTTTGCAATGGATCATGTCAATGGCTTTACATGTACAAAACATTCTTGAACACTTTATTCATCCATTCATTGGTCCACTGACCTTCATACTGTGTTTTCATAACACTTACGCACTTTGAACAAAGATGTAAATTCTTGAAGATGCACTGCGTCAGTGTTCTAGGTCATTAAAAACAAAAGGTTGTTTGTTATTACAGTTCAAACAGGAGAAATTCATCTTAGGAGGAGCCGGGGGCTGTGGTAGCCCATCCATAACACGGGCATAACGCAGCCAGTACAAAAGCGCTGAGTCAGTTAGTCATCAAAGCAGCCTTTCCTTGGAAGACAAACATCCTCAGAGGAAGGTCACTTGGCCCCATGTTTACGAGCAGAACAGCTTGTGTGTAGGCGCTTCCCCCACACACAAAACCAACACTTTGTTTCACAATGTCAAAGCAGTGTGAATTTAAAGCCTTCCTATTTTGTTTTTCTCATTGACACAGGGTTGGTTTCTTTTATGCATCTTTGTGCTGATGCGATCTGGTGCAGAGCGTGTTTGTGCCAACACTGTAACGAATACAAAAGCTTTGGTGTCAGAGACAGACACGTAAATCTTTTTTACAAGAGGATAAGACTTTATTGTATAAAGGCTGTGGTCCTTTAAAGTGAACACTGCATTATGTCTGTAAAAACATTGTTAATGATAAAGGGCACATGTTATCTGCTGATGAATTTAAGAAATATAGGAAAACATAGAAAATGGTACTTTAAGTACAGGCATTGGAACTGAAAAAAAACAAAAAACTAAAAAAAAACTATTAAACAACATATGACACCTCCCTCCAAAAAAAGCCAAACACCTTACAAGCACCAGATGGTACATTTGACATTCAAGTACCTCATTCTGCCAGCATTAAATCTGAAGCAGGCACATACAATTGGGGAGTTTATTCATACGAATATACCCTGAACCATCGCTCTTCAGCTTCCATGAAGCTTACCACAGGAATGTTCACAAGTTTACTTGGAGAACTAACGAATTCTGTCCGAAAGAAGAGATAGGTGCTTTAGATGAGTTTTTCTCAACTGGTTTTGAAGCAACTATTTTTTAACAATATATTTGTCATACAATGCAGTTCAAAAAGTTTGTTGTCAGTAATATTAAATTTTAAAGAAATTAATACTTTTATTCACCAAGGACACATTTCTTCAATCAAAAGTGACAGTACAGAGACTTTTGTTATAAATTCTCTCAAATTTGTTCTTTGATATTATTATCCTGAAAAAAAAATCTGGGTTTCCATAAAAATAATGGTTTTGGTTAAAATATACAGTTTTTTACTTTGATAATCATTAGAAATGTTTATTGAGCACAAAGTCAGCATATTAAAATGGTTTCTGAAGGATCATGTGACTCTGAAGACTGGAGCAATGGCTGCTGAAAATTCAACTTTGTCATCACAAACAAAACATATTAAAAGAGAAAACGGTTATTTTAAATTGTAATAATATTTCACAATTTTACTGTTTCTACTGTATTTTGATCCAACAAGAGACTTAAAATGTACTTATTTATAAATAAGTGACCACACAGAACACACTATCATTTATCATCAAACACATTGGTATGTCATGCAATTTGATATCAAGTGATAATTTTCAACAAAACAACAATAAAAGATATGGGAACAATATTCTCTCAAAGTTATCCTAATTATATATTACAGGCCTGATTTTAGGCCATGATACAGCAGTTGAAAAGCACTGTATAGGCCAAATAAGGAGCTTAATAACAAGTCCTGACTCGTTACATAATGCATCATCGTTAGATTGACCAACCGGCATTGCATCAGTTGGCAGTGCACCAGAGCCTGGCAGACTCCATGATAATCCTGGATTTCTCTGCACAAGCTCTGACATATATGTGCACTTACCACACAAAACAATCCTCTTTGACAGATACGTCATTAAATAAAGTATTCTCAAAACGTTTCATTATATATTTGGTCATTTATGGAATTGCTCATGTTCACTGGAAACGTGATGAAATCTGCCATCAGGATTAAATCCCACGTTTTATACAAATTGCTTTGTTAGTATAGGGAAAATAGGCCTCTGCGTGATGTTGATTGTTTTGAATATGAAATTTGCTTATCCCAGCTGCAAGGTATAGAAGCCCATTTCTACAAAGACAAAAGCATTGCAAATTATGATATCCTAAATCATAGTTCTGAGATACAAGTCAAAATTAAGACCAAAAAAAAGTCATATTTGATCTTTTTTGTCAAAATTCTGAATTTTTAATCTCATATTTATGAATTAGTGTCTATTATGACTTTTTGTCATAATTACAAATTAAGAAGCCTCTTTTTCTTGTAGCAGAAGTGCACTTCATTTTTATGTCTCAAAATAGATGCGGCACATTCACACAAATGTGATTCACAATACTATGAGAAATCCAGAACTGTTCAACAGGAGTAAAACATCACTTAATATACCTAGAAAACACAGAGGTCTTATCAATGATGCAGCCTCGTCTGAAAATGACTTCTCTTTTGAAGACTCACTATTTCAAAGGGCGCATGTGGGCATAAAAGCTTTTGCTGTTGCCATAGCAATGCAGTCAGCTGCATGACATCAAATAAACGCTTTTGACGTTAGCTACTGGTGACCTAGAAAAACCTACTGAATATGAAGACCCACGGGGCATCAAAACCAATAACTCGTGAAAAAAAGAAATCGCACACCCAAGGATTAAAACAAATATGGATATTCTTATAAAAACAAGTGTGCCATCTTGAGATCTGTCAAAGTATAGTAAACAGTAACTTAATAATGTTCGTAATGTGTTTCTTAAAGATGGATCGTATCCTCTTATAATTAAATCAAAAGGAGGTACTTGTAGAGCTTGAAAAGCCCTCTCTAACTTCCCTGTCATACAGTCTGCTGCTGAGTTCGCTCAACTCATTATGTTGGCGGTCACTACTGTATTATTCAGATGGTTCCATGAGCGGATGTGTTCTAAATATAAAGCTTGTCCTTAACTGGTCCAGTGAATCAGACACCTCCCCCTCGAAACTCCCAAACACTGATTAAAATTCCAGAGCTCCAGCCGAGCTGCCCTGCCACTGTCATGGGACGCCAACCTAAATTAACAACCTCGGGCAGCTAGTCAATCATCAGTCAAATGTTCATGATACACTAATGGAAAACAACTTGTCCATCACTTCTGATGCACTTGCTATGACCATTGTGTATGTGATACTCTTGGGAAAAAAAACTAATATACATTTCATAAAAGGAAACTGTTCGCCAACAACAGACATTTGACTTGTCTTTTATGCATTTAGCAACAAAAGAGAAATAATTAACCAATAAAGTGTGCTGTAAATATTGCATTTAAAAAGAGCTCATTTAGACCGTCACTTGTTTTGTTCCTGAATAAATCAGTGTTTTGTAAAAATGTTGTAACTGTTGTAATAGTTGTATTACAACAGTTGTAATCCATGTTGTCTATAATATATCACTGAGCCAAAATTACTGCAGCCACATAAGGTGAATATAAGGTCACCATAAAATACAAGGCCAAAGACAATCATTCTAAAGCCTTTTTTTTTTTTTTTTTTCACAAACCTCCCATGATCTGCCTTCATCCCTTTAGCAAACAGATCATGCGTTACAGCAGAGAAGGTGGATGAGAGATCAGACTAATATAAGTTTGCAGAGAACAAAAGCACTGCAAAAAAAATCAATTTGGCTTTGGCACATTGTAATTGCATTAATCCTTAAAGCTCATCTCATTGGAGTTAAGTCTCTGCACTGATCTCATGTGTCGACTGGCTCTGCTGCACAGTCCCGTGGAGAAAGCCATTGTTTGACACGCATACGTTAGCATAATATTAGGCCTTGATCCTCCTGTGTGTCTGTGGGCAAACTGGATTCTCCCAGGTTTCATTAGGCAGAGAAAGCATGCATGCTGCCCAAAACATTACTGAATACAATATGATCTCCAACTGTTAGTATCCTCAGGACTGAGAGAGTTGCTTTAAAGAGCAACTGTTAGTTTGCTGCATGGCCCTGCACAGCTAAACATAAACCTAAATGAATGTCAGCCACTTGAATATTGAATACTGGTTTGCAGTACTTAATTAATAAATTGAGTTTTTAATAAATTAAAATTAAGTTAATCAAAAATAGATGATACAAAAATGCTGGTAAATTTTGAATAAATTAATCAAATGCAGTTTTAAATACCACACACTAAAGTGGTGCAAATATTCCGCTTTTCATTTGCATCCTGTACTGCTCCTGGCCTTCACTGTTATACACAAATGACAGATCAGTAAAGAACATCACAACCCATCTAGGGATGCAGCGATTTACCGGTTTTACGATTAACCGCGCTTTAAAACGTCACGGTTAATTAATCGTAAAGGCTCCGCTACACCGAGTGTTTCTGTTGTATGGAATGGAACTGTTGAAACATGAGCAAAACGAAAACAAAGTTACACTAGCGGTGCACCAGCTTAAAATGCCGTGCTTATCAGAGACACGGAGGCTACTAGATTAACTATGACAGAGGAACCAAACAGTGATCCTTTATTTCCACCAGAGAAATGACTGAATTCGATAGTGTGGGACCATTTTAAATTTGGGTACATCAATATTGCCGTAAAAATCGCTGTTAAAGAGTGAATACATAAGGGATAATGCACAGCTAGCCAACCTGTTCTCCTGTGCAATAAACGATTTTAATGCACGACGTGAAGGCAAGGACCACCTGACGCAACGTTCGTTAGCTCGAACATTCTGCCGCTTCAGAGATGAAATAGTGCAGTGAGAGAGAGCGCGAGCGCGTGTGTGAAGCGCGAGCAGTCAGCGGAGGCTCGCGAAGCGGAGCCAGGCGCGAGTATAAACGAGGCTTTAGCCTACCTGCATCTGCGTCACTACAAACAATGAAGATTTGAGTTTAGTTATTTAAACAGTCATTTTACCCCCTCTTTGCTGATTAATATAATGTAGCGATCCAGTATCTAAGCGATTTTATTAATGAAAGTCGCTGGGCAGCGTTGACAACACGTTTCTGTCCTCCTAAATGTTTGTGGGCAGCTCGATCTCGATCTCACAAACCAAAATAATAGACATGATTTTCTCAGGCCTTATGTAAAATCAGATGAATAAAGATTATTAAAATGAATAAGTATTGATGACAGTTGATTACAATAATAGTTTAGTTTATTCCCCTCATTAGTAACAGTGTCCTCTGTGGGATAAATAAAGTTAATATTAGTCATATATTAATAATACTTCATTAATATTGTGATTTATCATCCCTGTTATAGTATTATTCATAAGTCAATTTATTTTTCACCATCTTTCCAAGTTCTGTACCTCAGGTCCAAAAGAAATGTAGAAAGAATTAAATGAAAACACCAAATACATTTGTTATTTTCAAAAGGGAAATACTGACAGAGGTCACCTTTTTTAATTCCAATAGGAGAGATGGACTTTTTTTTTCTTTAGTATTATTATTTTGTGCTGTATTATTGGTTACTGTGTTATTTCTGTTTCAAAAGGCAGCAATAAATAACACTTTAATATCTAAAGAGTGTTTATGTGATTTTATGTTGTGAAATGAATAAATGCATAATAATCGTAATAATCGTGAAACCGTGATTATTCCTCAGACTATAATCGTACCAACAATATCTATAATCGTTGCATCCCTAAACCCATCATAGGGCAAGGAAGTGGCAACAGGTAACACTTTACAATAAGGGTACTTGAATAATCATGTACTAATGCCTAAATTAATACTTAATTCATCAAATATTAATGATTATTACATTTGTTAACTACTCATGAATTGATGAAGCGCTGTCCTTAACTACAACTGGAGTCATTAGGATTCACAAATGAATAACGGCAGTCTTAACTACACGTTAGTACATGTTTGATAGTTAATGCATTAATTAACATTTATGGGTGAATTACATCAAACAGCCTCTTTAAGAAATAATAAGAAATACTGTGGCTTTTAAATAAATTAAAATAATTTAATATCATAATTTGAGCTTTTGAAATTTGACATCTTCAGCTTTATGACTGATCTTGTCTGTTTTGTGTTCTCTTTCCCTTGAAACTCACCCTGCTGTGATTTATAAACAGCTAAATAAAAATAAAACCTCAAAATCCACAAAGAACATTTGTAGAACAATCCTGAAGAAATGCCCGGAAACAGTTCACTGTCCATCCAGACGCAGGCCATGATGATAGAGACCTCTGCTCTCAGACTTCTTCAAAATCCACACCACATCTCTTAACCGTGCTGAGTACTCACTGTGTTAGTACATGTGTATTTGATAGTAATATATAAAATAAATCATGAGCTGAGTTTAGTAGGTAGTTAACAGTGAATTAATTATGATTGGGCACCCTAAAGTAAAGTCATGTCAAAATAATGCATTAACAAGCCATAAGTTAATGTTAGTGTATGGGTAGTTAATAATGGGTTGATAAGTAAACTCATGAGACAATGATGCATTACCAAATCATCAAATAAAAACCATTAAACATGCTGTAAGAGTCATCTTTATTCCTTTACACTACCGGTACAACAAACAATGATAAAAGTTATGTATAGTTCTTTTATTATTTATTTACATCATTTAACATATATGGACTCAAAAGAAAGTCCAAACATACCTGTAAAAACACATAAGGCAAAATATAAAGGTAAAATATGGGGTGTTAAAAAGCTAATGCTAATCGAAGCAAAAAATCAAATGACAAAACAGCACTGATAAATACTGTACACAACTTTCAAAAGATTAATTAATTAACTTAATGATAAATTAATTCGGTTTAAAAAAAAAAAAAAAAGCAGCCAACATTTATTAGATCAAAATGGCAACAAACTTTACGCGCCGAGCAGCGCTTAGAGTGCCACACTAATGAGTGTCCCACCAGAAACAAACCCTACATACTGTAGTCCAGTTTATTCGAAAATATTAAATTATTGCTCGTTGAAAGTATTAGTGCCATTAATTAAACATACGTTAGATCAAACGTGAAAACAGACTAATAACTATCACTAATATTTTATATTATTCGTTTATGTTTAGTCATAACATTATTTTGACATGACTTTACTTTAGGGGGCCCAATCATAATTCACTCACTGTTAACTACCTACTAAGCTCAGCTCATGATTCAGGATTGTTCTACAAATGTTCTTTGTGGATTGAGGTTTTATTTTATTTAGCTGTTTATAAATCACAGCAGGGTGAGTTTAAAGGGAAAGAGAACAACACAAAACAAGATCAGTTATTAGTGTATTTAGTATTTTCTACACTTGATGATGAGGATCAACTAATCAGTAATGTTTATGGCAAAGCTGAAGATGTAAAAAGCTCAAAATTGTTTAACAACAGTTAAAACAATTATAGTGTCAAATTGTTTTAATTTATTTCAAAGCCACAGTATTTCTTAGTATTTCTTAAAGAGGATGTTTGATTTAGTTTACCCATAAACGTTAATAAATGCATTAACTATCAAACATGTACTAACGTGTAGTTAAGGTTGCCGTTATTCATGCGTGAGTTCATATGACTCTGGTTGTAGTTAAGGATAGCTCTTCATTAATTCATGATTAGTTAACAACTTTAATAATCATTAGTACTTAATGAATTAAGTATTAATTTAGGCATTAGTACATGATTATTCATGTACCCTTATTGTAAAGAGTGACCGTGGCAACATGACAAACTGTTAAGACAAATTGATTATTTGTGCCACATTAAAGATGTAGCTGTCTGTTTCCTCATGCATTTGGCTCTATGAGTAACTGAATAAGTCATTTGCTACTTGGCACTTCCTGCTGCTGACCAACTTTATGGAGATGCAGATTTCATTTTCCAACAGGACTTGGCACCTGCACACAGTGCCAAAGCAACCAGTATCTGGTTTAAGGACCATGGTATCCCTGTTCTTAATTGGCCAGCAAATTCTATGGGGTATTGTGAAGAGGAAGATGCGATTATGCCAGACCCAACAATGCAGAAGAGCTGAAGGCCACTATCAGAGCAACCTGGGCTCTCATAACACCTGAGCAGTGCCACAGACTGATCGACTCCATGCCACGCCGCATTGCTGCAGTAATTCAGGCAAAAGGAGCCCCAACTAAGTATTGAGTGCTGTACATGCTCATACTTTTCATGTTCATACTTTTCAGTTGGCCAAGATTTCTAAAAATCCTCTCTTTGTATTGGTCTTAAGTAATATTCTAATTTTCTGAGATACTGAATTAAAAGAAATAAACATTTGAAATATATCAGTCTGTGTGTAATGAATGAATATAATATACAAGTTTCACTTTTTGAATGGAATTAGTGAAATAAATCAACTTTTTGATGATATTCTAATTATATGACCAGCACCTGTGTATTGAAACTGAGCAAGTTTTGCTGTTTTGCAATGTCCAGTTGCTTATTGGTGGACTGAAAATATAAGAATCAAACACACAGAGGAATGTGTCAATGTGTCAAAACCACATTTTATCCATTACATCTTTTCTTCAAACATTCAGAATAAAGGGAATATGATTTGCTTACTGCATTGTGATCCCCCAGCGGTTTTTCAATCAGTGTCCCGAATATGGTGGGCTGCAAAAAAACCCAGAAATCAATCAATCAATAGAGGAACACAAAAGTTGACACACAGGTCATGAGGAAAGTGTAACAAGTTTAAGCTTCCTTCTACATTACGAGGATGTATAAACACCACATGATGTTGTCATGATCACAGGCAATTCAGACGACTGACAGATAAACTAGATTAGAGTCATTAGACAAAGTTAGTTACTGCAAACTCAAGTTACATAAGAGCTCAAACTGCACCCAGACTCGTAACATAACATTAGAAAAGCTTTGCAAACGGAACACGACAACCACGCCATTCACATCCTCTTATTTATTGACATTTTTTAGGATAGTAAAGCTTAAAGATTGTTGACAATTACTTCCCTGTTTGCCATTAACAGCTTTGCATAATGATTTGTTAATCATATTTTGCATACCACAAGTATTTTTACTGCACAGCCAATATGCATCCTAACAATATTATGGGCACTGTTCTAGTATCCATATCATTTCCCATGCTTCGTTGAATGTGTCATTATATTCACACATGACATATTGCAAAAGTGACATGGATTCAGTGCTAAAACTGGAAAGAGAGATGCTGACCATTCAATAGGTGATTGCTTTGTTTTATCAGCTTTATTGAACCATTCCATAATTAAGCAATCAATATGCCTAACATCAACCTACAAGAGATTAATAAATAAATCAGACTGATTTATTAGCTTTACTGATCTCAGCAGGTGTCCATGTCAAGATTAATGGAAAATGTGTGACTGTAATATAGACAGAAGAAAGAGGAGCTCGTTTGGCTAATTAAAGTCTAGACCTTCAAATAACAAATGAGACAACACGGCAGAAAGCATCTCGCCCTGCAAGTCCATCGGTCAGTGATCCAAAGCAATTAACAAAACAACATTGCTACATTACAGCACCCGGTGGCTCCGCCAGAGAATGAGAAAATGACAGAATAGGAAGCAAAGCAAGTCATGCATGTAATTAAAACCATTCCACTAATACAACGACTGCAATCGTAATGGGCTACACTAACAATCCTTCTTCCCCAGTAAAACTACTTGAGTTGCAAGTCCCGTCTTGCATTTATTGCGGTTGGCTGTGTCAGAAAGGTAATCCATGTTGACTTAATCAGAAGGATGTTTGGAGTTTGGCACAGCTGGAAAGAATGTGATCATGGATAATCTGAGGGCTGGATCATTCATCGACCTATTAATTATAATCTGTCTACAGTTCCACAGTTTTTAATACCATGTTGTCTAGCTCAGTATGTATGGTAACGCTTTACAACAACGGTAACATTAGTTCATTCAATATTTACTGTAAAATACCAGCAGCTGTGGTTGCCAGAACTTCACTGTAAAAAATATGGTAGCAACATTTTAGGTTTTACAGACTTAACTTAAATTCACAAAAAAAAAAAAAAAAAAAAGTATTTCATTAACTGATGTATTGTTAATATACCAACATATGGAAGTATTAATATCCATTTTGAACCATTGTAATACACTGATAACAAACAAAAACAGGTGGTGATCAGAAAGTCACATAATGAATCGATGCAATAATCATTTCTCTCTCTCTCTCTCTCTATATATATATATATATATAGCTGTGCAATAATAGAGTTTTTTTTTTAAATAGTATTGCATATAGTATTGTGGCCCAAGTAGTATATTAATAATATAGCATTAACCTAGATCAATAAATTCTGTAACAAGAGTGCATTAGTTTATTATTTCACGATGCCTAATGTATTAACTAATGTTAACAAATTGAGTCTTATTGTAAAGTGTTAATGAAAGCATTCAGGGACTTTAATTTCAAGCCTTCATGCCACCATGGTTCTTAACACTTAGAGGACTTGGCTTTAACACATTGTATTTGCTTCAACAACTGTCAAGCATGTCCAGGGCTGTTCCAAGGCAAGATTCAAGTTTTCCGGTAATCTTCAACCATGCAAACAACACGGTCTGAAGGGCAGAACAGGAACCCGCCATCCTCAGGTGCCAGGAACCAGACATTTCACACACAGTTTGCTCACTGGAACATCAGTTCCTGGCACTGAAGGAGCCAAACCGTGTCTACTGAGGTTTCTGCTTTAATGGAAACACTGGGGGAATCCATGCTGCTGCCACAGGTGCACCAGACCCCTCTAATCACACAGATGATTGCCTCTTCTGTCACACTGATGTCTGTGTGAAAAACAGATGCTCACCTACATGTTATCTCAGTAAATTGCATTCCCTATAATTCAAGAATCAACTATTAACTCTGCAAATATAGTGACAAACAAGACAAGCATAATGAAATCATCCTCCTTCCACTGCCATTTAAACTGTCAAAGCATAAATTCAACTCATCAGGTTGATTACGAGCTCCTTCTGTGTGTTTTAAATAAATTGATTGACTGCCATTGTGAGCAAACTTGGTGAGCTCGAGTGAAATTTATACTTCGTGAATGGAACTAACTGTAGGGTAAAGGGTCAAAGAAAGATTTCTCAAATTAATGGATCTCCAGTTGATTTCAGATTTAGACTTAGACAGATAGGTCTGAATCAATCCTGAGCATTGACTTATAAATCTCTGTCTGAGAGCAGACAGTTGAAGGATGTCTGGCAGTTCTGAAAGTTGTCGATTAGTCATCCTGAAGTGTTGTCTCTCTTCTGGGATTCATTCGTCAATGTACAATGCAGTCGTGCTACTCTGACTGAAGATATTTCTGAAACCATGTGAACATAAAATCAAAGAAGCTTAGTGCTAAAGTCTGGAGTTTAATTCTGAATTCTGAATTTTATCCAGCAAGGACGTTAAATTGATCAAAAGAGTCAGTAAAAACATTTGGAATGTTACAAAAGAGTTGTATAAAAGGTAAAATGTTTATTTTATTTTATTTATTAAATTTTTTTTAAAATTAGAATAATGAAATATGTTTGCATATAATCAAATTTTGCTGTAATCTCAGTATTGAGTATGAAACATGATCAGGGGGCATATTACAGAACGATCTTAATTTTAGAATCCTCTCTTATCAATTTCAGTTAGGACTTCATTTAGGACAAAAGCTATTAGAAAACAACATTTCCTAAGTGCATCATATCTCAACTAAAGATAGGAAAAGGGTATTACAAAAGCACCCTAACTCAACAAAATAATGGTCTAAACTTTAGGACAACCCCACTTGAAAACCTTCTTGAAATGAAAATGACAGTGTGGCCTCTTCTAGAGAGCAGTGTTTCTAAAGTAAAAGAAGTAAGCACAGGAGACTCAGCTGCTTACTGTAACTCAGTATGACCCAGTGTGTGATAATGTCAGCCCTGTTTATGTTGGGTCAAAAGTAAGCTTAAACTCACATTTTAGTGGCGAGCAGCTGCTCTTGAAAACACCAAGGGGCGTGTGTGCCTGTGTGTGAGAATGAATGAGTGCTTCAGCATCTTAGATAGTACCCAACATTCTTCTAATGCAAACGTCATCCAAATTTGCAAAGATAAACAAACTAAAAAAAAAAAAAAAATCAGTTCTGGAATCCCTCCTCAGAAGGCATATCTTTTATGAGCATAAAAATCTTCTCAGTTCTGTCTGAGACCCAGAACATAACTTATTAACACATGCATGGTCAACGTCAAAGTCAGCTTTACTGTCATGTTTAACACACTACAGAGGAAAAACAAATGTGGAAATGTGATTCCTTCAGGAAATTGCAGTTTAGACATGACACGAATATTACACAAGTATTACAGTGAACAAACATTAAATACAGACAAGAAGTAACAATGCTAGACAGGAAACATTAGATGAAAGCATAGCTGAATAATGGATATGTATATATTGCATTTTAAAGAAATTCAAACTGAAAAGTTATTTTAAATTGTAATGTACGATTTAAACCAGTACCGAATACAAACCCAAACTTTTCTACAGTTAAAATATAATTATTATAATAATATAATATTATAATATATAAATTATTACTTTTATTAATTATACTTTATTGCCTACTAGTAAAGGCATACATGTCTCAATAGATTACTGTCAATAAAATATAGATTATATATTATAACATATTACGTGGATAAATCAGTTTTTTCTTGCCACTCAATGCACTTGCCTGTGAGTAAAATATTAAGATTACAATTAGTGATTCCAAAGCCAGTCAAACTCATACTGTAGGTGACCCTGGACCACAAAACCAGTCATAAGGGTAAATTTTTTTAAAATTGAGATTTATACATCTATATATAAATAAGCTTTCCATTGATGTATGGTATGTTAGGATAGGACAATATTTGGCCGAGATACAATCATTTGAAAATCTTGAATCTGAGGGTGCAAAAAAAAAAAAAAATCAAAATATTGAGAAAATCATCTTTAAAATCGTTTAAGTTCTTAGCAATGCATATTACTAATCAAAAATTAAGTTTTGATATATTTATGGTAGACAATTTACAAAATATCTTCATGAAACATGATCTTTACTTAATATCCTAATGATTTTTGGTATAAAAGAAAAATCAACAATTTTGACCCATACAATGTATTGTTGCCTATTGCTACAAACCCGTGCTACTTATGACTGGTTTTGTGGTCCAGGGTCACATATAATGTGTATCCACCTTATTTTTCAATGTGGAAGTAAGCTGTTTTCTGTGAATGTGTAAGGCTGCCTGTTCATTAGCTGCTGTAGGGAAATAGCGAGAAGAATAACAAAGTGGAGTAAATGGTAAAACTGTTTACACTACAAACCATTGTGTTCGTAATTAAAACAATACATTAAAATAATATGGTAAGACACCAGTTTGCAATATCAAGCAGCAAAATAAGCTGTTTTGGACAGCTAAAAATAGCTGGAAGCGGATGACACTGGAAGCCTCGCACATAAAATTTACAAATGGCCGTGTCCGCTCTTACAGGAAAAATAAGGTGGATTGGGCAGACAGTTTCATTCTGGCACTGATTCTCAGACAGGTCAGTTTCCACAGGTTGCTGTAGCTAATCTTAGCTATGGCCGCAATAGCAGACAACAAACGGAGGCCAGCAGGAGCTCAGTGCAAGCCTCAATCAAGCCGGCCATCCAATTCTTAATCAACTGGAGTAGAGTCTTGGCAGAGATCTGTGCGTGAAACAACAACTGCATGCAGTGGCATAATGAGGGTCCGTTAAATCCTCCTCACCTCGTGACATGGAGGAAAAAAAAAAAAAAAAATCAATACCTTTCCACTTTTTTAGCATCTCACCGTAGCACATTTGTGCAGAGCACACAAGCCTGATTTATGCGGCATAGCAGACATGCTAATGTTTTTAGTCCAATCAAAGTTCCAATGACAGGTCAGTGCAGTTATTACACATTCAGCAACCTTTGGTAGTGATGTATTGCTTTTGTCCATACTGCCAAAGACGCTACAGCTAGTATACAGCTAGTGCACCACTATAGCTTCCCTCATGTGTCTGCTGACCTCTTTATTAGTTGAGTGTAATGTGTCATCATTTAGATGTGAATGGACCACATCTGTCATGACCTATACATAATCCACTTACACTGTATAATAATATAAAGGAAAGATTTGATCAATCAAATCACAGAGCATTTATTTTATCCCTTCATCCTCTCAGCTGCAAATCCTGAATCTTTTCAAGACTACAGCCAAAACTACAAATGTTTCACTAAGTTGCAACACCAGTATATTAAAGTGCCCCTATTATGGATTTTTGAAAATTACCTTTCATGCAGTGTGTATCTGAATGAAAACATCCTCATCAAGTGAATGAAAACATCCTGCAAAGTTTTACATCTGAAAGTGCACCGTGTCTAAAGTTATTGTCTCTCAAAAGAAAGAGTCGACTCTGAATCATTAAAATGAGTCGTTTTTAAAACAAGTTAGTTAAGTTAAGTTAGTGACGTATTGTCAAGTATGGTGACCCATACTTGAAATCCCAAACATTAGCCATTTCCCTACAGCAGCTAACTTGTTGCGCATGCAGACCTGGGAAAACTTGATTTTCGCGTTGGTCTGAATGAAAATGCAAATTCATTCTTTGCCACTAGATGCCGCTTTTGGAGCAGTACAAATAGCTGTTGAAAATGAAACCGACCAATCATCGCAGATTAGCGTCACGCAAAGGAGGAGTTTGGAAAAATTTTTCGTTGAGTGAATCTTTTGGGAGTCGTTGAGCAAATAAGGTAAAAATAAATGCATATTATAAGACAATGAAAGTGTTTTTTGACCTTGCATGCATGTCAACCTGTTGTTGGGGACTCCCAAAACCAAAATATGAACCTTTCATAACTCATAATAGGGGCACTTTAATAAATAAAAGCAGAGTAGGGCCTACTTTTTTACAAAATAAAAGTAACAAACTAAACAATTGTTTTTTTTTTTTTAATTCATGCATAACTTTTTGACATTCCTTAAAAATGCAGTTTTACTCTGCATTATGTACACGGTAATAAAAATGTAGTGCCATTTATGAAGCATTTTATGAATCTCACTGAATTAAGCACTCACACCAAGCAGCCATTTAACTGATATGAAGAAAGTCCAAAAAAAAAAAAAAAAAAAAAGAACAGCTTCGTGCTAAATGTTTTTGCTGTCTTTTACAGCAGATATGGATAAACAAAGGAAAGGAATTTACATAGAATCAGCATCTTTGGCCCACTAAAAGATTTGCTTGCATAAACGTACTTCCAAATTATGTTATTGTGTTAGTGGTTTGAATATTATGTTACAGAAGGTGTTATTAGCATTTACCAATGAAATGTATTGCGATCATGTGTTAGTTATAATGGAAACATTTTGGTATTTGATTACTCCAGGCCACTGTAGCCCTCCAGAAGTTTGGACATTCTAGACAAAGTGAGGTTTTGGACAATATCAGTAGAATGCTGTTTGCAATTGCAATTTATCAAATAATAATACTAAAGACTAGTAATAATGATTTCATGTTTGATTACATAAAAACGGCAATAAATACAGTACCATTCAAAAGCTGGGTGTCAGTAAGATTTTAAAAAAAGAAATGACCACTTTTATTCAACAAGGATGCTTTAAATTGATCAAAAGTAACAGCACAGAAATGTATTGTTACTATTTCTTTCTATTTCAAATAAATGCTGTCTGCAATGTTTTCATCAAAATTGTTTGTGCTAATCAATGTAAAGTCATCACAAAGCAAGGATTTATGCTAATATTGTCCAAAACCCACTTTGCCTAGGGAGTTTCCAAACTTTTGGGGTGTTTTTTTTTTTCATGGTCCTGTGAAAGTATAAAATATACAGGTGTTTAAATAAAAGCTCCTTTTTGCCTTGATTAGTGAGGAATATGTTTTGATCAAACAGGCATAAAGCATTCACGCTAATCCTCCACTGGCATAAAAGGTTGAGCTCATAAAGGAGAGGGTGCAACGAAAAACAAGCCCAGTCCAAGGAGCCTTTTGATGTCAAAGAGACCACAAAGTGAAACACGAGACCCCCTTAATGCTAGTCTCACACACCACAATAGTTTTTTTTCTTAAGTAATTTAAGTTTGAAGGCAGATTTCACAGGTCTAATTGTTGTTATCATTGCATAATGCCCCTTTATGTCACTTTTTAATGAAGTGCTTTTATTACAATTTGGCCCTGTGAGCCAAGTGTAAAAGTCAGGTGAGCCTCATCAAAAACTTTTGCAACACAATCCATCCGCCACATTCCCATCAACTCTTTCTTTCTGAACTCAGCTGCTCACCTCAAAAAAAAAAAACACTGGCATCAAATGCATAGTATCAAAGAGTCAGATAAACCCAGTCGACCCCGGCTGCGGTTGAGCCTGAGCACGGCTGCCTTGAGAACAAGTGGAGCACATGCTGACAGAAAGAGAATCTGAATTTGGGAAGATGAAAGTCATGTTTAAGCATTCCTAGACGCTCTCTTCAGAAGGACCGTGACTGTGTATGTGCGCGAGGATCAAAGCTTCGCCTCCAGTGCCGGGCTGATGGTGGAGTGTGTGGGGGCTACCGAGGTCCCTGTGTGAATGGGGACAGGGAAGAGCTCTGGGCTTTGATGGAGAGCTTGTGCCTGATCCCCCGTCACTGCTGCATTGTCTGAAGGGCAGGGACAGTGGATCAGGCTACAAGCTCGCTATATGAAGTGCATTGGTGTTCATGCTGTTCACAGGTGTAAAAAAAAAAAAAAAAAGACCTTCTTCAGTGATGTCATCAGAGTGAGTGAAGTGAGAAATGTTTAGATATTGCTTTTTATACAAACAAATGGTCTTTGCACAAAAAAAGTATTCTCATAGCTTCATAACATTATAGTTGATCCACTGATGTCATATGGACTATTTTAACGATGACCTTACTACCTTTCTGGGCCGTTAACGTGTCAAATGCTGTCTATGCAGGGTCATAGTTCTCGGATTTCATCAAAAATATCATAATTTGTGTTCCACAGATGAACGAAGGTCTTACAGGTTTGGAAAGACATAAGGGTGAGTAATTAATGAGAGAATTTTCATTTTTGGGTGAACTATTCCTTTAAATACTCATATCCTAGCTTAAATGGATAATTTACCCAAGAATGTAAATTCTGTCATCATTTACTCACCCTCATGTCGTTCCAATGTTAGACTTGTGTTTATCTTCAGAGCACAAATGAAGATATATTTAATATTCTCTCAGATTTTGTCCATCCACTGAAACTGTAAGTAATGAAGATCTTATGGGTTTGTAACGACATGAGGGTGAGTAAATGATCACAGCAATTTTTATTTTTTAATATGCAAATACAACTACACATCAGTCATTCATAGCTTGATTTCTCAGAGGAGGGTATTTTTTCTTTGATACTTTCGAAACATTGGGCTCCATTCGCTAATATATTGAAACAATTTTTACATTTATGCACACAGGAAAAAGTACTCACACAAGATTTCCTTCAGATATATACTTTGTACCAACACCAATATTTTTCTTCTGCTCACTCCAATAAGCTGATGAATTAGGACTGTCGAGTGTGTCATTTCAGTTTGTTGTAAATTGTTTGAACAAACTGTCTGAACATCATGTATTCGGGATAACGGTCTGAAAATGTTTATTATAAAATGATTTATATCATCATCAATATCAATATTAGTATTTTAGCCATTTGAAATCATACACTGTAGCTTTAAGCTCAGTTTTGTTTTTTGTTCTGTCTGAGTAGTATATTCAGGTGTGCAATACGGTATGTATAAATATATGTTTGATATATTTTAGGTCTGACTGTCAAAAAACAGTGGTGGGAAAATATCAGTGATGTCTCCTGCCTCAGGGTAACTGCAGCTTGTGCACTAAAATCAATACTTTCTATTCCCTATAGGACATGACACAGAGGAGAGACTCAGATAGAGAACATACCCGTTGTTTGGTGACATGCCTCAGTCCGATGTGTGGCTGACTCCTGCACTGTGGAGGGAAGAAAAGAGAATTTATTGCTCTAGCACACACAGAAACATTTCAACAGCTTGAAAAGAGAACACTGAACATACAAATTTCAGTCCAGATTATAAGTACAGTATTATAAGCTGCATGATAGTTATGAATACAAATCAAACATGGCAACCACACAAAGGTCGTCAGAAAAAGTTTCAAAATTTGACAGCAAATTTTATTCCTAGAGCTGTATTCAAAAGTCACTCTCAGAAATAAGTACAAAACCTTCCACTGGGGCAGTACCCTTTCAAAAGGTCTAGTACCCTACTCTGAATTAAGAGATAATTTAGTTCCTCCAAATGGAGTTCCTAGAACCAAATATGTTCCAAGATCCTGCTGTGTGAACAATTAAAAAAGCAGAAACTCCCTACGCCAATATTTCTAGGAACTATGAAAAGGTTCCTCTGGTGCGAAAGCCCCTAATATGTACCTTTTAGGAACCATTATGCACACTTTAGTACAAAGGTGTACCTTTTGTCACTGCTGCCCCAGTGAGAGCTTTTGTACCCTTTGTTTCTGAGAGTGCAGGATACAGTGTGAGTTCTTGTAAAATAATTTATGTTAATATTCAAATTGGGCCAGTAAGTGAGTTTAAAAACTCAACCAACTCACCATATTAATCTAAAAATAACTGAATATAATCATTAGGGCAAAAAATAAAAATAAACAAATGCTATATTTTTGAGGGAAATAATTTGAGTCCTAAT
Organism: Onychostoma macrolepis; assembly: GCF_012432095.1. Classification (NCBI taxonomy): domain Eukaryota; kingdom Metazoa; phylum Chordata; class Actinopteri; order Cypriniformes; family Cyprinidae; genus Onychostoma; species Onychostoma macrolepis. Next base: position 14,162,036 of record NC_081159.1, on the reverse strand, counting down.
GTTAAATATATATAGATATATATGGGAGCTTTTTTTTTTTTGGCGAGTATGTTGAGCTTTTTGAAACCGGTGTGTCACATTTCAAATGTGACGTGTGAAAGCAAACAAGCTTGCATTTTATTTCCAAAGACGAGGCTCATAAAAAGTCTGCAGTTGAGTCTGTCACTGCTCAGAGCCTGCGCTTCACCAGCTGTATAAACACACACAAAAATACCTTACCTGACTCGAATCACGATGCCTCCTCACAAAACCAAAAATTACCCCTCGTACACTCACACACACACAAACCACTCGGACCTCCTCAAATTCATGTCTAAAGATTTAAACACCGACCTGAACCAAAGCCCACTGCTCCCTTTATTGGTGGGCAAAGCAATTACCTGGGAAACAGGTAACGGCCGAGTTGATTTTTCGACTGTGAATTTATTCAGCTGATGTAAGACATAACACAGGGCCTTGGGAAACAACACCTGCTCCAACCCATCAAAGATGATGGACCTTTCCATAAGAGCTGAAACTTATTTACCTAATGGGCAAATTTAAAATGCAAAATAAGCCATTAGGGTCCAAATCAATTACACAATAGAACAGAAAAATGTTGCCATTTAAATTCATCAGTAAACTCAATATCTGAGAGTGAGACCCATGAACAAATCATGAGAGAGGATAGACAATTGCTAACAGAAACCACGTCACATAAGAGTTCTTCATTATGAGGGAGACCGGTTGCCTAGTTACCACAGCAGCCTGCTACGTGTATGTTCTTGGGCCGGTCTACAGAATCTATGTCACGCTCCATTGTGACTGCTGCCTGCGAGGCCAAACACCTCCTTTAGGTAACGCATGTGTGTGTGGGAGAGCGCTCTCCAGGTCTTTGGCTGACGTGGGTGATTACATGCAAAAGGGTTCAGGAGACTGATATCTTCATGCAGGGAATCAAAAAAAGTAAAAAATATTTTAAATTATATTTCACTCAGTGTTTAAAAGAAGTCAAAACTCTCACATGTACCTTAGTTAAAAAAAAAGAAAAAGTAAAATACATTTATTTCATACTAAGTATAGTTCAAATCCATTAACATATTTACTAACATACTGCTTGAGACTCACTAATATAAAAATTATAATTAAAATTTATTTGGAGTACTGTTTGTGCGCAATGCACATTTCTTAATATTAAGCCTAAAATGGGTTTTGTCGTCATTATTGATGAGGATTGTATGATTTTTGAATAATATCAGTCATTAAATGCAAGATATTTAAAGTGTACCTGAAGTATACTTGCAATAGTTCCACTTTAGCACAATCAAATATACTTAAGTAAATATTTATTTGGACTACTTACACACAGTTCAAGTGCATTAAGTACAAAATTAGTTGTGCCAATTTAGCAGACTTTAAGTATACCAGTTTAGTATACCATGTGACCCTGGACCACAAAACCAGTCATAAGGGTAATTTCTTATTAATAAATAAGCTTTCCATTCATGTATGGTTTGTTATATGACAATATTTGGCCGAGATACAACTATTTGAATATCTGGAATCTGAGGGAGCAAAAAAAAATTTAATTAAAAATAAAAAAAATTGAGAAAATCGTCTTTAAAGTTGACAAAATGAAGTTCCTAACAATGCATATTACTAATCAAAAATTAAGTTTTGATATATTTACAGTAGCAAATTTACAAAATATCCTTATGGAACATGATCTTTACTTAATACCCTAATGATTTTTGGCATAAAAGAAAAATCGATCATTTTGATCTATTGTTGGCTATTGCTACAAATATACCTGTGCTACTTATGACTGGTTTTGTGGTCCAGGGTCACAAATATGTAAATGTATTTGTAGTATACTTAGCATGAAAAATGTATTTCAAATTCATTTTAGTATATGTATTTTCCACTAGGTTAGCTCTGACAAAATCAACTAATACAGCATAAGGCAGCAGACTTTCTGAAAGAGCAAAATAAATAAATAAAATTAATAAGCAAACAAACCTTAAACCTTTATTTTTTCAGTATTGCAGTGTAGCACTGTTCATACATTTTTATAAAAGATGGGCTTTATTAGGTGTTCATAAACTGAGTAGCATGTCCTATCCCAAGGACATGGTGGATGACAACTGATCTTACATTTCTGGTTAAAAGAAATAAGAGGAAATAAAAAGTGGTGGTGAATCTAGAACATCCATACAACAAATATCCAAAGTGTGTCATTTGTAGTCTTATTTGTAAAAATTTGTGACTTTAGCAACAGCAGAAAAAGGTTCTGCATTTAATAGACGTGAAAACTACATCCTTTAGTCTTACTAAACTATTCATTAACTGAAGTGAATGCTCAATTTGTCAATATTTATAATAATAAATAGTATTTTTTGTATCTGATGGTGCAGATCCATATTTAGGATAGAAATCCAATAGGATAGAAAACACATCACATTAGATTTAAATGTAAATGTAAAAAGAGGACAAATGGAAGTCTGTTTAAATGTCTTCAGCTAATGTTTTTAACATTTTCATTAAATAAGTATGGTTGGGGGGGTGCTGACATCATTAACCCGTTTAATGCCAAGTGCCAAACAAACCGTACCCCAGACTGAGAAGATAGTGAAATCATTTACATGCAAGACACAAATGTCAAGGACGTCGAGGATCAAATGGGCACATACGAGCAGAATATCATTACAGTAAATGGCAAAGAAACCCAATGAAGTGCTGTAATTAATGCAATCAAATTCTCTTTATCATCAAATGCAGCGTGACCATTAGTTCTATGGCTGTTACTCAAGACAATGAATCCAGCTCATTTAAAATGTAAAAATTTAATTCAGGAGCACAGTGTTTAATTATACAGCATCATTGCGTTATTTTAATGTACACAGCCAAAAGGACTATAATACTTCACTTGAGGGACTTTGGAAGTTTATATAAAGGAGTAAAACTGTTGATAATAATGCTTTCATAGCAACAACTGCTTTGGAGACACTTCTACACAATCAAATACCAAAGTGTTTCTTCACCAGGGTCAAACAGAGCTATGCAGAGTATTTCAGAGTCGGAATTTGCTGAATTAATATAAATATTTTCTTAAAAGCTGTTCAACCATCTAAACATGAGGTATATTGCCACATTATCACACACCATCTCTTTTCGAAGCAGATGAGCACCAGCGCTTACATAAAGCTGACCTTGACTAACACAGCCTGTTGAGGCTGGTGAAAGTGTGGACAGCACAGAGGCAGCCACTCCATCCAGAGGGCATCCATTTTATCAGCATCAGGGTGACGGAGTGCATGGCTGTCACGGGGATGAGATACGGCAGGCTGAGGTCCCATCTGATGTCCCATCTGACAGTGTCTGCTCACCCCTGGCCTGTCTAGCTGTGAGTGCTCCTCTCTTACAGTGTGTGACAGGCAGACTCCGGGGCAGATAATGCACAGAACATGCCTCATAAAACAAAAGGAGTGAATAATGTAGAGGGGCTTTTTTACAGTTCAGGATAAATTACCTTGACATCTTGAGAAAGGTCTTGAGAGAAAGCCAATATGAAGTTTTATAGCCCCAGTCTTGCTCTTGAAGGCTCACTGGAGTATTGGAGCTTTCATATAATTAAAAAAGACTAACCTCCGGCTATGTTTATGGCATATTTAAAAAAAAAAAAAAAAAAAAGTAAATAAAAAAAATCTCAGGGTAAGAGATGCAAATCTGTATAGTTGAAGGTTGCAGAGGTCAGAATATCATAGTCTTCAATATATAAGGTTTAAGACACACTGGAAGTGGACATAAACAAAGTTTTAGGATTTAGCTAAATTTTAAACAAATAAACATTATGATGCAAAATGAAAACAAAATTATATACTTGTAGGTCACTAATCAAATTTACATCAACCAAGATCAAATGTTCTTTAGTTTTTAGACTTAATTTACTTATTGTATTGCTGATGTTATTAAAAACAAAATAATAAATACAATTATAAATCCAAAGTATTACATTAAAAATTGACTAGTGGTCTAAGACCCCTCCTTTCCACTATATGCTCAATATGCATGTTTACTTGCACAAAAGGTAAAACACTTCTAAAACATTTTAGGCACAAGTGCTGTAATGCACTCATTTATTTATAACTAAAGCTTTTTAAAGTCATTTCTGCTAAATAAATGAACTATAAATGGAAGTTTAGCTATAGACATCTTTAGCTTTAGATTTGCTTTCGAAGATGGTTTTCTCTCCACCTTTCAAAGTGGGTTTTTGGACAGTTTAGAAATGTACAGAGCCCCCTTGTGGCTCATTTGAGAGGACTAAAACCGAGTTTTTACAAATTAACCAAGTGTTTGTGCAAATTAGCCTCTTCTTATTATTTAGGTTGAGGGAGCTTCCCATAATTTAGAAACACAGCTGCTTACGAAAGCACAAGAGGCATTAGACACGAAATGCAAGCACCCAAGTGTTCATTAAAAATCTTTTTGGCAAGCACCTTTTGCATTGCAAGTCCCTTTGCGTAATTCACCGCCAAGATCTTCGCTGATTAGCTTGTTATGTGTGAGTGACATGTCTCTCTTTTGAGACCTTGAGCCTGATGATTCCCCATTCCAAACAGCAGGTGGATTGAGCGGGGCCTTTGTTCATGACTAACGATACACAAAGAAGATTGACACACGGCATCGGGAGGGAAAGGTCTCCAAGGGAAGCATTGTTTGATGAGATTATGCTGTGGAAACAAAACTGAGGCTTTCCCTGTTTTCCCAGGGGAAAAAAATCCTTCAAATGAATTTGCTGTTAGAGGAAAGAGAACATTTACAAAGAAGAAATAGAGCACTGAAGGTGTGTCAGAGCATCTGAAGACGATTTGGAAATAATTGTGATGGTTGGTCAAAATCAGTGTACAAGGCCCAGCTAAAAAACAAAACAAAAACCAACATTTTACCAGAAAACAGTCCATAACTACATATTAAACAATAATGGTCTGGGTAAAACCACTCTCTTCTCAGTGTGCTAATGTCATCAAATGAAAAGCCACAATAACACCCAAAAAAGGGGATCTGTTACCCCCAAGTCAAAAATCTGTCATTAAAATGGAAATTGCCTCAGATAAGAGTCAATGAAGGTCAATTAAAAACTCTAATAGGCACAAAAAGAGATAAAGCCTTCAAAGCCCTGTCAGCAGAAAATAACTGCACATAATGTATGACAAAACCAGCCCTCAGAGAATACATTTATGAAAATGAAATCATTCCAACATGGAAAGCACATAACAATGATAAAACGCAATTCAAACCATTATATTAGCTATTGTCAAGGTTATAATTATTATAAACCTGAATGGTCTGAACAGATTTCCATATTTTTCAAAATTGCAATTATGGTGACATTGTAAACCTTAGTTAAATCAGCGTTGAATAATATGCATTAAACATGGCTTCTAACAAATGTTACTTAAAAAAAAAAAAAAAATCTATAACTGAAGCCACAAATTATGAGAAATTCAGGATTTATGCTGTGGATCTTGTGTTGCCTCCAGAAGAATTTTGCAAATAGTTATATATATATATATTAAAGGCATAGTTCACCTTCATCATATGGAAAAGAAAAAGCAACTTTCTGTTATATACAGTATCTCACAGAAGTGAGTACACCCTTCACATTTTTGTAAATATTTTATTATATCTTTTCATGTGACAACACTGAAGAAATAACACTTTGCTACAATGTAAAGTAGTGAGTGTACAGCTTGTATAACAGTGTAAATTTGCTGTCCCCTCAAAATAACACACAGCCATTAATGTCTAAACCGCTAACCACAAAAGTGAGTACACCCCTAAGTGACGTTTTCTCTCCCTGGTGTCGCGCTCACGCTCTCATACTGGTCACTGGAAGTTCAACATGGCACCTCATGGCAAAGAACTCTCTGAGGATCTGAAAAAAAAAAAGAATTGTTGCTCTACATAAAGATGGCGTAGGCTATAAAAAGATTGCCAAGACCCTGAAACTGAGCTGCAGCACGGTGGCCAAGACCATACAGTGGTTTAACAGGACAGGTTCCACTCAGAACAGGCCTCGCCATGGTCGACCAAAGAAGTTGAGTGCACGTGCTCATCGTCATATCCAGAGGTTGTGTTTGGGAAACAGACGTATGAGGGGGTCAGCCTGTCAGTGCTCAGACCATACGCTGCACACTGCATCAAATTGGTCTGCATGGCTGTCATCCCAGAAGGAAGCCTCTTCTAAAGATGATGCACAAGAAAGCCCGCAAACAGTTTGCTGAAGACAAGCAGACTAAGGACATGGATTACTGGAACCATGTCCTGTGGTCTGATGAGACTAGGGCTGAACGATATGGCCAAAATTGATATCACGATATATTTCTTAATTTTGGTCAATACAATATAATTACGATATCGATATGAACACTATTAAAAAAAGCCTCATAAAAACTGCCAAGAATGCCCACAACGTTCACCTTTAATTTGTATTTTGCCTTCATACAAACAAGAAATGTGAAATCACTGTCAAATAAACATCTCAGACTCACCTTATTAATATCTTTAACTTCAAACTATAGGCTAACATACACTACCAGTCAAAGGTTTTTGAACAGTAAGATTTTAGTTTTTTAAAGAATTCTCTTCTGCTCACCAAGCCTGCATTTATTTGATAAAAAAAACACAGCAAAAACAGTAACATTTTTAAATATTTACCATTTAAAATAACTGTTTTAAAATGCAAGTTATTCCTGTGATTTCAAAGCTGAATTTTTAGCATCATTTCTCCAGTCACATGATCCTTCAGAAATCATTCTAATATTCTGATTTGCTGCTCAAAAAACATTTATTATTATGTTGAAAACAGCGGAGTAGAATCTGATTCTCTGCCAGTAGGAGGTGCTTTGAGAGCAGTAGAAACAGCGGTTTCCCCGGTAACGGCTGTAATCTAAGCAGCTCGGCTCATGAACGCTACTTTCAGATAAAATGAAAATGCCATCAAAACTATTCTGAAGACAGTATGTTCCCTTCAGAGATACATTCATATAAATCACCCGCTTTTTGAAACGTGCAGTGCTCATGTTTATTCAACGAAGTCAAACGCCACAAATAAATCAATGTATGGGAAACACTGGTAATGTATATCGAAATATCGCAAATGTGTTTAAAAATCATATCACCGTTATTGAAAAAAATTATATTGCGATACATATTGATATTGAATTATTGTCCAGCCCTAGATGAGACCAAGATATTTGTTCAGATGGTGTCAAGCATGTGGCGGCAACCAGGTGAGGAGTACAAAGACAAGTGTGTCTTGCCTATAGTCAAGCATGGTGGTGGGAGTGTCATGGTCTGGGGCTGCATGAGTGCTGCCGGCACTGGGGAGCTACAGTTCATTGAGAGAACCATGAATGCCAACATGTACTGTGACATACTGAAGCAGAGCATGATCCCCTCCCTTCGGAGACTGGGCCCCAGGGCAGTATTCCAACATGATAACGACCCCAAACACACCTCCAAGACGACCACTGCCTTGCTAAAGAAGCTGAGGGTAAAGGTGATGGACTGGCCAAGCATGTCTCCAGACCTAAACCCTATTGAGCATCTGTGGGGCATCCTCAAACAGAAGGTGGAGGAGCGCAAGGTTCACCAGCTCCGTGATGTCGACTCCAGTGGCAACCTGTGAAGCTCTGGTGAACTCCATGCCCAAGAGGGTTAAGGCAGTGCTGGAAAATAATGGTGGCCACTAAAAATATTGACACTTTGGGCCCAATTTGGACATTTTAACTTAGGGGTGTACTCACTTTTGTGGCCAGCGGTTTAGACATTAATGGCTGTGTGTTGAGTTATTTTGAGGGGACAGCAAATTTGCACTGTTATACAAGCTTTACATTTACATTGTAGCAAAGTGTCATTTCTTCAGTGTTGTCACACGAAAAGATATAATTAAATATTTACAAAAATGTGAAGGGTGTACTCACTTCTGTGAGATATTGTAACTCCTCGTGCTCCACACAGGCTCCATAAATACAAAACTGACTGTGCCTAAATGCTTTACTAGGCCACCAAAACAACAAAATATACACAACTCTGTACTACTCAGCATAAACTATATTCCCTTCTGCTTAGAAAAAAAAAAAAAAAAAACTGACTGTGGCCAGTAGTCATTACTTTGCACATTGTTTTGCACTGCTTTTAATTTCCGTGCATCAACAATGTTTAAACTACTGCACTCTTAAAAATAAAGGTGCTTCACAATGCCATAGAAGAACCTTTTTGTCTAAATGATTCCATAAAGAACCTTTAACATCTGAAGAACATTTCTGATTCACAAAAGGTTCTTTGTGGTGAAAGAAGGTTCTTCAGATTATAAAAAGGTAAGGAAGAGATGGTTCTTTAAAAGAACCTTTGACTGAATGGTTCTTTGTGGAACCAAAAATGGTTCTTCTATGGCATCATTGTGAAGAACCTTTTAAGCACCTTTATTTTTAAGAATGTGGTTTCAGCAATCCAGCTGCATCACCAGCAGAAATCACATTCAAGGCTGAAGGACATTCAATTGTTGGTGAATTTAACTTCCACCAACAGACCGCATCTTTTGAATAAATCAGTGAGTAGGTCACAAGTTTCTGACAAACAGCATGATATGCTACACTCAAAGGCACAGAGTTTCAAGTCTGGCCTTCACTTTCCTGTTGTGAAAAATCCATTAAAAATTAGCCACTTTAATTCTAAATATGACTGAAGGACAAGGAAATATGACAGGACTGAGGAGCAAGCATAAATCTCTCTCCAATACCCAAAGACATGAGAAAACTGACATCAGTCACACAGAAGTCTTTCACTGAAGCCAAAATGTACCTATATAACATTCAGTATAGAAAAACATGACATTTTGAGTTGTTTATTCAATAGACATTTTAAATATATTAAACAGAATATTCTGTTTATAAAACAGTCCCAGACATTTCTTACTGATGATTTGTGAACAGTTTGATCTCTTTTTTTTTTTTTTTTTTTTTAAATAACTTTCAACACAGATACAAAACAGAAACAAACACACACTGCCAGATATACAACAAAAGAGAATACAGAAACAAAATTATACATAAGATGACAAACAGAGCATTGTATCACCGATCAAAATTAAAAAATAAAATCTGGGGCGGAGTACATGAATCGTCTATACACCTCTAGGAACACTATGTCATACCAAACCGCAAAATGTCACAGGTAGAAGCATTTATGCAATTAAGGTAAGGTGTCCATATACGATTAAAAGCAGCTGTTGTAGAATGAACAATACAGGTCAAGAGTTCCAGAGGAATAATCTCCCTAATAACTGAATGCCAGCCTTTGATGGAGGGAGGCCTATCACTGATCCAAGACATCAGTAGATTCTTCCTAGCAGCAAAAGTTAACAGACTAAAAAGTCGCCTTTCAAATTTATTAGAAATAAGCTGACAGGGAAAACCCAGAAGAAGTGACAAAGGATCCAGCTCAAGATCCAAACCAAAGATGTTATTTAATTGAGCCACAACTCTGGACCAGTAAGCCTGAATCATGTAACAGTTCCATACGCAATGAATATAATCTCCTATATTAGACTTACAATTAGGGCAAAGTGGCGAGTGAGATGCATTGTGTTTATGTCTTAAGTGTGGCGTTATATGTATTCTATGTAAAATTCTGAGCTGAATGGCTCTTGCCCTATTACAAACTGAGAGCCTGTTAGCTTGGAGCCAGACTGTCTCCCATTCCTCTTCTGGAATAACCACCCCCAGCTCTCTTTCCCAAATCAGTTTTAAATATGAAGTGCTAACTGCACCATAGGAGCATAGAGCTTTATAGAAAAGGGAAATCAACTTGTATGGAGGAGGGTCCAGAAGGATTTCCTCAATGACTGAAAAAGAGTATTTAGAGGTGAGTGTAGTATTTTTGAATATGTAATAGGGTTGTTCCGATTCCGATACTAGTATCGGAAATTCCACCGATACCACAAAAAATTCTGGCATCGGTATCGGCGAGTACTTGAACCCATGTACCGATCCGATACCATTTTCTTAAAGGACCTATAGTTATGCGCGCTAGCTTTGCTTAATGCTGCAAATAGGAAATCAATTCTTCTTCGCTGCTCAGAATGCAAACACAGGAAGCTGTGCTGTGTTGCCACAAGCAACCACTATTTAGAGTAGCGAAGAAGAAGTACAAACGTGCTAGCACACTGCCAGTAAATCACTTGCATATGCGACTAAATCTTCACCCTGGGCGACTAAATGATGTCTAATATTAGCCACTGGCTGATAAATAATCAGATTTTACTCGCCAGTGTGTGAGTTGGAGGCTATGTATGATTTTATCACAGATATATTGTAACTCGCTGAACACTGTGCGCTTCAGAGTTTCGCTCTCCGTCAAGCTATCTATTTTTCAGATCATCTGAATGAATGCGCAGCGCACCTGTATTTGACGCACCATAAGCTCTAGTGTGAAGCAGACAACTCGCCGTCGCTTTGCTTTTTTTTCCTCACACGCAGAGAGAGAGAGAGAGTCTTTTACATGTAGCGCGTCAATTCCGAATGGTATGTAAACTATATTCTTTGTTGTATTTTTCTGTCAAAATAACGGAGTTCCTTTGGAATTCTTCAGCTTAACTAGTAGTAGGCGGAGCTAATGCGCAAACGACAATCCCATTGGCTGGCACTCACCTATTATCATCCCTGTTTTGATTTCAGCAAATCAGTTCGAGCCAATGCAGACAACGTGATTAATATTCATGAATCCAGCAGCTTGTTAATCCTTAGTGCGTTTATATTGTTCTTAGTAGAATTCATTGTATGATTATTATTATCTTATCAGTATTATTGATAGTTTTTTCCCCATTTTTACAGAAACACTGAATGACCAAAAAAGCACCACCACCAGTCCTAAGTTCAGTTAAAATGACTAATATGCATTCATACATGGTTACCAAGTTTTAATTCTAATTGCTAAAGTTCTATCAATAATACTTGATTATCATAATATATTTATAATGCTTGACTGACTGATGTTAAGAGTGTACTTTTTTCCAAACATTATATATTATATTTTTTGTTTACTTGCCAGACTATCTATCTATGGTGAAGCGCACCATAAAATAATTGTATCAATTCATACAGGGCTAGTAAGTATAGCTGTATAACCAGATACACAGTATCGGATCAGTACTCGGTATCGGCCGATACCCTGAGCCTAGGTATCGGAATCGGTATCGGGAAGGGAAAAAGGGTATCGGAACATCTCTAATATGTAATCTCTAATTTGCAAAAATCTAAAAAAAGTGCTGTCTAGGCAAATTATATCTTGAAACTAGGTTGTTGAAAGATGCTAGGGATCCTTCCTCAAACAAGTCACCCATCCTACATATACCAAGATCAGCCCATAACTTAAAACCCGAGTCTGTAGTACTTGGCAGGAACTCTGGATTGTTCAAAATTGGCAGAAGAGGGGAGGTTATGTCGCTCCTGCCTTCCAGCCTTCGAATAGCACGCCATGCCTTGAGACTATTGCGTACTAGAGGACTATCACACAAAGTTCTGCTAAGCTTTGAGTTATGAACAAATAATAGATTTCGTAAGGGACAACTGGACTGTGAGGATTCGAGATCAAGCCACACTGATTTAGGGTCTTCAATAAGCCATTCATTAATAAATCGAAGTTGGCAAGCCAATTGATATAATCTAATATTTTGGAAGGCCCTTTGCACCAGAGAGCTGAAGTTTCGATAATTTCAATCTGGGTTTCCTTTTGCTCCAGATAAATTAATTTAGCCACCCATTTAACTCTTTTATAGCCTTATCAGACAGTAAAACAGGGATCATTTGCATTGGATACAGTAAACGGGGCAGGACATTAATTTTTATCAGAGCCACCCTCCCCAGCGAAGACAGAGGGAGAGCCATCCACCTGTTCAAATCATCACAGATTTTTCCTAGCACTGGTGTGGAATTGGCTTTGTACAATTGCTTGAAAGTAGGGGTTACATGTATACCCAAATAATCAAAATCATCTTCAGAGCATTTAAAGGGAGAGGAGAGAGACTGGTTTGTAGACTTCTTATTACCTAAAAGCATGGCAACTGATTTAGAAAAATTTACCTTGTACCCAGAGAATTGCCCAAACTCCTGAATAAGGTCTACAATTTTTGGCACAGACACCTCAGGATCTGAAAGAAAGAGCAGCACATCGTCCACATATAAAGAAATCTTGTGCTGCCTACCTCCCAAAGACACCCCGACACAGCTGCCTCCTCTCTTATCATCTGAGCAAATGGCTCTATTGCTATTGCAAAAAGCAATGGAGAGAGGGGGAAGCCCTGTCTGGTACCCCGAAATAAAGGAAAATTGTCAGATCTGTGACCATTAGTAATGACCGCAGCAAGAGGATCCACATACAGTATTCGCACCCACTTTATAAAGCATTCTCCAAGGCCAAATTTTTCTAAGGTGTAAAATAAATAAGGCCACTCAACAGAATCAAAAGCTTTCTCTGCGTCTATAGACAAAATAAGATAATTAAAACTCAGATTATGGGAAAGTTCAATAATATTAAGTAGCCGCCTAACATTGTGAGCAGAACTTCTCCCTTTAATAAACCCTGTCTGGTCTTCGTGAATAATAAATGGTAGAACCTTCTCCAATCTTAGGTGCTAAAATTTTTGACAACAATTTTAAATCTGAGTTTAACAATGCAATGGGCCTATAGGAATTGCAATTTTCTGGGTCCTTGCCTTTTTTTATTATAAGAGAAATATTTGCTTCACGAAGTGAAGAGGGTAAGCTATCGGTCAAAAATGAATGGTTAAGCATGGCTAAGAGAGGGTCTAACAGTACATGCTCAAATTCTTTATACAGTTCACATGCAAGGCCATCCGGTCCAGGTGATTTACCAGATTTTAAACTATGGAGTGCGATTACAGCTTCCTATCTTGTGATAGGAGCATTGAGAGATTCCCTCTGTTCCTCAGAGACAACAGGAAGAGACAAACTATCAAAGAATGATACCATAGAATTATGTCTTTGAGAAGAATAATTAGACTTATAAAGCATAGAATAAAATTGTTTAAAATATTATTTATAATATAAGAATTGAAAGATTGCACTCCGTTACGATCGACTATAGAAGTAATGAATTGTGAATCGAATTTTGATTTCGTTAAGTGGGCTAGGTATTTACTAGGTTTATTACCCCATTTGTACAACCTCTGCTTTCAGTTTGATATCTTAAAGGTCACTTGCTTCCATTGAAGTCTTATTAGCTTGCTGTAAATGTATTTTTGTTTAGAGGTAATTTCTAAAACATATGCAGAAACTCACAACTGGAATATGCTGAGCGAGGCTGGTCTTTTCTGCTTGCGTATGCTGGTTAGGATCTGTCTGTGACCTCCACATCCTTTAGAACTCACATTGAATAAATGCACCGATCACACGGATCTGTATGTATGTTTTGTGAAGGAAGTAGTCTTGACCACATGTTCTCATTTTTCATTAACTAAAGAAGCTAAGATAAAGAAGCACATTTCTTTTAGACACTTCTATATGAAACCAACATATTAAGCAGATTACTGCATCAAAACAACAAAAGATTCACACACACAAAAATCTGTATTGTAAACATTGGTTCTCACATTTGAGAACATCTCTCTAAACACTGCCTCACAGTGGAAGCACTAGGAGAAAAAGAAAAGTTCATCCAAAATGTTCTAAAGGAAAAAAGGTAACAATAAAAATATTTAAAAAACTCTGTGAATATTATTACACTGTGAATATGTACTCAATAAGAGATTTAAAAAAAAATCTATTATTAACAGTAAAATTGTCTTTTAGCTTTGAATGAATGAATTTGGCTCTTTAAGAGAACTAGTAGCTACATTGGCAATTTTGCATGTTTGCATATTAAACCTAAAATTATAATAAAGTGTGTTTAAACCTATATAACAGCTTTAGATTTAGAGAAAAATTCCAGAGAAAATGAAAGAGATTGCTGTATAAATCTCACACCCGCCAAGTCAATTACATTGCAATTGTCAGTTTAAGGGAAGAAATGGATTCAGTTTTGGCTGGCAGCACTTCAGTGTCCACTCTGAAATGGCCTGTCGAGAACACTGACAACCTGACATGGTTCTGATTAAGAGTGAAGCTGAGAGCATATGCCCTCTGAATGAAAACTTTTCTCAGGATGGGACTTTTCTCATCCCTCCATCTCTCAAAATCCATTTATGAAGTTGACATATTTGTTTGGTTGCTATTATAGTCTACACATCTTTCAAACAGCTGGAAGATGTTTAAAAGATGACTCATATGATGCCCTTTGCTAGGACAGACGGGACAACACTATTACCTGCTGAAATCCTTATAAATCCTTGAACAAAATTTATATACAGAGAACTGCACTGATTAATCTAAATGCTTGATTCCAATAAAATCAGTTTAATTAAGAAAAAAAAAAAATCCTATAAAAAATACGCTATGAATGTATTAAAATTTGGTTTGGATGCCTGCAGGTAAATGATTTTAGATATAATTTTTATATTCAAGCAGCCTGTGAACGTGGGGAGCAATGTGTGGGTGTGTGTGTGCATGCATGGTCACCTTGCTTGACTCAATCTCAAGCTGAGTGTCAAACAAGTGACCACAGGACACTAATGAGGACCAGGTCTGAGCCAACTCAACATTCAACACCTACACCCTCCACACAACAATAATCTGACCAGCCACAACTCCTTTACTGAAAAAACTAACAAAACTGAACCCAAGTAAGCTACAAACAAACACAATCAACAAACCATGCAAACTTTAAAAGGGTCATGAACTGCCTTTTTTATTGTTTTGTACTGTTCTCTGTGGTCCGCTTTTAATGTGATCAAGATTTTTTACATAAAAAAAAAACAACAACATAATTTAGAGATAATAATCTATTTTCTGTCCTCTTTTGACCCCCCTCATCTGAACGCTCCATTTGAATAGGTGTGGCAGATTGCAGATTTGGAAGTGATTGGCCAACAGTTGTGCATGTTTGACAGCCAATATCCTTCCTAGATGGATTTAAAGTTGTGATTTAAAGTTAAAAACACATAAATACATAGTACATTTCAAATGATCTGTAATAACAGACAAAGCAATAGTGACCACAATTATAAAAACACTTGTGTGGTGCGACATCGGATTCCAATATATTCAGCACAGCATCATCTTTTATTTTCAATCTCTCTGAAAATCCTGTATCAAATTGTGTCTTGTTTGTAAAATGAATCCACGGTAAAATGAAGTGAACAAAGGACCAAGTTCTTACAGATGCCATCTGGAACTTCCTTAAAAATAACTTACTCTTTTCCACTCTTTTCTAATGTTTGGATCAGAAGAAAGGCAATGGACTGCACAGCATCGTGTTGTCTTCTGAGCCATATTTATCGTTTGGTTTCTGCGTATGCCTGGACTTCGTGCTGTAATTATGTCAACAATGCTTGTTTTTAAACTTTTTTTATTGAATGAAACTGGGAGTATTTATATTTTTAACTAAGTACTATTCTACAGCATTCAAGATTCTGATTCTGTATGTTTTTCAATAATTAAAAACATTATTAATGGGAAAAGTGAAATCTGTTTACATCTTAATTTTATTTAAGTTACAATTATTTAAATATATATAATATATATAATTAAACGAATGTAAAATCATCCTGTGGCCACCTTGGAAGCTTGCCAAGGCCCCCGTCACCCTGGTTGAGAACGAGTGCTCTAACCCCAACTAACCCAAAACACAAATAAACTGCACTCAACAGACCTAAACCTAAAACTGAAAACAACTCTGTAATCCTATTATTCTTACAATGTACCCTAATCAAATGTTTGAAAGTTAAAAGCTCAGTTAAGATACATGCAAAACAACAGGACAAAAGACACAGAGCATTTCAAATATACACACAGTAACACAGCAAAAGAAAGGCATGGTGCACTCATGAGATTAGAGGCAAAGGCTGATCTGATGGCTTTGTGCAGATCCAAACAGAATATATTCTCTTATATAATGGCCCGGGCGCTAATCCCTCAACACCACTGTGCTGCAGTTGTTCTTCACTCACTATATCTGCCATTACAGGCCGATTATGGCCATCAGCAATAGATAATTGAAAAGCATGGATTCAGCTGGTGCTCACACACACTGATTTGAAACAGCTTGATCTGGGGGATTATAAAGTAAATTAAGCCAAGCAGCAGCTGACATAATGAACAAATCATCCAAACAAACATATTTTCATGAGAAAGTGAATGTCACCCTCAAAAGATACACACGTGTGATGCTTTACCAAAGACAGGATACAAAATTGATGCGCTTAAATCCATAATGCAGCTACTGCCCAGTTGAAGGAGGACATTGCAGAGCATACCTGTAAATGAAATGAATCGGACTGATTCATGTAGGTTTCGTATTAGTTCACTTAGCATCACGATTTACAGTGAATTTAGTATTTCAGGTGAATTTCCCCTGACACCCTGACCCAAATACACACTGTAAAAGCTTCTTAAGGACATCAAGGCTGACTCCTTTCCATCAACATTTGAAGATTTAGCTTTCATGTCCATCTAAACCCACTATTTTATACATCAAAATGGTCATCATCTTATGTAGTATTTGTTTATGTAAAAAGGACATTTTATTAGCTTTAACCATTATTTCAATGCTCAGGTAGCCACCCATTGTGTGGCAGCAGCATTAACAAACTGCTGTGAAGGTACCAATCTGCCTCCAATAACTGAGCATCGCTTTAATAGCTTAAACAATCAAATGACCACAAGCACTGCTTTAATTAAACGGTAAGTAAACCAATACAAATCACTGTAACATATTAAACCTTTGAAGATCTCAGATAATGAAACGCTTGGTGTGACACTGGTAACATGAAAACAAACAGACTTTTATCTTACCTCGAACATTGGAGATGCTCCTTTCTCGGGCAGTGTACATCCCAGCAGCTCGGCAAGGAACTTTGCCATATAAATGTGTGTTGTGTGTTTCGCCGGTAGATTGAAAACGCCGCTGGCTGCCTGGCTCTTGATAACCTCACTACAGTGCCCACAGGTAGTCTTGTTCCAGCAGCGGTTTCCTACAGCATAACAGACCGATTTTTCTCCCCTTGGACTTTCCTTTCAGCATTTCTTTGACTCCGAACAAATAGGATTCATTTCAAAGGTGTGACAGCTCATTGTCTTTGTCTAGTCAAGAGCGCGTGTGTCTGCGTACAGCGGCTCGCGAGCGCAGTGGAGTCGAGCTCATTGAAAGCCACTTGTAATCCTTGTGTAGGGGAGGGAGGAATCGCTGAGGGCACGCCAGACACAGATGTAAAGCTCCGACAGGTTGCCTACCTCTTTCTGGGATCTCAAAGAAGTTTCTGGCCTGTTAACATATCTCAGGATCAAACTTGCACGTCATGAAGCCCTTAGCCATCAAAAGTGAAATAGGCTAAACCTGTTGAAACCTAAATTAGGATTATGCATTGCTGGCTATATTTCATGCAAATTAGTTATGTGTTTAATTGGTGTCAATTTTAGAGTCACTGAGTCCAAATTTTTAATTTTTTTTAATTTTAATAATTTTTTTTTTTTTTTGAGTCGATCGTTTACAGGGAATCAGTTGATCCGTTAGTTAGGTTATACGGGAAATGATCTGGGCTGTGTTTCCCAAAAGCATTGTAAGCCTAAATTGATAATAGCTCCATTGGTGGCAATGGGTCTACGATGTACTTAAGCTTAAAGGAACACTCCACTTTTTTTGGAAATAGGCTCATTCTCCAACTCCCCCAGAGTTAATAAATTGAGTTATTACGCAGTGATATTACGCAGCGCCTGAAAGTAGTCCCCAGCTATATTATAACCAGTTACCCAGCTGGGGACTACTTTCAGGCGCCAATATCACCGCGCCTACCGCGCCATGGTACGGCAGCAAAGTTCCTTGATTATTACGCCGGAATGAGAGTATAGTTCCTAGCCAAATCGGCCTAGAAAATCGCAACTTTTCATTTTCCGCTGGTCTTACTACACGATATAACTACAGAAGAGTCAAGTTTTAAATAGGACAAATATCGAAACTCTTTGGTCATTTTTGAACGCGATGCTACTGGTCTAATCGGATTCAATGATCTATGCTAAGCTATGCTAAAAGTGCTATCGCCAGACCCGGAGATCGGCTGAATGGATTCAAAAACGGTAAAACTCAACTTATTAACTCTGGGGGAGTTGGAGAATGAGCCTATTTCCAAAAAACGTGGAGTGTTCCTTTAAGATGCTTTTGGGAAACGCAGACCTGAACAATTCGTTTAAAATTCGGTTCAACTCGTTGTAACACAAAGGTTAACAACTCACTGGATGGGAAAATTATTAGTCATTTCAGCCTGTTTTTCGTACAAAGCAGACTACAAGTCATATAGACTACTTTTATTACTATGTTGCTTTTGTGTGCATTTCGTAGTTTGAATACTCCAATCCCCAATAATTCTGACTGCAAGGAAAATCAGTAGCCCCTCACTGCAGAACAAAAGATCCAGGGGGCGGAGTTGGATCCACATCCAGGGGGTGGAGATTGGTAGGTTTAGGGGTGGAGATGGGTAGGTTTAGGGGTGGGGATGGGTGGGTTTATGGATCAGGGGGTGGAGACGGGTAGGTTTAGGTCTATGTAAGGTGGGAGGAGTTGGATCTAGATCCAACTCCACCCCCTGGACCTTGTGTTCTGCAGTGAGGACCATCTCAGGAAAATGGCAAATAGTCAGAGCTGGGTAGATTACTTACAAATTGCAGTCCATTAGCCTACTGATTACAGATTGCATGATGAAAACTGTAGTTAGTAACTAATAGTAGTAGGTTATTTAAGTAATGTAATCTGACTACCTTTTTATACTACTTTTTTTATCAAGCTTGTTTTAAACGTACCATTAAACATACCATATTGATATAAAAAAAGCAAAAGAAAGAAAATATATTCCATGATTTGATGTCAACATAAAATGCATTAAACATTACATTAGTGAGTTGATAGAGAGTGAATAGTGAGTTGATAAAAACCTAAACTAAAAGCAAATTAAACACTTGAACACTAAAAATATAAATATTGTATTTGTTTACCTATGTCAGTGTGACCATTAACCAGCATCAGAAAACTGTAAACCTGCAAATGTGTTGATAAATTATTGAAATTTTAACTACTTCTGCGATATTTAAACAAATATTTTATTTTAAGGGGTGACCAACATTTTTTGGGAATCCCTGTATTAAACACACATTAATAAACATGAAAACACCCAAAGTCTTCCAGGTTTTAAATATTTTTGTCCAGACTTATGAATAATTTATTGCCACTGTGTGAATAATATGTAATCATGTAATCCATAAAAAGTAACTATAATCTGATTACAAGCATTTTAAAATTTTCAAGTAGAAATTTTTTTGGAATCTGACGTAACCCAGATTGCATGTACTCAATTACTACCCAGCATCTTTTTGTGTTAAATGGAAGAAAGAAAGTCACAGATGCTTGAAATGACATGAGAGAGTAAATGATGCCAGAATTTTTATTATTAGTTGAACTTTTTCTTTAAGAGCCAATGCATTGGGCAAATTACTGAATAAATATTATAGAGTTATACAGATGGAGCATGATGTGAATAAGAGATTCAGTAATTAGGTTAATGATGTTTGTGATGAGGAAATAATAAATAGCATTATTTATACAGTGGAGTATGACTATTTGAATGCAGTGCAGTGCCGAGATGTTGGCTTCCGTTCAGATATAATGCTATTTGATGTTGTAATTCAACAGCCGGCTGATACGGGACCTGAAGCCTGAAGGAAGCAGCGAGTGACTAGAGTCTCTGGAGATCCTCTTTCCTCATGTCCTGGAGATGACCTGAATACGTAAAAACCCAAAGTGAAAATCCTACTGTTAAACTCAAATGTGTTCCCAAATGTGTCCAGAGCTTTTTAACATAGACTGATGATGGACTGGTGAACATAAATAATGCAAACAGAACAGCAGGATAAAGAGACTCGCACAGTCTGTCCCTGGCATGAAATCATAATTCACACTTTAATGTTTATCAGATGTGACTGAGAATCACAAATTAAATCGTTGCCCAGGTCCAAGCTCACATGGGCAGTGGGTGGTCACAAGCAGGTTTGTGACAGTGACAGTGCTGGCAGGGTGTGATTAGGCACATTTGAAGTTAATTGTGTTTTGGCATCGCTGTCAGAAATCCAGCATCACATGTATCCTACGACTGGAGCTCCTGCACCTCTGAACAAACCTTCACTTTATATCTGGCACAAGGATGATTTCTATTACATTTAGTTTAGTAGACAGCAGCACTCAAGCTGTAGGAGATTTGTGTAAAACCATGTTCTCCAGCATGATTTGAGAATGGGTTCCAGTGAGAGAAAACAAATCTTAGTAAAGGGATCTGGGGTATCTAATGCCGACTAATCCTTCATTCACTCTCATAGTCTATGAACAGGGTCCCATCTGTTTGCAGTGACCTTTCAGGACCACAATTTTGTTTTGTTTTTTGATTGGCATGTGTCTCTTGATGACAAAAGAGGGGTTTAAATTCCCTTTTGTGTGTTTTAGGGATTAAGGTTTAATATTCTATAAGCCTGTGAGGATGTCCTGTCAGTCTGTTATTGAACAGCTATCAGTCTGCTCTATGTTCAGATATTAAAAATGACATAATTACCACTAAAGCAGTAGAAACACTTTTGTGACTGTTAGATTTGACAAACCTGTGATGTATTGTGTGGATGTGTGAATGTTTTTCAGTGTGTGGTGTGATAGGTAGGCATCCAACTCGCTGTCAGACAGCTCTGTCATGTACTTAGCTTTAAATTCTCTGGTATCCAAGCAGCTGAAAGAGGTCTCCATGGTAATACTGCATTTGCTTTCTTGTGACATTGACTGTGATAATACCAAGAATGCACTGTTCCTTAGAAACACACACAGTTCTTCAGAACTTCAATTACACTTTCGTTTTTTTTTCAATCATAAATCTTTGTGCAATATTTGTAATAAACGGCTCTCTGGAATACAGCTGAAATTTTCATTGGTCAATAGCACTGTTCTGTAGTCAGATATTTTTGTATAATATATAGTAATTGATCATTGTCTTTACACATATACACATCATTTACTTGTATTACACTAAAAAATGTATAGATACAATTTTCACTCAGAAATTGCTAAGAAATTTTACAAACTGCAACAAAGAAACGGTAAGCAACACATTAAATTACAAGTGAAATTCTTAAGTAGAAAGACTGAAATAATATTTTCTTGTAAAACATATTTCAATAAACTTTATTTCCATTCAAAAAATTATTTTTTACAGATATTTTAAATTAAGATTGTAAGATAACCTTTCAAAATATAATTAATTTGGTATATATTTGGCATTTACAGTATATTTATTAGTGGTAGTAGTAGTACTTTTTTATTGCTACATTTAATCCAACACTGCCATTTCAATCACAATCCCCCCTCATGATACCCTTGTGGTTTGTGAACCCCATTTTAAAAACCTAAATACATACTGAACTAAAAACATCAGATGAGAAATATAACAAAAACATTATTAAAAAATAACTGTCTTTCATTTTCATTTGTGAGTGTCCTGTCTGGGAGGTCTCCAGTGTCATGGAGTGGGTCTCATTGGAGGGAACGGGCCCTATAGAGACAGGTGTGCTTCTGCTTTTCATGTGCAGGTGGCCTGCTGTTCAACCGGCTGCTGCTGACTAATTACACGAACACATATGCACTCACATTGACTAAACCGCTCAACATTTTAAGCCTCATTTCAGGTCGCTTGACTAAAATGGCCATCCAGAATGCCAAACGCTGCAGCTGATAAGAAGACAAAGTGTACATGAGCTCCAAAGCGTGCAGCGATTTTAAATAAAGGGGTTTTAGACAGATTCCATGTTGTGCCCTGAAGATGCTCCATATGGCCTCACAGCTGTAGGGTGCAGGATATCATGTCTCACAGCACACAGACCGACCCCCCTGCTATAAAATCTCTTCAGGGATGAGTTCAAGAGGGTTAAAGAAAAAAAGATGAAAGGAAATATTGAAGGCTTTCACTTGTGCATCTGCATGTGGCAGTAAAAACCCGTCATGTGGGAGATTGTAGAGATAAACTCAGACATCCTTCTCTTTCCGGCTTTCTCTCTCACTCTCTCATCCCTCACATGCCGCTGAGATGCTTAATACTGCTGCAAAGTGCCCGACACTTACAACGGCAGTCCTTTTTCTCTTTCTATCTCACAATTGCGGATGTGCCGTGTGCCAAACTGGCACTGGGATAGGCCCATAAAGCAGTGGTGACTGCAGCAATGACGCTGCAGTGCAGCAGCAGCTGATTTATCGCCCCCAGCTGCTCTCAGGGTGAGGGCAGGCCCATTAGCAAATGAGTTTTAATTCACACTGGCAGTTCATCCCTTTCAAACCCCGCACCTCTCGTTTTCTATTCACTTGCACTACAGAGATGCTGATGGCACACATTCAGGCAATGAGGAAAGACAAACTTGTATGTTTTACACTGATCGTAAAGGGCAAATGAAGCCACTGGGCAGAGCTTCTTTGAGTTTTTTTGAAGTTTTGAATTCGCTGTCAGCTGTCATGTGTATTTTTTGGCTTTGATCTTTTTTATCTATGAAATTTGGCAGCTACGTTTTTTTTTTTTTTATCTTCACTTTCATACTGATAAGCCAAGTGTGAGCTGAGACGCAGGGTGTGTGTGTGTGTGTGTGAGAATGAAGGGGAAAAACATTATTAATATTAATGAAACCAAATATCCTGGTCCACACACTAAGATAAACATGCATACGGCACACTTCACATCTGTGCTGCATCTCAATTTATTTCAATAATTCAGAGACTCACAGCCCACATCATCTGCAAGGTTACTTCCAGTGCATTAATGAGTAATGTCAAAAACACATCTGTGAAGGGAATCAGGGATATAGATGCGAACAATTGGCCATAATAGAGGAAAACACCTCTGATGGCCTCCAAACTGCATGTGGACACTTCATAGTCTAGACAAGGAACGTTTCCTAGAATAGAAAGGAAGTGTGTAAAATATTACACAACATATTATAAAGAGAACATGCTGTTAGCTAAATTAAAAAATGGCATTGAACTAATATAGATGTAATACAGAAGTGTTTCTATAGATATGCATATACACTGTATATGTGTATCTATTCTAGTAACACTTCTATATATTATACAGTTTATAACTTAATAGTTTAATAACATCTGGAAAAATTATATTGCTATAAAGCCAGAATGATTATGCCATTGATTCAGTGATTAGTGCCAAATAAGAGAGTAAGTGCAATGAATAGACATAAAGTGCATTGAAATTATGTGCATGATTCCATTTTTCAGATTAATTATGGGTTGCTAAATTCATTAATACTAATCCTGACCCATTCCAGAATGCATAGATCATTCCTATTTGCCACCAGCTCCTCAACAGTTAGAATTCCAAGTACACTAGCACTGCAGAGAATGATTATCCCTCCTTTTCTCACACTCACTACCTTTGTTGGCCTGATCTAAAAGCTCCAGGCCTTGACAGCTTCAAACAACTGGGGAAATAGAAAGAGCTCTGCTAGTCCAGTCAGGTCGTAGGTGATTACATGGCTGTTATTTGGAACCGTTCTGAGCAGAGCTTTGAGGACTCTGCGGGACCTGCTGGAGATAGTGGTATCCCAGTTCAGCAATTACTGGTTCTGCTATACAGCCTTCATCCCACTGACAGACTGCATTAGTGGATTAGCTCTGGAATAGTCATGTATAGGGATAGATATGCATTTCTAGAGTATTATTAAACAGATAGCAAATATCTGCAGTATGTGCTCTACAGTACACAGGGCATAATGACAAACAGATCTGACTTCCACAGACTCTCCCCAAAGAGGATTTGATTTCATCTTACACAGGTAAGAGAAAAAAAAATGTGAGAAAAGGGCTCTGGATCCCTTCATCCCTTTATATGAAATCCCTTATATATATTTATGTATATATATATATATATATATATATATATATAAATCTCTGAAAAATGTTGTTGTCACCATTCACTTTCATATATTTTCTATTCACAGAAAATACTGCTTGACAGCTTTTGTCACCATTTACATTCAGCTCAGACATTCAGCTATAAATAACCCCTTTTGAAGAAAGAAGCAACTGAGTTCCATTTGTTCCAGTGAACCTTATATATTTTCATTTTATTCTTCATAACTGTCAGAGCCATTTTAAGTCTTTGCCATTGCTATATGTAACATCATTCCACAATCTATAATTAGACTTACACAGAATACTATTGAAAAACAATCTAAACATTCCCTCAATATGTGACACACTGTCATCTTCCCTCTCCAGAACTGTGGTCCTCTGTTATGGTTTGAGCTTTTCTAATTCAGTGTTTCTGCACTGCTGGCCTCTCTCTGATCAGATCTAATCCATCTCTGCTGCTCACTTAAACAGAAAGGGATTTGCCTAGCCTGCTAATGCAGCCTGTGCTCCTTAAAGAGTGCCGCCGCAGCCCTCCCTCCACAGCCGCTCCTGACGTGTGAAGACTGAAGAGCAATTAAGAGCCACTCTACGAATTACAGATTAACAGGGTGGGAAGTAGATGTGATGCTGACCTACTTTTGTCCCATTTCTGGCTCAGAACAGGAGGACGAGATTTGACGAGGGACAGCGGGACATTTTCTTCCAGTTGATGGACATTCTGATGTGGTCATTTGATTACTACACATACCTTTTCTCAAAAACTAGACAGAAAGACAAAGAGCTGTCTGCTGCCATGAGATAATATGATTCAGTGACACCTATGAAGCAGTTCATAAGGATAAAGAGCCTATATTCTTCACTCAGACCTTAGGTGATATAGATTAGCAAACACTTTTTAAAGCAACGGCTCAGTTTTGCCCTACAGTTTGTGGCCTGGATACAATGTTAATCCTGTAAACCTCTACAATTAGTGTTGTGATAGTGAAATGAAATAACCTGAACTTGAACTCGTGTGTGTATGGAGTGTGTTGAAGTGCAGACTGACCCCGGGTCATCAGGGAGGGATTATGTCTCTGTAGTCTGATCCTCTCAATGAAGATGACTCTTAAGTTATTACAATGATTTTTACTTTAACTTTCACGAAGCATTAATCTCTCAGGAAGTCAAAACCACTCACTGGATGCACTTTAAGATTATGTAACAGGGATTATTATTAGAATAAACCCCTGTGGTTTGTACGTTGATATGCTGGCGACATATGACTGCACGCCTGGTAGCTGTTTATAGTTGATTGTATAGAAATACAGTTGTTTAACTGCTGTTTTGACAGGTAGACAAGATGGCTGGCAGTACATAAGACATACAGACCATAGTCCCTGTAATCAGTGCACTGGCTGTTACTTTGTGTTGATTTGTTTAACAGGCTTCTTCCTTACGGTGATGAACAGGCTATACGTCAATAGAAACATTTAGGTTGTCATTGATAAAGCTCATTATTTTTTAATGGCCAAGGCTATAAATGCTGTTAGTAGCATTTCGGACATACAGTATATTTACGGTTTGAAATGGTAATTCACATATTGTTTCATGCTGGGTTCTAAATGAGTGATTTCAGCCTGGATTGTTTTGGTAAGTGCTATATGCAAACTTTAAGATGGTTTTTGTTTGTAGAATGTTTGTTCTTTTAATAAAAAATAATATAATAAAAAGTAGATTGGTAAGAAGTGGTAAAGGAAAGCTTAGGAGACCAAGGTAGAAAAGACAATATTTGAAGTCAAGTCAAGTCACCTTTATTTATATAGCACTTTTAACAATACAGATTGTGTCAAAGCAACTTTCCAATATCAAAACAGGAAAACAGTGTGTCAATAATGTAAAATGACAAGATTAAACACTCAATTTTCAGTTAAAGGCATTTCATTATTGAATTCAATGATGTCATCGTCCAGCTCAGTTCAGTTTAAATAGTATCTGTGCAATCAGATGGAAATTAAGTGTCCCCAACTAAGCAAGCCAGAGCCGACAGCGGCAAGGAACCAAAACTCCATCAGTGACAGAATGGAGAAAAAAGCCTTGGGGAAAAACCAGGCTCAGTCGGGGGGGCCAGTTCTCCTCTGACCAGACGAACAAGCAGTTCAATTCCAACTGCAGCAAAGTCAGATTGTGTAAAGGACTCATCTGGTTCCCGAGGTCTTGTTCCCGATGGCTGTCTAGGTGACGAGGTCCTCACTGGGGATCTGTCTCTGGGGTTCATCTAGGTGTCCTGATCTCCGCTGACGTTCAGGGCTGTAGAGGTCATCTCTAGGTGCTGATCCACCATCTGATCTGGATACGGACTGGAATCGGATGGATACGTTGATCTCGGAATAAGAAAGAAACAGACTAATATTAGCGTAGATGCCATTCTTCTTACAATGTAACAAGTACATCGGGTGTTATGGGAAGTGTTCCCGGTTCTGGTTGACCTAATTAATGCAGCCTAACAATCCTTTAATGGATTTGAATATTAGAAGCGTATTAGTGTGTTATGTGTACGCCAGGTTAAAGAGATGGGTCTGCCTCCCGAACAGTGTTAGGTAGATTGTTCCAGAGTTTGGGTGCTAAATAGGAAAAGGTTCTGCCGCCCGCAGTTGATTTTGATATTCTAGGTATTATCAAATTGCCAGAGTTTTGAGAACGTAGTGGACGTGGAGGACTATAATGCGATAAGAGCTCACTCAAGTACTGAGGTGCTAAACCATTCAGGGCTTTATAAGTAATTAACAAGATTTTCAAATCTATACGATGTTTAACAGGGAGCCAGTGCAGTGTTGACAGAACCGGGCTAATGTGGTCATACTTCCTGGTTCTAGTAAGAACTCTAGATGCTGCATTTTGGACCATCTGAAGTTTGTTTATTAAGCGTGCAGAACAACCACCCAATAAAGCATTACAATAATCTAACCTTGAGGTCATAAATGCATGAATTAACATTTCTGCATTTGACTTTGAGAGCATAGGTCTCAATTTAGATATATTTTTAAGATGAAAAAATGCAGTTTTACAAATGCTAAAAACTGCATTTAGAAAATAGCACACCTGATGATGAAGAATTTACAGAGCAGCCATCAAGTGTTAGACAGTGTTCTAAGTTATTACATGTGGGGATTTTAGGTCCTATAATTAACACCTCTGTTTTTTCAGAATTTAGCAATAAGAAATTACTCGTCATCCAGTTTTTTTATATCGACTATGCATTCCGTTAGTTTCTTAATTTGGTGTGTTCCACCGGGCCGCGAAGAAATATAGAGCCGATTATCATCAGCATAACAGTGAAAGCTAACACCGTGTTTCCTGATGATATTTTCTAAGGGTAACATGTAAAGCGTGAAAAGTAACGGCCCTAGTACTGAGCCTTGAGGTACTCTCCATACTGCACTTGTGATCGATATGATACCTCTTCATTCACTGCTACAAATTTATGGCGGTCAGATAAGTACGATTTGAACCATGCTAATGCACTTCCACTAATGCCAACAAAGTTTTCTAGTCTATTCAAAAGAATGTTGTGGTCGATAGTGTCGGCACAGTGCTAAGATCCAGTAGCACTAATAGAGAGGAACAACCACAAACAGATGATAACAGCAGGTCATTTGTAACTCTAATGAGAGCAGTCTCAGTGCTATGAAACGGTCTAAATCCTGACTGAAAATCCTCACAGATAACATTTTTCTCTAAGAAGGAATATAATTGTGAGGATAGTACCTTTTCTAGTATCTTTGACAGAAAAGGGAGATTCGAGATCGGTCTGTAATTAACAAGATCTTTGGGGTCAAGTTGTGTTTTTTTAATGAGAGGCTTAACTCTCTGGGGTCGGCTGTCTTGCCGGCGAGACCAACTCATTTTTTTAAGATCAGTGCAAAAGACACTAAAAATACTCTGTTGGTTTTGGTCACACAAATAAGTGTTATACGGATGTACCCTCGATCACAAAACATGTCTTGAAAATTTTAAATCAATATATTGTTTTCTGAGAATGAGTAAGCAGAATGATTTTCACATAATTTTGAAGTAAATATTCTAGCCTACAATACTGATTACTCAAAAGTCTTATTCACAACTATTTAGTAACCACGCATAATATTTTTTTTCTAAAAAATGCAAACATGTACATCCATCTTGGTCACATTATTGTAGCACGGTTTGTGCTGAATACAAAAAAAATTACATGTTGGTCAATAGTATGTTTTAAGTAGCTGAAATAAGCACAAATATCAGGGCATGTCAAAACATCTCAAGGGCCCCAAAATGACCTCAGACCCCAGAGGTCATTTAACAGCCAATTTAAAGGTTTTGGGGACATATCCTAAAGACAATGACGAATTAATAATAGCCAAAAGAGGATCTATGACTTCTGGAAGCACCTCTTTTAGTAGTTTAGATGGAATAGGGTCTAACATACATGTTGTTGGTTTAGATGATTTAACAAGTTTATACAATTCTTCCTCTCCTATAGTAGAGAATGAGTGGAATTGTTCCTCAGGGGATCTATAGTGCACTATCTGATGCGATACTGTAGCTGACAGCTGCATGGTTACAATTTTATATCTAATAGTATCGATCTTGGAAGTCATTACTGCTGTGCTGTTGGGAAATGTGAACACCTGCTGATGCTTTATTTTGTATTAATTTAGCCACTGTATTGAATAAATACCTAGGGTTATGTTTGTTTTCTTCTAAAAGAGACAAAAAGTAATCAGATCTAGCAGTTTTTAATGCTTTTCTGTAGGATAGGGTACTTTCCCGCCAAGCAATACGAAATACCTCTAGTTTTGTTTTCCTCCAGCTGCGCTCCAATTTCTGTGCTGCTCTCTTTAGGGCACGAGTGTGCTCATTATACCACGGTGTTGGACTCTTTTCCTTAATCTTCCTTAAGCGTAAAGGAGCAACCATACCTAAAGTGCTAGAAAAGAGAGAGTCCATAGTTTCTGTTACATGTTGGATATGCTCAGGAATTGAGATAAATCAGGAAGATTATTGACAAAGCAGTCTTTTGTGGTAAAAGTGATGGTTCTACCATACTTGTAACAAGGAGTAGAATTTACAGTTTTAGCTATATGGAGTTTACACAAGACTAGATAATGATCTGAGATATCATCACTTTGCTGCAGAATTTCAATACCATTAACATCAATTCCATGTGACAATATTAAATCTAGAGTATGGTTTCGACAATGAGTAGGTCCTGAGACATGTTGTCTAAGCCCAATAGAGTTCAGAATGTCTATGAATGCTGATCCTAATGCATCTTTTTCATTATCAACGTGGATATTAAAATCACCAACGATTAAGACTTTATCTGCAGCCAGCACTAACTCTGATAGAAAATCTGCAAATTCTTTAATATGGTGCCCTGGTGGCCTGTATACAGTAGCCAATACAAACATCACAGGGGATTTATCATTATGTTATATGAAGCACCATTACTTCAAAGAAGTTATACTTAAAGACTGCCCTCTGAGAAATACTAAGAATATTGCTATAAATTGTAACACCTCCCCCTTTGCTTTTTGGATGCGGTTCATTTTTATAACAGTAATCTTGGGGGGGTAGGCTCGTTTAAAATAATGTACAGTAATGTATAATATTGAAGTGTAATTAGATTTCTCATTTGTCCCATTTTGTACATGGAGAAGGCCAGTTTTACGACCTATACTGCAGCCAGCCACCAGGAGTCGATGGACATGTTTTGGCTTTACTCTTTACTTTAAGGAAGTCTATGGCACAGCATCAGTTGTGTGCTGTCAGTGCTGGGTTGTGTCAGGAAGGGCATCTGGCATAAAACCTGTGCCAAATAATGTACAGATAATGCTGCTGTAATGATTCGAAAGAGAGTTAAAGTTGCCATTAAAGGGATAGTTTCCCCCAAAATTAAAATTCTGTCATTAATTACTCACCCTCATGTCATTCCAAACCCCCAAGACCTTCGTTCATCTTTGGAACACAAATTAAGATATTTTTGATGAAATCTGATAGCTTTCTGACCCTGCATAGACAGCAACGCAACTAGCAAGTTCAAGTCCTAGAAAGGTAGTAAAGACATTGTTAAAATGGTCCATGTTACATCAGCGGTTCAACTATAATGTTATGAAGCTACAAGAATACTTTTTGTGCGCAAAGAAAACAAAAATAATGACTTTATACAACAATTCTTCTCTTTGGTGTCAGTCTCCGCTGTGCGTTACCAAGAGTACCACGCCGCATGCAGGATGATGTCATGGAAGATTATGTCACATGGATTATTTTATCGATGTCCTTACCAAGATTCTGGGCCTTGAACTTTTCAGTTGCGTTACTGATTATGCAGGGTCAGAAAGCTCTCGGATTTCATCAAAAATATCTTGTGTTCCGAGCTGAACGAAGGTCTTACGAGTTTGGAATGTTATGAGGGTGAGTAAATAACAGAATTTTCATTTTTGGGTAAACAATCCTTTTAAATTAAAAATGTACAATTCTTACTTTTTATGGAATATTGGGATGTTTATTATAAATGATTTATCCATACATGTCACTCATATTTTAAAATGAATGTGCCCACAACAATCCAGTAATCCAATCAATTCCTGATGGACCAATCCTACCCTAATTTTTTTTTCATTCGAGCCATTTAACACAGATATATGTCACAAATTCAATAGGGAAGAAAGGACAATTCCAACTTTCATTTCATTTAATGCTGACTTTAACATAACAACACTGGTCTCCACTAGTTGAGACATTGAGAAAATCAGATTTAACAAATACAGTAAATTACACAAATAAATGAATGAACACAGACCTGCTACAACCTCTGTGGTTGTAGTAGCTCAGCATCCCCTATGCATCCTGTCCCAGTGTTCCAGCTTGCACGGATGTATATGACACCACATCAAGTTGTTTGTTGTCCAGGAGGAATGAAAATTGCTGATCCATACTTCCAGAAGGTGGCAGAGGGATTACTTTGGCTCAGCTCCGTTCTTCAGCTGCTGTTGACACAGAAGCCAAGGCATGAGCTGTGTTCACACAAAACCATACCAAAAGCACCACTTTTATTTGGACATAAAACTGTCTATTCCATGCAAAGTTGTCATTTATAAAAAGTAGCTATACATAAATGAGCAGTCGTAGATTTGTCCTGTCATCATGCTGTTTTTAATCTGAACCTAAGACTCTCATTTCCACTTCATAATCCATTTTGCAAAAAAGCAACAAGGATTGAAAGATCATAGCAGAGGTCATGCACAGGCACTATCAGGTTGCTAATGTTGCACAGTATAATTGAGCTTAACAGCTTGATTACCTTTACTGACAGTCAGTGTTCAGTAGCATTATGCTGCTATAATGCTGAACAGTTCTGTTGAGTAAGCAGAAAAACAACACGCCGGCAGAAAACAATGTAATGGGCTGCCAAATATGGCAGTAAAGATATTAATGAATTATGTGAACAACAGTTTAACTGAATGCATAATTTTCTGTCAAATATGCAAAGTATATAGGTTCAGTATGCCAATATGTTGTCTACGGTTTCTAAGTTGATTGGTTTAATTACGTATGAATCTAATAACAACAAAAAGCAAATAGCAAAACAACAGAAAGTCTTTGAAAGCATTTAAAGCTTTTGAGTATGTCACTATTTGTATTGAATAAATGTTATACTTGAATGAATGGCGTGAACAGATGTCTCCTTAGAAAAAGGCTTAACAGAAAATTTAATTAAGGCATATTGAATAATATATATTTTTTTAAATGTAATGCTTGCAAAAATTGAAAGCAAGTGGTGGCAAATTACTTACAGAGGAACAGATGGAAATATGCCATCAGTGGATCACAATGCCGGGTAAATTGATTAGCTTTATTTTAAATAGAGATGATGGTTATATGCACCACAACAATTAGTCGATGGATGTCTTTGTATATTGCTCTGGTCATGCTTATAATTTTGGAGTATGTTCAGGAATTGATTGGTTTTCAATGGAACCAAGTATAATAAAATAATAAAGGACACGTGATTTATTTAAACTCTCACCCTCATTTTTATGGTTTATTGACTTTCACCTTTTTAAAATAACATTTAAGATATAATTTGTGTTCTCACTCACAAATGCTTCGTGCAGGTGTGCGTGAGCATGTATTATGTGATATTTGGTTGTAGTCATTAATTTTGATAATGGGAATGACTGACTGTTAGTTGCTAGGTTACTGTTCCATTCTCTAATTGGCCACTTTGATTGAAATTCCATTAAAAATAAAAGGAGCTGCCTCCCAGTATTTTGTTTGGGACTGTGTTGATTTGCAGGTAATGAAAAGGCTCATAAAAACATGCTGTTTATCCTCCTTCTCTTTTCCACTTTTCCAAACAAACAGGATTACAGGAGCAAGTCATTTCACTGAATGCTTGCTGGGACACAATCTATGACAATGCAAAAACATACACGGTCAAATTGATCTTTTAAGTGCATGGTTGCTCTGCAAGAAAGTGCTGGCAAATTCTGCTGCCTCCATTATAGTGACAAACTAGTAAATAATGCAGAAACCGACAGCTATTTGGGTGATTTCGTGTCTCTAAAGTTGGCTAGCCTAGGACAGTCAGGTTAGTCCTTTGAAACAAAGTTTTGTCTCCCTCTAGTGGTACTTCGCATTTCTGCTTATATTTCATTTGCCAGTTTGATCTTTGATCAAGCTTGTCTTTAACCGTCAAACTTTGTCTTTTAACAATTCAACGACCTAACAATAAATTCAAACCATTATTCTTTTCTCAATCCATTCTTAAAATTCTGCATTCAATTTTGTCTCTGACATGGTAACATTATGTTTAAACGCAGATTCATACTGAATCGTAAACCACGGAGCTGAATCGAAAGAAGTCTGCTCTTTCACCCGAGGCTGTTCTTTGTTTGATTCATTCAGAGGCGGACAGTGTAAATACATTTACTTGAGTGTTGTACTTAAGTACATTTTTTGAGTATCTGTACTATACTTGAGTATTATTTTTTTCTGGAAACTTATGACTTTAACTTCACTACATTTGAAAGACAAATATTGTACTTTTCATCCACTACATTTCTATCAAGGTCCTCGAAGTAGAAAGTCATTACTATGTAGCAGCTTTGAAAGTCAGTGGGTGATTTTTTTTCTTCTCCAAAACGTGACTTTCTTTTTTTCAGACAGTTTATCAGTAATCACTCTTATAGGGGTACATGAAGTATATACATATTTATTACATTAAACCATACTAAATTTTATATTATTTGGCCATTAAAACAAAGAGACTTTGATTAAAATAACCTGTTTTTCGCCCCGGCAGTCAAATCCTCGGTTCACTCTGAATTATCTGCTCAGTCATTCTTGAGAAGTGGGACAAAACAGGGTGCAAAATTGAAAAAATAAAAACCTTGTACTCAGACAAATGAAACTACATTTATGTCTTATATGTACTAAGCTACTGAGCTATGCTTTGATACAACCTCCCAACTTTTCTCTTTTAAGAAAATGTGCTTTATTTTAACTTGGACTGTGTAATATAATTTCAACTTTATCTTTAACAGCATTCAAGATGTTTTTAACAGTTCAAAACACATTCTCATGTTAGCAGACAGAATACACTTTCACATGTGACCAACAATTCCTCAACAAATATAAAATATCATAATGAAATATTATCAACATATTCATCTGACGGAGTTGATGAAAACCTGGGGCACGTTCAGGCTCACACCGGTGCCCAACGTTTTGCTACGGTTTCCGGGTTGAACGACGTTTCCTGGAAACGGTGTGCAACAGGGTTTGAGACATAGACATGTCTATGGTTTGAGATACGTTTTCTCTTGTTTGGTGGGCGTGTCAAAAATGTCAGCCCAATCAGCAGCAACTTGTATATAAACCACGCGGTATTAAAGAGACATCTCGCACAATGGGTCCGAGTGAAGTCATTTAATATGTGTCCGCAACAATTGAAGATATTAGAAGACATGTTTGTCGTAAGAGTTTTATAATAACATAGCAAATGTTACATGATGATGATGAATTTGTAAGTAAATGTAAATAACATCAAAATAAATTCACAAGAGCAAGCATATTGTTTGCACATGTTTATTTACATTAAAGGCAAAATAACTGAAATAATAACGAGCACAAGGATAGATCTGGAACTTCTTTAAGTCTGTCTAAATATCATGTAGTAATTGCAATGTTTTCTGGTCCATATCCTTTCCTTAGGAAGGTGTGCTAGACACTGATTAATGTAACATAAAAATACTACGTATTTATATTGCTATTGTATTGTGGGTGACATTTTCATAAACGTTTCTATGCTCCTCTGGTTATGTAATGCTAAATATTACAATATCAAAGCACAACAACAGTGATCAGCAATAATGATAAGCCTAATACTCACAATAAAAATAATACGGTCATATAGATCATAGCACAGTCTCGGAGGTAAGAAGTGGATTATCCTTAACCTGAAATGTTTGTCTTTTCTTCCTGAAATGCGAGGCAAAAGTTGGATCACAATAATTAGGAACCACAGTTTCCACAAATCCCTTCACTCGATTGGGATGTTCTATTTTATTCTGGACAGCAAGGGCAGTGACTGTAACATCGAGCGTATTTTGCGTATTTATACCGATTTCATCAGGCTCTGAAAATTCTTCAAAAAGAACACAAAGAATGGCCTTCTCAGCCGCCATAGTTGCAACACTTGCGTCTTCAGAACAGGCGTTCAACGCAGCACCGTTTCCGTTTAAAAAACGTTTTGCACCGTTCAGCCCTGAATTTGTAGTCTTTTTAGTTCATGTACGTTAGTAGCCATTTAGTTTTTTTTCTGTTGATGCTAGATGCTAATCGAACCTGCTTCAGGAGAATAAAATGATCTAAATATTTCAAATAATTTCCTCAGAAATTGGAAGATGGTGTTGACATATCATGGTTGTGACCAGGACATATTAACATTAGGATCTAAACTATTCTAAAACTATAAATCTTACCAGAGCCTGTCTGATGTACTCTACAAAGGAGGACTGTGGCGAGGGGTCCTTTAGAGTGACAGCTGCCCCTGATATTCCCTGATTTTATTACATTTTAATGAATGTCTGATGGTGTTGACAAAAAGTGCGGACACAACTTTGAAACCTTCTGAAACATGCGTATCACGTAAAGGATAAACTGACCTGGAACTACCTGTGCAGTTCAACGAATTTAATCAACACCTGCCAGCCAATCAGAATCGAGTATTCAGACAGACCATGGCATAATGAAAAACAACCTTGCTTTGATATGAAATATTAAGTGTTACTTTTGATAAAACAAGGTCTTTTTCATCAGTAAAACACATTTTTGTCCATGTTATAGCATAATAATTGAACCCTTCTCTGTGGACACACTGTTTTAGATGTAGTGAGAAGACAATAAGTGTCACAGATTTCACGTAATAATGATAAAACTAAATTGGAGGGGATAATTGTGTAGTATTCTATTATTTAGGCTACAATTGAAAATATTTTTTATTTTTTAAACCTGATAGCAGTTACAATTGCTTGACCCATGTCTCAAGAAAGACTGTGCTATCAGCAGCACTAACTAACATATTATTTCTCTGATCATAACGATTTACCCGACTCTCGTTTAACACGAGAAATTTAGCCTGCATACTATCCATTCTAAATTTCAATACTATTTAGGGCAGATAGGGTGGACAGTATGTACATTGGGACGCAGGGTTACACTGTCTGGTCTATCAACGAATTGTTCAGTTCAGTTTTGTGAACCGGTGTTGGGCCAAATTATTACCCCCTCTCGTTGAAATCGCTACCTGGTTGACTAATCCTAACCACTCCCCCACACCTAACCCTAAATCTACCAATACTAGGGAGGTAGTAATCTGGCGGGGGTCAGAATTTGGCACAACACCTGTTTAGCTATTTCATTAAAAAGATCCGACTCAAATGAACGATTCGTTCACGAATCAGACATCGCTAACTTCCGGTCAGCTGATAGTGTGTCATCGGTGTTTGCAAACAAAACTCCTGTGGCTTCATGCCTGCACCGTCCACTGACAGCACAAACTGCCGCGGTCATGGGAGAGAATGATGAACGCGAAATAATCGAGCACCACGATGATGAGGAGATGGAGAAGATGCGGACGCCGAGGAATCATTCTCAGTCCTTCCTGGAGAGCGTCGCGTCGTCGGAGAAGGACGGGTACAGTAGCACGCAGTCATCACACCGCCTGCTCGCCTACAGTGATGCGCTCATCTCCATCATCGCCACTGTAATGGTGAGGAAACTCACAGACAAGAGGCATGGGACATTTTACTGCTTTCAATGCACTCTTCAACAGGCCGCTGTCATTTTCTATGAATAACTTGTTCTCTGGGCTGCACTCAAAGTATATAATGTATGATTATGTACGTTTAAAACGTGTCATGATTTTCTTGTGTTCACAGATATTGCCTGTTGCGCATACAAAATTTCAGGATAATGAGGTGAAAAGATATATTATGCCACTCTTCCAGGAATAGTTCACCCAAAAATGAAAATTTAGTCATTTTAAAGGTGCCATAGAATGGAAAACTGTATTTACCTTGGCATAGTTGAATAATAAAGAGTTCTGTACATGGAAATGACATACCATGAGCCTCATATACCATTGTTTCTTCTTTCTTATGTAAATCATGTGAATGCAGAAGACCACTGAAAAATAGAGATGGTCCTCACTGCAGAACACAAGATCCAGGGGGTGGAGTTGGATCTAGATCCAACTCCTCCCACCTTACATAGACCTAAACCTACCCGTCTCCACCCCCTGATCCATAAACCTATCCATCTCCACCCCTAAACCTACCAATCTCCACCCCCTGGATGTGGATCCAACTCCGCCCCCTGGATCTTTTGTTCTGCAATGAGGGGCTACTGGAAAAATAGGCAAATCAGAACATAACACCGACTGTGACGTTACAGTTGGGATCACTAATAGTTACGCCCCCAACATTTGCATATACCATGTTCTATGCCAGACACCAGCCGAACCATCAGAAGTTCTGCAGGTATTGTGAAGAAACAAGCGAGGACAACAGCAAAAATAGCAGATCATGGAAATAAATGTTATGTTCCAGGCTGTGCAGGGGATGTGAAGTGCAGGGATGGGTTGGTGTCTGTATTCTGAAAGGCACGGAAAGCAAATAACGCGTTCTAATAAAATAACGCGAGCCACTAAAGGGACATGGTAGCTGCTTGCTAGCGGTAGCCTGTTACATTACAGTACATAAGATTTCACTTACCACATAAACAGAGTAAGGAGAGATGACTGAGGATGATGGCGATTGATTTACAGATCCTGACAAGCACCACTGACAAGCATCTGATCTTGTAAAATGTGTGTACTGCAGCTCCATAGCATAAACAGAATACGTGCGATCGCGAATCTCGAAAGTGATAGTGAAAAAAGCGATTGTGCATTTGAGGTTAAGGCTTCGAAAGCAGTTTCAGTGCCCGCATAATAATAGCAGTTCCTTGATGCCCGCATTTTATTGTATAATTACCCAACAATATAACTACGCCAGAAAGTATTGAGAAATATATTTTCCCTGTGTTTCCTTCCTGCTGTGAGCTACTGAAATGAGCCACACTGTGAAACAGCCAATCAGAGCAGAGCCGCACTGTGAATCAGCCAATCAGAGCAGAGCTCCACATTATTATTCATGACCCTTCCAAATAAGGTAATAACAGACCATTTAATTCTAGGGAAAAATCCTAGGGTTGTAAATGCACACGTAAAACACGTAAAGCCACATACCTTCTATGTAGATATCAGAGAACAATTTAAAATATTGTATCAATGCATTCTATGGCACCTTTAAGCTATACCCATGTAACTTCCACAGAAGGCAGACAAACACAAAAGAAAGTACAATGTCTTTTCTGTTGTCTATGTTTGTGTGCCAGAAGAAAGAAAGTCATACTGGTTTAGTTAGAGCAGTGGTTCTCAACTAGGGGGCCTCAGCACACTTCCAAGGGGGCAGCTGGACAACTGAAAATGATCTAATTATTTAAATCTATTGCCACTACTGCTTTATGTAAATTAAGTTTTAAAATGAGTAGTCATTATAGCAGATGTTTCAGAAATACCTTGAGGGCTTTAAAATATCGGGGTCTTTGTTTGAGCACCACTGGTGTATATAAACATGAGGGTATATAAATCATTTTTGGGTGAATTGTTCCTTTAAGACATACAAATTAAACACAAATTTGTGGTATTTTTTTTATCTCCTAACTCATCTCTCTATATTCAGGAACTGAAACAGAGTATTCAGGCTTTGCTCACCACCAAGGTCGCTGTCTACTTGATGACTTTTTTGATTGTCACTGTTGCTTGGGCTGCACATATCCGGTGAGAGCCCTCTTTGCATAAATTCAATCAAGTATTAACTTCATAGAACTGCTGTTTTCATTCATTTGCATAAAGATTTAATTAAGCATTTGGTTTTAGGTTGTTTCAAGTCATCGAGCGCATTGACGATACCCTTGCACTGCTTAACCTGGTGAGAACACCAAGTATTCCTAATCAATGCAAAGTAGCTGTATATTCATTTTTAAAGTGTGTGGTGACTTTTCAACATCTCATTTCTATTCTATTTCAGGCATGTATGATGCTCATAACCTTTCTACCATACACAGTGAGTAATTCTACTGGTGTTTTGAAAGATTGCTTAGTTCAGCACTATTTGACTTCCCTTTTGCCTCCCCATATGTGACCCTGGACCACAAAACCAGTCTTAAGTGTCAATGTTTTGAGATTTCTACATCATCTGAAAGCTGAATAAAGAAGCTTTCCATCGATGTATGGTTTGTTAGGATCTGACAATATTTGACCGAGATACAACTATTTGAAAATCTGGAATCTGAGGGTGAAAAAAAATCTAAATATTGAGAAAATGGCCTTTAAAGTTGTTCAAATGAAGTTCTTAGCAATGCATATTACAAATAAAAATGAAGCTTTTATACATTTACGGTAAGGAATTTACAAAATATCTGCATGGAACATGATCTTTACTTAATGTCCTAATTATTTTTGGCATAAAATGCAGACCCATACAATGTATTGTTGGCTATTGCTACAAATATACCCCAGCGACTTAAGACTGGTTTTGTGGTCCAGGGTCACATATGTCTTTAAGGGAAATCTCTGTTTATGACCGTTTTCAATATTTTTTTTTTGTTGTTGTTGTTTATCTTCTTCTAGTTCTCTCTCATGGCAACTTTCCCTAATAATACCCTCGGCATCCTCCTCTTCTGTGCTTGTGTCATGGTGATTGGTTTAATTCAGGTGAGAATGCTTTCATGTGCTGAATAACATAACCAGCAGAAGAAGCTTTGAGTTTTGTCTGACAGTCATGTTTTTGTGTCTTTAGGCCTTGATTGTCTTATATGGATTCAGCCATCCTTTCCTTCTCAATGATCAGATCCAAATGTCTGAGAATCAGGCTTATGACAAGAGACGGATCCTTGAAGTCATCATGAGGGTTCCTATCATGTGCCTGTTTGCCAGCGTCTTTTCAATCATCTTTATCCAAGTGGTACAGGATTTGAACTTAAATGATTTATTAGTACAAACCAAGGCCAACAATTACAGTGTTTAT
Organism: Onychostoma macrolepis; assembly: GCF_012432095.1. NCBI lineage: Eukaryota > Metazoa > Chordata > Actinopteri > Cypriniformes > Cyprinidae > Onychostoma > Onychostoma macrolepis. The sequence goes on along the minus strand of NC_081159.1, from coordinate 14,122,296 downwards.
ATAAATATAACAAATGTATTTACTGTTAAAATTATAGTTTATTTTATTAAATAAAAAAACAATTTTTAGATGGCACTGATAGCCTTGTGGGCAGCGCGCCGACATACAGCGACGTTGTGCTACGGGCATCCCGAGTTTGAATCCCGACTCGAGGACTTTTCCCGATTTGATTTTTTTTATAAATCGTTCAAATATTTGTGTCTGGGACTCTGTGAGCCTGGAGACTATAATGTACACTGTAAGTTTTTAAAATGTGTAGCTTAAATGAGTAGAGGTTTGGACCCGGAAACAGAATTCCTTATGTCACGACTTAACAAGCGGATAAAGGCAAAAATGCCTTAAAACAAAAACATAATGTTTAAACCAAATTTAAATCACATATATTATAACATTTCATATTATAATGTTTTAATTAATCATATGTATATATTTTTCTTCTGGCAGTCCTACATTATTTTGGCTATTGTCATATTCCTGCCATACATCTCTCAGTGTTTAAAATGGATCCGGAGTAAAGCCATAGGTGGTAAGAGCAAATTCTCACCACACTGTACTCTCTTATTCTTATATTGCATACATATTTTATCATTGTACACACACTGCTGTTCAAAACTTTGGGGTTTGGTGGGATTTTTTTTTAATGTTTTTGGAAAAAGTCACTTATGTTCACCAGGCTGCATTTATTTGATAAAGATACAGTAAAAAACAGTTTTATTACAGTTTAAAATAACAGTTTTCATTTTGAATATATTTATTCCTGAGATGTCAAAGCAGAATTTATTCAGCCTTTACTTCAGTCATCAGTGTCACATGATCCTTCAGAAATCATTCCAAAATGCTGGAGTGTAATTGGAGCAATTGCAATCTGCATTATACCATTTTTTTTGTAAAATAACCTCAGGTCAGGTGGAAGACAGTCCAGATTCAGTGCCCTTCTACACCTACCACCCCAGTGAACCTTTGAGTAAAGAGCGCGTGGAGTCCTTCAGCGATGGGGTGTATGCAATCGTCGCCACGCTGCTCATCTTAGACATTTGGTTTGTACCCCTCCAAAGCAATTTTGTCATTACTGGATCCAACAGGCCACTAGTTGCAATAACAAAGAATTTGCTCTTTGGTACATCATTTTAAACACCTCATTATTGTCTTACACAGTGAAGACAACGTGCCCGATCCGTCTGTGGTGAAGAAGGAGTTTGACAACAACCTCATCGCTGCGCTTCAGGAGTACGGTCCCGAGTACCTAGCCTACTTCGGTTCCTTCGCCACAGTCGGCCTGCTTTGGTTCGTTCATCACTCTCTCTTCCTGCATGTGACAAAGGCCACACGCCTCATGGGCCTCTTCAACACGTTCTCCCTGGCCTTCGTGGGCGGCCTGCCACTCGCCTACCAGCTCACGCATGAATTTCCCAGAGGCTCCCGCAATGAGCTGGAGGCCGTGCAGATCAGCTGCGTCATCATCTTCTTTGCCGGTCTGTTCCAGCTAGCCATGTGGGTAACGGCACTTTTCACCGAACGCGAGACTTTGCACCCGTATGTGCGCTACGGTGGACGAGAGCACGCCTTTATGTTGGCCAAGCTCTCGCTCTACCCCTGCGTGGCGCTCGGGACCTTCGTTTTCACCTGCGTCCTGAGCCGCTTCAGCACGTCCATCTTTCACATGATGGAGATTGGTGTACCATTTGCTTTTCTTGTACTGAGGCTGCTGGTCCGTGTGGCGCTGGTGCTGCTCAGGTGGCTCTTCTGTCCTGCGAGGAACGATTTGGACAGTGTTCCAGTAGAGGAAGAGGACTCACAGCTGCCCATTATTGATATAGTGACTTAGCAGTGAACGGAGAAGAAGAAAACGCCTCAAAGTTTAACCTAGAATTAAGGTTAGGCTAGGCTCTCAGCGCTTTTGTTTATAATTAATACTGCAGCTGACAGCTTTGCGCTGTAGAAGACGTCCATATCGGTCAAATCTCTCATTTAGTTTAATAGACTGTGGAAGTGTGATGGATGAGGTCTTCGTGATGAGTCTTCAGTGTCATAGCAGTGGTCTGAGGAAAGCCCAAGAGCTTTTTTCTCCTTACTAAAATGTTTTTGATCCTTGCATTTATTAGCATGTTAACACATTGTCTCAATGTTTTTACGTTTCTATTTTAATGTAAATTATATTACATAGAGGTTTTCACTTCATTCACTCGGTAAGATCTACAGAAGTGTTTAAGGTTATGTTCAGTTATGTTTGTTTTAGTATTACAGTTATATTCTTGTTATTTTTTTATTTGAATTATTTTGACTTTTGCACTTTATAGTAACTCATGCTTTTCTTCTGGAGCTGCAATTCCTGTCTTGATACATTCTGTTGGAGGAGATCTTTCATGTAACCGCATAAACGTCCAAAACCACATACATTAGGTTGAGGTGAATGCTCTGTCAAGGTGTTTGTAATGCTCTATAAATCTTCTCTTCATTTCATGTGACAATGAAACTGGTGATGCACCTTAGATTAAATAATGAAGTCACTGTTGCACTTACAGTTTGATCTGAATGGAGCATGTAGAGATAATGTTAAAATGCATAAGCTGTTATAAGAGGTGTTTTGTTATTGTGGCATTTGAGATTTTGTTAGAATTTCATCTAAATGTTATTACCATACTGACTGCAAGATGTTGTACTGTATGTAAAGTGCACTTGTCAAGCATTTTAATTTGTTGATTTTTTTATTACCTTCACATTATCAGTCTGTTAGGAGTCTGCTTTGGTTTTGGGAACCGCTGTAGCTGTGTCAGTCCAAATGTTACTGTTTAACTACAAACAAAGATACATTTTTGAGAATAAACTCAAGTGCTGTTTGCAGAAGTACTGTAATTTTGGTGGAAGACTGGAATCATGTAATGAAAGTGACCACACTGAGAGTAAGTCAAAAGTGAAGTTTATTCACCAAGTGTAGCATAGCAATAATAACAACAACAATAACAATAATAATAATAATAATTCTTATTTTTTCCCCAGTATTGCCCATACCTTATTACTTTCTTTGTCTTCTGGTAAATATTTACTACTGAAAACTTATTTAAAAAAGAAATCTGAAAATCAAACATTTACATAAATAAAGGTTCCCATTTTTTTTTTTTTTTAAACAACGAGTAACAAACCATGATGAGCAAGTAATTTGAAACCCATTTTCAGCTAAACATCTGAACAGTATAATCTTGCACAATATTATATGTGACCCTGGACCACAAAAGCAGTCTTAAGTCGCTGGGGTATATTTGTAGCAATAGCCAACAATACATTGTATGGGTCACAATTATCCATTTTTATTTTATGCCAAAAATCATTAGGATATTAAGTAAAGATCATGTACCATGAAGATATTTAGTGAATTTCCTACCATAAATATATAAAAACTTAATTTTTGATCAGTAATATGCATAGCTAAGAACTTCATTTGGACAAAGGTGATTTTCTCAGTATTTTGATTTTTTTGCACCCTCAGATTCCAGATTTTCAAACAGTTGTATCCCAACAAACCATACATCAATTGAAAGCTTATTTATTCAGCTTTCAGATGATGTAGAAATCTCAATTTTGAAAAATTAACACTTATGACTGGTTTTGTGGTCCAGGGTCACATATGTTGGGTAACATTATAACTTAAATTGTACAGCAGCTCTCAAAAAACTAAATTGCTAATACAATTGTGACATCCACAAAATAAGCTATAGACAACCGGAGGTGCGTTCTCTTTTTGGTCTGATAGGATTCATATTACTACAAACACAACATTCTCACATGACTGAACAGCAGATGTGAAGGAAAGGAACATGTAAACCTATTGCAGACAGGAATGAATAAGGTAAGGGGTCACACTTGCCTTTTTAAAAAAAAAAAAAACCTTTTTTTTAGGTTTTACAATACACCTATTGACAACTGGTCCCAAACTACACGACTGAGTCCAGATGTGTAATTAGGGCAAAGGTCACAGGTTATTACAAATCCACTTCTTTAAACTAAAAGCCTAAAGAGGTTATAATAACCTGTAGTAATGTTACTTTTGTCCATGTAAGTGTCTAAATAAATAGCAAATTTATTCAATCTGTTATAGGATTGTTCTCTACTGTAAGATTGTAGCATTTGACAATGTTAATTGCGGTGTGATATTTAGTTGTTTTTTTTCACAGCAAAATTGACAGTGCTTTGGTACACATTTGTTTGATAAAGAATTCAGTAAGATTTCAACAAATTAAAATAAAAAGTAAGGTTTTTAAAAACAAGAGCAGCTAAAAACAATATTTCAGGGAGGATACTGTAAAAATGAAATAGAATAAAAAAGCACATTAAATGTTTTCAAATATTGGATATCTATTCAAAGCACCAGTGTTTTTTGATATTAAAACCTGAAAAGCTAATTTAATCTTTCGACTCATGTAGTTACAGTGCAACTAAAACCAATGGTCATGGAGGGGAACACAGCAAATCACCTTCTCAACAAGGCAGTTTCTCCCCTGAAAACAACCTGCTCAAGTTATTCTCCACCCCTAGAGAGGTTTAGTCATGCTAGATTTAAGAAAATAAGACAAGTCTAGGTCTTTTTGCATATAATTTTCATAACTATATTCATTACTATTTTATAGAATTTGTTAAGCCTTATATATTATATTAATAAATGTATAATCTCTCTCTATATATGATCTAGTGTATAATATCTATGTGCAATAATACATATGATGATATGTACACACATGTGAGTTAATTTAGCGCTCACACAAACACACTGAGTAATGGGAAAGGGAGCATGGCTATTTTAAGCAGTAACAGTAGGACTTACAGACATGCTTCTGTTTTAGACTCACTGTTTTGTAATGCTTCGAGTTTAGGACCCCTGTTATAAATTAAGCTCACATTTAAAGGTTAACTATGAGAATTATGGCATCTCAAAAACCTAAAGTCACCACCATGAGTTACTGATTTTGCAAACCAGGCCAATGACGTCACTCCGCTGAAGCCCCCTTCCTGTAGTGCTATACATTCACTTACCATGTGCTTGAATCTTTTATTTTGCATGGTTGTTGATTGGAAGACCTCTGATGTTAAGAGAACCGTGTTGCCCCCTTGTGGTCATTTTGCTCCTTCATTTGGTGAGTTTCTCATGGGTTAAAAGTGAGAGTTTAGTTTGCAGCGGGCGTCATTCTCTCACTGAACGGGAGCTCCTGTGGTCGGTTGGGAGTGTGCTCGTGCCATCACAGTCATGGGTGAATGCTTACTGAGTTCAACAGGACATGAGCTGGAGACGTCTGTCATTGGGCTTCCTCCACAGCAGGGGGCAGCATGCCGTTTTCTCGTAAGTGGTTGCGCAGCGTATTGAAGATGCTGAGTTGCTGCTCAGGTTGCAGGACAAGCAACTGCTGTAAAACCTTACTGGGGTTCGGCCCCCTGGGGAAAAGAAAAAAAGAGAGAAAAAAAAAAAACCCGGCCGAGTGTCAAACATGCTTCCTGTGTGCACATCTCTGAGATTACAGGTACACCAAACATGGAAGTTCTGATGTTGAAATCAAAATGCTAAATAATTTTTGCAATGTATCAGAAGTGAAAACATCTTTTATGCTTTTTTGAAATAATATATAGAAGGTGACCTGCTCTAACATGTCCTCATTCCACAGTGCAACAACAAACCGAACAATGGACATAATAAGAAAAAGAATATAATAACAATATACAGTAAACTATCAAATAACATGATGTTAATAATAAATAGAATATAGAATAAAATAGAAAATATTTCATGTAAAATTATACAATATATACTGAAGCTGTACAACGGACAAAAATAATCTAAATAAATTAGGGGTGTCAACGTTAACGCATTAACGCATGTGATTAATCATTTGATATGGCTTGACCCCAACTTCTTCCTGTCATCGCAGCGCGGAAGGTTATCTATCATTGTGTGACGAGGGTACAGCGAACTAGTGTTGCCAAGGCAGCAGCACAAGTGGCCTATTTTGAAAATACTGTCACGGGAAAAGTTACAGAGCCGTGGGTTGCAGTTTTTTGGGCTACTTTTTTAATGTACCGCGGCCGCCTAAAGTGTATGTAAACAAATAAAAATTAAAATAGATCCTTTTACTAATGTGTATTATACTTGGAATGTATCCATGGCAAGAACTGAGAGACGGTTGTAACATCACAAACAATGTGAGTTTCAGCAGAGCATACATGTTAAGGCTATTACACAGCAGAAATAAACATGACAACAGCCACTATAGATTATATAAGATAATAAACACAAGATTACGATAGGATATGGTCTGTATGTGATTTTGTTTTTAGGTGAATGTGTACATCTGAAATGCTAATTTGTGCAGTGATATAAAAGGCTATAAATAGCATATTTTAACAACAGTAAACGACCAAATTCCACATATGATCGCAAAAGGAAGTTATTACAAACACTCGATGGTAGTTTGAAGTGAGTTCTGAATAAAAGCGTACTATTAATCTCATAAATTGTCTTATGAAGCATGATGCTAATATTAGCTCTAATGCAGCTGCAGAACAGGTCCAATTCTTCTTCATAATGCATTTTGTCATAATACTTCATGTACGGTCGCAAGAAATGTTTTGTTGTATTTATTTAGAAATGCTTTTGATAATAGGGATTGAAGCGATGTGGCTTGGTAAACGTTTTATTGCCAGTTTAAAGGCTGATAATGGCTGAATAAAAACAAAAGAATAATGATAAAAGAATAATAAGGATTATGTCTCATACCTGGCGGAAGTGTGAAAGGTTCTGTTTCCTTAAACTAGTTTGTCATGCATTTCTTTTTCAACACATTTACAGGTAAATCCTAGTATTTTAAATTTGCGATTAATCATGATTAATCACAGTCCATGACTGTGATTAACGCGATTAAATTTTTTAATAAATAAAATAAAATAAAATATGAAGATACACAAGTCTCAGAAGATTTCTTTGATTTGAATTATCTCGCTTGTGACACCTAAATTAGGAAGGGTCAGACTTTTTCATAGTCATAGTTTGACTTAAACCATGTATTATGTTGAAGATAATTATAAAGTAACAGCCTCACTGATGAGTAAATCTAATTTATTTACTGGCCAAAGCCCATGTTTACACTCATTTTGCATTTAGTCTTTTAATTTTGGATCATGTCTCTAATGCTAATTGAAATAATTATTTTTTCTTTATACTTTCAGTAGCACCTATTTTATGGATTTTGATTGGTAATATTCTTTAGAAATGATGAAGTGTAACCAAATAAGTTGAGAGGTCACCTGACTTCCTCACCTGATAAAACTTGCTATGTAAACATGAACGAACGTTGCCATCAGATACTGACAGTCAAAACGATCCATTATTCCACCATGACCAGGAATGGTGTCCGCAAAATCCTACAAAATAACAAAATCACAAGCTCACAGTGTAACAGTCACTCTAAGTGCATAAAGACAATTAAATACAAATTCAAGGGTTTGTGTGTGAATTCTGCTGAAAATGAACCAACTTTAATCTTGAAAGCTCGTTTGAAGCCACTGGCAAAAAATCCACCAAACGGTCCGATCAGAGAGGCGAACGAAGAGAGCGCAATACTGTGGATCTGAAATGGGTAAAGGTTCACCGTTTTCTGCAGACACAAGAAAGACGTAGGCATCATCATCAGCCAATACTACATCGTTACAAAACAAACCTCTCAATTATTATATATTAAGCAGAGCAGGCCACAACGTCTTAGGTGTTACAGCATGTAGTTTTGGCCTGTCCTGTACTCACCCATCTAACTGCATTCTGCACCACTGCAGGAAGTGTGTATTCCTGTATCATGAAGAGATTTGAGGGCTCACACTCCACTGCAAAGCGGTTTGTCTCACTGTTGTATTCCACTGGACAAACAAAGTACTGGTACTGGGATAGCAGGTATGCAAACTGGAATAGGAGGGAGAAATTAAGGTTTTAGTTGTCACACAATACCATGAGGTTTATGGGGTAATGTAACAGTTGTTGGTGTTGCTTGAAGGTAGGGTGAGCATACAACACATCCTGGCTAGGATTTCTAAATTGCCTAAAATGGCTATGTTTTCACATTGTTTTCATACTTGCTGAAGGACTGAAAAGTAGTTTGACCAATAGCATGCAGGAATTGTATATAATCGACCAATCGAGGTGTATGACAAAGTGGGATCTACAGAGAACGGTCTGCAAAGTAATGCGAGTACACGTACATATGCATATAATGTATGAAGACTGCGTAGAGGATACCAAATGCCACACATTTTAGGCAATTTAGAAATCCTGGAAAAAAAAAAAAAGGCTCGAAGGTCTAATGGTGACTTACAAAAAAACTCAAGACCACTGTTGCAAAGAATCCCCCAATGAATCCTTCCCAGGTCTTCTTTGGGGAGAGCTGGAAGAGAGAGCAAAGAGGTTCGAGATAAGATCATTTTCATCCACAATGCATTCAATTATGGAAATTTACTCATCAGTTCAGAAAACGGAGGGATGGAGAATGTTTATCAGAAATGTTTAGTGCTGCGAGGAAAGGTTCACCTTAATCAGTGGAGTTCTTCCAAAAAAGAAGCCAAATAGGTAGGCCATGATGTCATTACAGATCACAATAGAGATGGGAACAATAAACCTGGAGAACAAATAACAATTTTATTTTACAAACACATACTGTAGGAGAGAAGAAATTGCAGTGAACAACAATACATAAAGAAAAACAGGAGACAAGAAAGTTTCAATTAGTTTCATTTACGTCAGTGAATTATTTTAGAGAATTAGAATGTACATTTTAATAAAGTTAACTAAATGAGTGTTTCTGCTCTCCCTTGAGCAACAAGTTATCAAGTGGAACATTAGGAGACACAGGAATGCAGCTTGAGAAACACAAGTAGGAGTGAGGTGAAACCTCAGACAGGTCTGTCAGGTCAGGTGGGCTTACCAGATCATTCCCTCAAACAGGTTCTGAATAACCAGATGTGACTGAGTCACCACAATCAACAAGGTCACATGGGTCCAAGCAAACTGGAATGGCAAGCACAAACAAACACACACACACACACACACACACACAAACACAAACACAGAGTGAACGGCTGAAATGTTATCTACTCACTCAAACAATGATAATGCAAAGCAAGTTATGGCACATATCCAAACAAACAAAATCACAGCATGATTTATTTTTGTTGAAATAATTAATTTTTTTCTCTAATGTTAATTCAGAAGTCTGTACTAAGACTATAAAATTCTAAATGCACAAATAGACATAAACATTCTAAATGTTTGACTACTAAATGCTCAAGCAAACTTGGCTTGGCTGCTGAGTGTTTCATTTGCCAGTTTTTAAGTTGTGGAATGGGTGTGACCACACTCACAAAGAAAATGACATTTTGCTGACATCAATGGCTGAAGTGAAGTAAGTCACAGTTCGAGGCTATTATTAGAGATTCTGAACCACTGTAGCTGGACTCAACCCAACACTCAGGTTTCTGGTTAATAAATAACCAAAAACTTACATCAAAACTAAGTTTGCATGTCTTGAAGGAAATATCAGCGCTAGCAAGGCAGCAGCTTGAATTTAGGTTTTAAGGGTTGTGCCACTAAAAAGCAGCATCAGAGCCCCCATTACTGTGATCATGACACTAATTATGAGCATCATCATTTCCATTACATTTTGAATGGTGAAAATTCTAAAAGGAGTACTTTTCTTTAGCAAAGATGCATTAAATTGATTAAAAGTGACAGTAATGATATTTAATATGTTACAAATGATATCTATTTCAAATTTATATGCACTTGAAAAATGTATCACTGTTTCAACAAAAATATTAAGCAGTTACGACTGTTTTCAGTAATGGCTGCTGAAAACCCAGCTTTGTCATTACAAGAATAAATTACATTTTAAAATATAGTGTAAAATAGACTATTTTTATTGTAATAATATTTCACAATATTACTGTTTTTACTGCATGTCTGATCAAATTAATGCAGCTTTGGTGAGCATACGAGACTTTCAAAAACACTGAAAAATTGCACTGACCTCGAATGTGTGAACGCTGTTGTGTATAATTAAAAATTAAAAATGGACACCTAAACTATAATGCCCTACATATAATATACACATAATCCTAAAATTATCTACACTGCAAAATCTGAATGAAGTCTGTATGCAAGGGTCATGAAAACCTGCGTTTCAGCACTAGACCAGAATAAAAGTAATTAAAGTGCTGCCTTGCATACACTGTAAATATATGCCATGCAATGACTCATTTAAACATTATTTGCAATACTTTCACAATGCCCAGTGCATCTAAATGTGAACTCTCTATACAGAAATATAACATTAAATGTGATAATATGACATGTTATGACATGGGACTACCGAGTATCCAAAGGCCCAACACATGATATGCACATGACTGTGAATGAAATGGACAGTTTAGTTCTGGCTGGCATATAAATGACTGATACACACCATATAAAACTGCAGGCGGTAATGTTTCTTCACTAAACTCAGTACAAACATGCAGAAACCTGTAAAAAGCAAATAACATGCGGTTAATTTCCTACAATACAGAAGAAATTATAAACCTCATCACTGTTTACTGTATCATTCTGATTTCCATTTAAAGAAATGGATTTGAGAGACAGCAGACAAGCATTTGTTTTTGTTTTGGAAATCTTTCATATCACTGTTATGACAGCAGCACACATCATTATAGGATACTTTGTTTTTGTAGATTCTAGAAACAAAATTCTCGAACAACCGCACTGGGTTATGTCTTATACTGTATATTCTGATTTATATATGTTGATGATGATGACCATTAAGCCGTGCTGGAGAGAGAGCAAGTTTTAGTGAGAAGAAATGACTGCAGAGGGAAAGATCTGCAACAGCTGCCAGCATGCTGTGCATTTATGGCCATAACAGAGGCAGAGGTACATGAATACACATCTACTGTACATCTACTTTTGCAGCAGCGTCCGAACTCATGAGGTTTTTATACAAATTTGTGGAGTTCATGCAGTTTGAGTGATGCTGTCATTAAAGCAAAAGGGCAACACACCAAATATTAAAACATTCTGAAATTCATGTTTATTTGTTTATTCAGCTTTTCACGCTAAACAGCTTTGACACTCAAGGTTGTGCTATATGTATGCTACCATTCAAAAGTCTGGGGTTGGTAAGATTTTTGAATGTTTTTGAAAGAAGTGCCTTATGATCACCAAAGGCTGCATTTCTTAGATTAAAAATACAGTAAATCAGCAATATTGTGGAATATTATTAAAATGAATACTGCCAAAATATATTTTAATTGAAAATAGCTAAGCTGTTTACTCCAGTATTCAGTGTCGCATGATTCTTCAGAAATCATTCTAATATGCCGATTTGGTGCTCGAGAAATATTTCTTCTTATTATCACAGTTAAAAATGGTTCTGTATCTTCATACTTTTGTGGAAAACTTACAGTAGTAAATTTTTTTTCCAGGATTGATGAAAATGTTCAGAAGAACAGTATTTATTTGAAATAGAAATTATTTGTAACATTATAAATGTGTTTTGGCCTTTTGTCTTGGCCACGGAAGCATGGCAGCGGGCTTTGTCTCGAACACACTTCATTCCACGTAAGGTTTATTTATCTTTCTTGTTTATTTTGATAGATAATTGACCAACAAAAAAATATATATAAAATTAGGATACCAAATGAAAAAAAAAAAAGGATTCTACCAAACAAAAACGTATGAAGTGGTCAAAAATTATGTCTGACCCACTCCCTTTCTTCCGGCGTACTGCCGTCCAATTTTCCACGCCCTTATGACGCTTACCATTTTCTTTCTTAATTACCAAATTGAACTGAACTAAAAAACACAAACAAATAATATTTAAACATAAATAATGTAAAATAAAAACACTTTCTTAAATGGCTACAACAAAATGTCTTTACTATCACTTTTGGTCAAGGTGTGTGTGCTTGCTAAATAAAAAACCTTTGAATGGTAGCATAGCTGCAGGTGAATAGCTTGTTGGCACAGAACAACAGCACATTTATATAATTAAAGCCCAAAAGCATATGTCAAAGTGACCAAGCATACAATCAACTTGAATACCATTTGATATATATTATCTATAAACAATATACAGTCATGACCAAAAATATCGGCACCCTTGGTAAATATGATCAAAAAAGGCTGTGAAAATTAAGCTGCATTGTTAATCCTTTTGATCTCTTATTTAAAAATTTAATTTAAAATGGGGGGAAATATCATTATGAAATAAATGTTTTTCTCTAATACACATTGGCCACAATTATCGGCACCCTTTTATTCAATACTTTTTGAAACCTCCATTTGCCAGTTTAACAGCTCTAAATTTTCTCCTATAATGCCTGATGAGGTTAAGAGAACACCTGACAACATATCAGAGACCATTCCTTCATCCAGAATCACTCCAGACCCTTTAGATTCCCAGCTCCATGTTGTTGCTTCTTCTCTTCAGTTCACTGCTCATTTTCTATAGGGTTCAGGCCAGAGGACTGGAATGGCCATAGCAGAAGCTTGGTTTTGTGCTCAGTGACCCATTTTTGTGTTGTTTTTGAGGTTTGTGTTTGGATTATTGTACAATTGGAAGATCCAAACATGGCCCATTATAAGATTTCTAACAGAGTCAGGCACTTATTGATTTTTTATCTGTTGGTATTTGATAGAATCCATGATGCCGTGTGTCTAAACAAGATGTCCAGGACCTCCAGCAGAAATATAGGCCCACAACATCAAAATTACAGCAGTATATTTCATTGTACACATGGGGTACTTTTTATCCCTGTGTTCACCAAACCCATCTTGAGTGTTTGCTGCTAAAAAGCAAATTTTTTAGTTTCATCTGACCATAGAAGCCAGTCCCATTTGAAGTTCCAGTCGTGTCTGATAACTGAATATGCTGGAGTTTGTTTTTGGATGAGCTAGGAGAATGTTTTTTGAAACCCTCCCAAACAACATGTGGTGATGTAGGTGCTGTTTGTTAATTTTTTTTTAAGGTTTTCTGACCCCGAGGCTCAACTATTTTCTGCAATTCTCCAGCTGTGGTCCTTGGAGAGTCTTTAGTCACTCAAACTCTCCTTCTCACCGTGCATTAGGACGATATAGACACACGTCCTCTTCCAGGCAGTTTCGTAACATTTTATGTTGATTGGAAATTCTTAATTATTGCCCTGATGGCGGAAATGGGAATTTTCACTGCTCTAGCACTTTTCTTAAAGCCACTTCACTAATTTGTGAAGCTCAATTATCTTTTGCTGCACATCAGAAATATATTCGTTTTTCTCATTGTGATGGATGATTAAGGGATTTGGGCTTTGTTTTCCCTCCTATTTATATTTCTGTGAAACAGGAAGCCATGGCTGGATAATTTCATGTTCATAATTTTTATTATCCAATGAAAGGTTAGATTTTTGTGAATTTTTTAAATAAAAGATCAAAAGGATTAACAATGCAGATTAATTTTCATAGCCTTCTTTGATCATATTTACCAAGGGTGCCGATATTTTTGGCCATGACTGTATAAACTATGCTATAAAGCTAAGTGTGCACTGTGGGCTTTTGACCTAGAGTCATAAAAGTTTCAGTGGAGTATTTAATGCGAGTTGTCAGTTACACTCACCTGCTAAATACAGTGCAAAAGAAATAAACCGATGATAACGCACAAGGAACTGCAAAGGTTCCTCCCTTTGGACGAGTGCACCGAAATAATCAGCCACTGTCTCACCATAAAAGAAGTAGTTCACACAAATCAAGAAGTACCTGAAATACAAGGTGCATTTGTGTCAAAATCTGACGATTTGAGGGATAGAAATTTATTTGATGGAAACAATACATGGCCCCTTTCAATTGCTTTCAATTGCTTGGCCCAATCATCTTGTTTTGTTTGGACAAAACCTGCAGGTGGGGTGTACTTTATGCTAGGTTCCAACATGGAAGTGCACTTTGCTCAAGTCCAGTTAATCACTACTTTATCTATGACAAAAGGTAACTGGTAAAACGTGAGAGAGTGTGTGTGTGTGTGTGTGTGTGTGTTTGTTTGTAGTTGAGTGTGCATACATGAATGTAAAGTACATGAATCAGAGAGTAGGGGGAAGGGTGGAGAGATAAGGGTTGAAAGGAAAGTTTTAAATGGTACCTAGACAGCATTTCACTTACCAGCTGAGAGTCCTAAACCATGGTAGATCATAGGAATGGTAAACTCTGTAGCCAATGGTTATAATTTCATGAAAACACTTGATCTGAACACCCATAACCTATAAAAAAAAAAGATTATAAAAAAGTAGTGCTGTAAGAGCTGAACACATTCAAAAAGTACTTTTGAAATTTCTGTCAAACATCTAGTTAAAACACAGTAGGGGTTTTAGTGGTATTTTTATATTATGTCAAGTCAGATAGGGTTATAAATCAGCGAAATGACAGTATGTGACCCAAAGGGTTGGTAGGAGGACAGATGAAATGTTTAGTAAATGCTTTCTATAGCAACCACAAACGTTGGTTAGCTAGTGGTCAGTGTGTTTGTCTTGGCAATTGTGTTTGCACGGGACATATATGGTTTGTACTCACACTTACCACTAATATAAGCATAATGGGTCCCAAATAGATGATAAGAAAGAAGCCAATGATCATTGTCAATGACAATATGCCTCTTATCCACCAGTTCTTCCACCTGTTGAGATCAAAATTTAAATAAAAATCTATTTGAATGCAGACAAAAAGAAAACTAGTTTTGCAAGAAACCTGCCCAGACAGTTAAACATTTTGTATAAGAAAATACATTTATAAGTGCTGGCAAATCCCCACTGTTCAGGGTATAGGTGACATTTTCCCTTAGTGTTTACTTGGAAATGTTCTAAAAGCCCGTGAAAGAGGTGGAAATGAAGCTGTGTGAAATGTTTAACTGATGACCCAGTGATTTCCCCATTGTTGAAATGTGGGTGTGTTTAACTGAATGAAATAGCTCGAGCAGAATGTATAAAAAAACAGTACTGTACAACAATACAGTATAACAATACAGTACCTACTGTATAACAAAAAAATGATAATGATTTCAGTTTTATTTAAGCTTCAGTGTTGAACATTCAAGATGCATTTATGATATTCTGCACTTTGTGAGAACAAAACTGATGGGATAGATTTATGCCGATGGTGCCATAAATGTAATAAATGGGGCTCCATGAGAGATGTGAATTCTTAGTTTTCTGGCCCACAGTGTAATAAACTGCAGGTGCCACAACTCATGCAAGCCACTGAAAAGAATGGGAGGGAATTTGTCAATGGAGAGAAAGAGAAAGGGGAGGGACGGGGAAAAAAAGTGCACCATCATCACAAAATGTGGTGGGTAGCCAGGCGCCGGCATTCAGGCATGTCATTGGACCAGCGCCTCTGCGGTCTTTTAAAGAGGCTGCAGCAAATCCCACCAACAGATCAGCAAAACTGACAAGGATTACGATTGTTCCTAATAAAGATCCCATTTAATCTCTTTGAGGGGCCATTTCCCTTTTGACCGACCCCTAACCTCATCTGCATATCAAATATCACTAGAGTCTGTCTTATTGATCAAAATTAAAAGTGAATTGCAGAGCAATACACTGTGCTGTAAGGTTACGTGTCAGCTTTCAAAGATTAACCAGATAAATTTTTACAAGGAACTGATTTTACGAAAAAATCCTTCATGTGTGGAAAGGGTTGGTTTTAGAGAATATTAGTGTACAGGTTTCCTATTTTCCCAGCGAAAACAGGTTCAACCCGTTTGTGACACATCAGAGACTCAGATCTTGCCGTCTTGGCGCTTTTCCACTGCTTGGTATGACTCGGCTCGGTATGGTTCAGAACGGCACGGCACGGCTTGGTTCGGCTCGGTTTGCGTTTCCACTGCAGTTTAGTACCGCTTTAGAGTGGGCGGGATTATTCACGTGTCGTTATAGTTGCGCCACCTCTACCGCCGTGACTCCTGAAAAACGTTTTAATTCCGTGTCGCTCCATCAAGCTCTCGCTGGATCCACTCCTCGGCTGTCAACGAGAGGACAGTCTGTACTTCCTCAACAGACAACGAAACAGCCATTTTTTAGTTGTTAAAAGAAGGGTGCACTCATTCAAAACAGTTGCGTTCGATCCTTCGCTGGCTGTGCGGATTTAAATCTAGCGGGGCTGTTGTGTCTCGTGCTGCAAGTTCAATGACGCAGGCAGTGACGATTTTCTCCGGCCAATCAGTGATCAGCAGAGTTTACACGTCACGTTTTGGTAATGGTACGGTTCACTTGGAACCTCGGCCGAGGTGGTACTAAAAAAAGTACCAGGTACTGTACCCAGTGGAAAACCCCCCAAAAGTGAGTCGTACTGAACCGTACCATGCAGTGGAAAAGCGCCAATATAGTTGCCCATGTGGGGCCTAAACATCCGTACAGGTACATAATGCCAACATAAATTGTTCGGGGAGTTGCTCATGAGCTCAGTGTCATTGGGTACCTAGATGACAAGCCCTCCAGGGCTTTGTTGA
Source organism: Onychostoma macrolepis (assembly GCF_012432095.1). NCBI lineage: Eukaryota > Metazoa > Chordata > Actinopteri > Cypriniformes > Cyprinidae > Onychostoma > Onychostoma macrolepis. The sequence goes on along the minus strand of NC_081159.1, from coordinate 14,105,752 downwards.
GACACTGTGGAGTGTTATCTGTGGAAGGTGGCACGTCTGGTGTGTCCGCTTTGGAGTCGCCCTCCATTTCTCCTTCCCCCTCACCGGGAAAAGTGAGCTTGTCGTCTCCATCTGCCTCCTGCAGAGTGTAAACATACACACGGTGAGGGGAAAAAATTAAATAAAATAAGATAATTAATAAATTGATTTCAAGGCAGATAATTATATACACTTAACAACACTGGCATAAACACAAAAAATTTTATATTGCATTTTATGACACAAATGTTAATTTGGCATTGTTGTGCGGTTGGTTGCTAAGGTGTGTGTGTGTGTGTGTGTTTAGTTTTAAATAGGGGTGTTTTAACTGGTCTCTGTTAAACTAAACATATACTTATACGTTTTGTTAATCGTCTTACACGTTTGACTATCTTCACAAATGAATATAACTTTTATGAATTTCGAAGTCTAAATACAATCACCAGAAGCAAAGGGATGATGGAACTAGAAGTGATATAGCCTATGTGATATATCAGTGATCTGGTTTTTGTCTAGAAAATTACGTCATCCCTGCAGCACTCTGCATGTTGCAGCTCCCAATCATAGCAATATGAGTGAACTGACTCTAGTCTTTTTATATTTGGAATATTACACAAACACACTCCAAGAAACACTTCCAAAAACAATGAATTAGGTGAAAGAACCACCAGACACTTGGACGGAGACTCAAAACACAACGCACAATTCACAATGTCATAATTCAGTAGTCTTTTGCAATCACCCTGAAATGCAGCCCTTCATGGAAAATCACAGATTTACCAGTCAAAGTAATAGAGAGCGACGGTGGATAGGATATTAGCCAGCATGACTTATGCAAATGCTAGACAAATGCCTCTGAGGAAAATCAATCGGGCTTGAGGACATGGCACCCGAGTAGGTGCGGTACAGTAGACTTAGGATACCCGTCTGCTCGAAGCTAGGTGAAAAGAGGCTGCTTTCTCATCTTTCACTGTTGTCTTGGCTAGCACAACACAACAATGTGCCAAAGAACAGAATAAAATATGGCTGGTATCAGTAGCAGGGGAAACTAATGGTTGGTAGGGGGATGTACTAAAAGAGGAAAAGTTGAACCAATATGTCATCATAACAGCTTGTGGTATAACTCAACATGTTCACAAGGGCTGAGTTACTAACTGAAATGTATCACGTCTCATGTAATTTCTCTAACTAGGGGTGCTCCGATCAGGATTTTTGAGGCCGATCGCCGATCACAGAAAACAATATTTGCCGATACGATCACCGATGCCGATCTTTTTAAAGCCTTCTTTTTAGCAAGTAGAATTTTCTATAGTGATGATCCAATCAAGATTTTTAGACATTTATTCAGGGCCTGAATTTCATTTTTGAAAATGAATTCCCCTCCCCAATCACACCGAACGCGTTTTTTTTGCAGAGAGAGGCACCTTTTCTGAATTGTTTTCTGTTGGCAGAGAGCGCCTCGAGTTTTTGCAGGACCGCTCTGAGCGCCTGAAGTTGGAAAAAAAACAAACAAAAAAAACCAACTCTGAGCGGAAAAGCGCCCACATCATCGTGGTTTTCCCCATTGTCCAATCGAATGAAAGGAGAGGCGGGCCTTCCGTTGTGGTGATGAAAGTTTACCGTAGCTTAGAAAGTCCGGAGACTGCAATAATGGATGAGAAACTTGTGGTGTCTGTCACAGGTTACCCGGAGCTGTATTTTTTTTAAGGTTTTTGCTAGTTTACTTAACAGCAAAACCCAAACATTTTAGAGCGCTTGTGCTATAATCCTTTGATTAGACTGACAGGACAGTTGATTCGGCGGTTGCCTAGCAACATAAAAAACGCAACACACTGCCTTTTTTTTGGTGACTTTAAAAAAAAAAAAAAAGAGCAGTGCGGTGCGGTGCGCCTAGCGTTTTCAGAACTAAAAAACGCATTCGGTGTAATCGGGGCATATATGGTTGACTCTTGTGAGGGCGCATTTTTTTGATATTTTTCAAAAATATATATTTATCTCACCTAAGTGTTTGATCATGCACTGTATTTTTGTTTTGACAATCGTACAATTGTTGCACAATAACTTACACACAGCACAAGACTGATTTCGTGAGCTGTATGTGAGGCAGTGTTACACCAGGTTCAGACATACTCCGTTTGCAGTGTGTATGCAGTCCATGTGCGGCAAAGACTATAGAATACCCTTAAAGAGACTTTGATGTGCGGTACGTAAGCGGTGCAGAAGCTGTGCGCTTTCACACACGGATCTGCTCCTGATCCGTGGCTGTTTACTACAAACACAACATTTCCATTATTTTGATTTCAAATCCAAACATTATTCCTTAAAATGCTTTTTCAGCATTGTGATTCTTTTTTACACAGTCCAGTAATACAATCTTTCATAGATGTGTTTAAATGCAATAAATATAAGAAACACATTAGAAAGTTGCTCAAGCAATTGGCAAAACATTTAAATCACTTTTCTTACATTATAACAAACATTCTAAATTAAAATTTACCACTGACAGAAACAGTAAGCTCTAATTCCTTTTCTTTTGCATTTAAATCTTCATTATAAGCAATCCTGCGGTTCATAAATAACTTTGTTTTCCCATTTCCACGAGTGCCATCTATTATTGCCTTGTTTATCTAAAAGTGCTCTTTTCCTTTAAACCTAGCCAAAAAGCCATAGCCATATGTGTTGACTGTGAAACACAGTAGATTTTGCATTTATGGTGTAATTACTACAATTTCGTGTCAATCCATGTTCATATTTACTGCAAACAATGCGCTGTTACTTTAATTCAGCGCTTGCAGCACAGCACAAAAAAAAAAAAAACACTCGGCGTGAAAACGATCTCTGTACTGCTAAAGATGCACCGCTCCTGGAACGCACTGCCCGACCGCAACCGTGTACAGTGTGAACGCTTTTAAAAATACGCACCACATAGGCTACGCAATGCAAACAGAGTTATGTGAACCTGGCGTTATGTGTGCGCTGCGAGTGTGCATGAGCGCATGGCCTCCAGGAGAGCGCGCAAGCTCTGAATGATTTAAACACTGGCAAGAATTAATTCTCAATTAATTGATTCTCAAGCGCATCATCAGCTTGAGATCTGCCTTTTTAAGAGACCACCGATCAAACATCCCAACGCGATTATCGGCCGATAGTGATGGATAGCCGATCAATCGGAGCACCCCTAGCTCTTAACAGTGTTTCACGCACCAATTTACAGCATTAGTTGAGAGAGAAGAAAAATTCACATATACTATTCTTGATAGATATCCAAATGAATTGATTTAGCACTGAATCAAGATCAGAACTAAATCAAGAGTTTGTGAATCAGAATCAAATCTATTAGTGAAATCTTTGTCAATAACCAGCCCTAATGTTCACTGATAACATCATTATAGGGAAATATTACTGGCTAACAGGATTGGTCACTGCTAGTTTGTAAGCCTCTAGATGTGGTTTCAGCAGCAGCCCACATCCAGGAAAGCCTGATGTGTAATTGTCTCATAATCTGCAATAAATCTGTAATCTGGATTTAAATGCTGTGCCGGCAGTCTACCACTGTAATCACGGAGCGGTTCACAAAGTAGCTGATCTGCCTTTCAGACCGAAAAAACTAAATATTGCAAGCTAAAGAAAGAAATCTTAACTGCAGTAAATAAGGCCACCGCAAACAAACTATATGCTGTTAAATTAACATGTAATACTGTGTAGACGTAATGTTCGTCTACGGCCTACAAACTTTCTAAATAAATAACATTACCAGTACTTCTATAACAAAGGTTATTAACATATTCCATGCACTGTAAGTTGTTTTGGCTTGAACTGTCTGTCTGTCCTAAATACAAATTTCAGAAACCAACTTTAAAGGTCATATAAAAGACACACTGTTGTCCAGACTGAGTCGGTGGTTCATGGCCAGAATAAGCTCTGAATGTGCTACAGACTTTATGCCAGGCAAAAGTCTGGCTCCTGTGAGACTATGCTGGCTTTGTTATTCATAGATTTTGTGTATTTTGAGGGGTTTCTTTCAAACCCCTTACTGACAACCAAATTTGGCAATGTATTAGCAAGATGAACATTGTACAATTTCCAAAATTAGCCAATGGACCAAAGCCTTTGGACCATGACTGTAAGCAGCGGTGCTGAGGAAGTAATTGGGAGCGAGTGTTGAGCAGGGAGGTCATTCATATCTGAAACAAGGCTCAGATTAAGGCTGGTAAAAGAAACCCTCTGCTAACTTTTTAATGAGGACACACTCAAGCCCCCAGAAAACACTGATGGAAGTGTACAGATCTGAGCAACACTCATTCCAGCTATCAGCTACATCAGTGTAGTCCAACTACACTTTGTGCAATGTGACAATTAAATGGTTATTTTCAAAAAGGAAACAGAAGGCAACAAACACTGCAACATTATCCCCTTCATACTCTGCCAGGACAACAGACAGATGAGAAGAGAGAGTTTCCTATCGCTACAGATGAGTAGACCTATTATTAGACTGAGGGTTTCACTAAATGGTAGCCTCGTAGCATTCTGCAGTCCATTCAAGAAAAAGAATCAGTGTTTATGAATGAGCGCTAATATATTTCCACAATTTAAATGACACTCAACAGTCAATAGGACACAACAGCTCTTAAAATCTAATAGTCAATCACCCAGTTCAAATAAGTCTATTTTACATTTACATGGTTTTATTTTGTTTCCTGATGCACACTTATAATGTTAGTTAAGGTTTCTTGCATCAGATCATATTATTTTTTATAAGTACCCAATTTTATTTGTTTCAACTGTTTGATATGATAAAACTACATTCATCTACAAAATGAACCCATAATATGCATGATTTTATAATAACAACAATAATAGTAACTTATTATTATTATTATTATTGTTACAATATATTTATTAATATTAAATTAATAATATAAATCCATGACATTCCCTTTAGAAGAGAGAGAAATTGCTGTGTTTGTGTCCTTGAGAGCTGTGTGCTCCCCACATGTATCCTACCGCCTATAAGAGTCCTGGAAGTGAAGGGATAAGAAGACTAGCCTGCTGATTAGCTGCTCCATAAATGAGACTACACTAATCCCTGAGAGAGAAAGAGGGAAAAGCCCCAGTCCAGCTCCATCCCAAAAGGCCTAGCGCACACCAAAACACAAACACACAAAGGCATAAGGACTGCAACCAGCAGTCACCGCATCTCTCACTCAGTTTCTACCTGCAGAGCCGGTATCTGTAACAGGACGTGCAGAGATCAAATAACCAAATGAACAGTGGAAATGTCAAAAAACCTGCTAAATCATCACTTCAGCAGCCTATTAAATCCTCTCTAAAGTGCTTCAAGGGTGAAAATAAAGTGTCAGTAAAGGACCATGGACTTTTTCCTGGGGATGATAGCTTGGCCCAGTTTTCACTGTCACTTTAAATTCTTTACAGCAGTGGCAAAAAAAACTGGCTGAATTCATACTGTTGCAGCAAATACCAAAATGGACACACTCATGGTCGATGACAGAAGTGATTGGAGGAGAGTGGATGCAGCAGAATTCGGAACACAGTGTTGCTTACTGTATTCTGTGCTAAATAGTCCACTGTTGCATTATGGCAGAAAAACACTTGACAATAGCAGCATATTGTAGAGGTCAACTTGACATCATTCACCATAGTAATCACTGAATATTCGAAAGACGCCACAATCCTGCACAGCTGATGGTCTGCGAACCCAACAGATCTGTGTGAACCTACAGTATGGTGAATGACATCAAGTAGACCGTTCCAAGATGGCGGCCGCATCTACGTGCCTGGAGCGGTCGAATGGGACGTCTATATATATCTAGGATTGTCAGACCCACACCAAAGTCCCTTTCAAGGAGAGTCCGTTCACTCAGCCGCCATATTTGCAACGCCTCCGGGCAGCTCAAACAAGACCAAGTCCTATCTAAATGAATGGGGGAATCCTGAAATATCAAAAACTGCTTGCTGAACTCGCGATTAAATTACAAATTTCAAATCAGCAACAAAATCTGAAATGAACTGAAGGATGTTGTTTCTTATGCTCAAATAGCATTTAAAAAGCTTATTTTTCAGGCTAGACCAGCCAATGTGCATGCGTAGTTCCAATGCGCTTGTGACTGCGCATGCGCATCAGCTGGTCCAGCCTCAGGTTTCTATGGGAACCGGAGCTTCTAAAGGCCGCTGCAGTGACGCAATAACTTTACCAATCAACTAGGGCTGGGACAATAAATCGATGCAGAATCAATTCCTGGACCGATTCTGAGATTTTCTGAATACATCGTGATTCCTCTGGAATCGATTCTGAGCTTAGATTTTAACAGCAGATGGCGCTCTAATCTATTTTTTATCCGCACACTCAAATGCTCATTAAGAAGAATGCCGAAGAGCGCTTGTGCGTTCGGCTGAGTCTGTAATTTCACCTCGGCTCAGAATGCTTTTCTGACACGAGATTAATGTAAACACAGCCCACTGTGAACACCCTTGTAATTCGCTTCAACCTTTTCGAATTTTATGAATGATTATTTTAGGTTCAAGTATGTGTAAAGATCCGGAAACAAGCAGAGTACGGCTGTTTCTAAAGCATGCAGTGCCATCTGCTGTTCAAAACTAAGCTCAGAATCGGGCTCAGAATTGATTCCAGAGGAATCGCAACACATTCGGAGAATCGATTCTGCATCGATTTATCGTCCCAGCCCAACAATCAAGGATTGGCTCTTCATTTAGAAGGCGGGACTTTCCTGCCATATTGCGCATTGCAGTTTCTCCCATTCATAAGTATAGGAGTGAACCATCTTTGTATTTCTATAGTCTTTGCCCACACACATTTCATGAGGAAAGTTAACGTGCACGTTATAATCAGCTCAGAAGTTTCATCTGAATTGTTTCTACTTTCACATGCAAATGACTTGTTGCACTTAAGAATATGATAACTTTCCGGCATCAATTCTAGTAGGGTAAAACTTAATTACCCTTTCGAAACGATCTGTTTTGCCCTGCCATCATTAGCTGAAGCTGTGTGTGAACAAGGTGCTGCTGCACAGTGTAAGTTGCTCCATCTCATGCAGCCTCAGAGGGAGAGAGAGAGATTCTCCGGTACAGTGTTCCGCAACAATGCTTAGCTCCCCGCAGATGTGCCTGCCTATAAATCGGCTTAATTTGCAGCACAATCGGCCGATGCCGATTAATTAAAAAATGCCAAAAATCGGCCTGATTAATCGGCCAGTTTTTACCAGCAAAACTAGTTGGTCAGCTAGCAATTAGTGTTAGTATTTTTTTTTAATAATATCAATTACACAAAATAAAAAAATAAAAATGTCCACATAACATGATCACATCTACACTGCCAGGCCTAAACCCAATTGTGTAATTCTAAAATCACAGAAATTGTGTGATTATAATAGGTGCTGAGTAACCAGCTTTCTGTGGTAAATTGCAGAAGTAGGCCAAGACCAGGGGAAGAGAGTGAATCCATCTATGAGGCCAGGCTGCAGGACGTGCTGCGCAGAGGTTATGATGGTCCACTGAACTCCAAAGACTGCTGAGGTGGTACATTGAGCAGAGACCCACATGAAAGCCCAGAGAGACTGAGGCTAATGATGCTTCTCTCAATGAGAGGAAACGAAAAGATATTCATTGAAAACCACGAGACTGAGCTCTGTAGATAACCTCAATCATCAGTGAGAGTGCAGGGCTGTAAAATACTGCTTGTTACTATGAGTGATGGAGAAAGTGACCTTGAGAGAACTGGCTGAGGGGCTCTAGATGGACAGTCAAAGCTCTGCCTCTGAGACATCAGCATTAGTTTTATAAGGTCAGTGGTCTCCAGGACAAAAACACAATTTATTTTCATTAAAAGGACAAACCAGATACCCTTGCAGAATTATCTGTGAATAAACAAAAGTATTTCTGCATAACCAATGCTGAATATGCTTGAGTCAGCAGTCTTGGTCACATCATTTTAAGATTTATGTGGAATGTTATTTTTAAGTAAAATAATAATTGTATTTTTTTTAAAATATGGTGATTAAATATTTTATTCATTGTTATATATATATATATATATATATATATATATATATATATATATATATATATATATATATATATATATATATATATATATATATATATATATATATATATATTATTCATACATGTATTATATTTTATTATTTATTTATTTTAAGTAATATTAAAATTAACTTATGAAATTATTAAAATAACATTCTTTTTAAAATATACTATTTTACTTAATCATGCCACCAATCTGGTTTATGTCAAGTTTTGGGTTAAAGACCCAAGATGCTCTTGGCTCTGCTGTCAAATGCTGGTCTCCTAATTTTACTTATAGGGAACTTTTCCAGGGGAAACAACATATGACTGCTCTATGGTCCTCGTAACACAGTTCAACAGTGCAAAGACAACTTGTGTTTGTGTGCCTTGTGTGTGACTAAAACATTTGTAATTACTGAGTCATGAGTTCAAATTATCTATTTTCAGGATGCCCGCTGTGTTACTCCCCTCAACGTTACAGTCCATACTGTGGCCAAGTGATTTGTTGTCACATGTGATCTACGCCAACGCTCGGCTATCAACAAAACTACATCATTTCCAAGGAAAAGGGAATGGCTCTATTCAATCAGATACAGATACACTATATATACAGGATTTGCAAACAGATTCTGATAGATGTTAGACATTCTGAAATCAAAGCACATGTGTCTATAGAGTATTCATAAAAACAAAAGAATTGATTACAGATAGCAAAACGCTGACATTGAACACTTTCACCATTTGAACTAAAGCACCTTCTTTCAATCATTTCTTCCTGATAAATGACTAATAATACATTTCACTGACACAGAGCTGACCCAAAACTTATCTTTTAGCTCTTAAATAAATATTTCCCAATATAATGAACATATACTTCCAAAACTGAATTGATTTTTGAAGATGTGCCCAATAATGAGTTTTACTATCCTGCAAAAACACTCTGGAGCTCTAGTCATGTCACAATGTACTGTAACAAGTTCAGTGGCACACAATATGTTTCACAATAAATGAATACCATTTGAAATGGTTGCCATAATAAAATGGTTACAGCAGGACAGTGTTACATTTCTCTGATACATAACTGAATGCTGAAAGAGCAATAATTCACCCCAAAATTAAAAATATCATAACTCATTCTAATCTTCTTCCAAACCTGGACAACTTTCTTCCACAAAAAGGAATGTTGATGATAGTCACTATTCACTTTCAATGTACAGAAAGAACCAACGAAAATGAATGGAGACCGAGAATGTCATTCTACCAACTTCTTTTTTTGTGCTCCACAGCAAAAAGTCAATACTCGTGTGGAACAAAAGGAGGGCAATAAATACATGGCAGTTTTAATTTTTTGGGTGAACTATTTGCTTAAATACTTACTTTCTGAACTCTAATTCAAATTACATTAAAAAAAAAAAGCTCTGTATGACACACACCACCTGACTCTGACAGCTGAGTGTGTCTCAAACCATAATGAGCTGCCTACCTAGACAGTATTTTAGGCATGCAAAACGTATCTATATGAGATACTCAGTCAAAATACTCGGAACGTTCCAGACGCGTCTACCAAAAATGCTGTCTAGGTAGGCAGCTCAATAGGTTTTGCGACACAGCCACTCACACTGTGGCTTTGCAGTGTGTTTGGCTCAGCAACTTCATGAGGCAACCGACAGTTTAAAGATGAAATAAATTAAAGGGACAGTCCCCGAGCACAAAAGTCGCCATATACAATCCTAATATCGCCTTAAACAAGTTGTTTTTGTGTAATATCTTCAGGCTGAAGCGGTCTGACTGGTTGCTCGCTAGCTGCTTAGCTAGAAGGTCATTCGCAGTCGACTGAGAGAAATAAAGCCTCTCGAATGAGCGCGTGCTCTATAAATTACCTTGTCACTGATGTTTTCAGTGCTGTCAGGGTCTCCTCCTCCTCCTCCTCGCCGTCTCAGCTCCGTCATGTTTGGCTTATTTCAGTCTAAATTATGCATAGATATCGTCGGAGGTCCACGTTAAAATAAAGCAGAGCGGGGTTCTCGGTAATCCGGTTAATTTAACCTACTGCGACCATCGAAGTGTCTCCCGCGACAGGTGGAGGGACAGACAGCCTGCGTGCATTTGTTTATGCCCGCAGATCTGCTGCTGTTTTGTTAGTTAAGTGAGAGACCAACCTCTCTCTCTCTCTCTCTCTCCCTCTCTCTCTCTCTCTCTCTCTCTCTCTCACCCATCCAGTGACTCAACATAAAGAGGAAACGCTGCTCCACTCTGCGGCTGGAGCTCAGAGCATTTCACTCCTCAAACTCCCACGACAGGCCAAATGTGATGGTTTCTTCTTGTTAAGTCATCATGACGATAAACTGAATTTATTAATATATTGTGAAGTCACATCCAACCGTTTTTAGTTGTGGAAAGACATTGTCCTGGTAGCATACACAGTATTAAACTGATTCTCCTTTGAAGGGATAGTTCACCCAAAAATGAAATTTCCGTCATTACTTACTCATGTTATTCCAAAGCTGAATAACTTTTTTTCTTCTTTTGTTTAACATGAGCCACCTTTTACTCTCATTGCTTTTTTCCCCCCTCATATGGGGAAAAAGTGAATGCTGACCGACATTGTCATACTGACTAACACTCAAAAAAGTGTGTTGCTCATGCATGCAGGCTTGAAACAACGTGAAGGTGACTAAATAATGACGAGACATTTCATTTTGGGGATGAACTATCCCTTTAACCCTTTTGTTAGCTAATTGTTGAACAATATTGTGTATTTAAAGCGAAAGGTGTATATATATAATTTCATTAATTTAATGGTGGTGACCAAACATTGGCCACAGTATGATAAGAAAAGAAGAAGAAAAAAATACTATGGAATTCAACTGTTTGGTTACCACCATTCTTCAAAATATCTTCTTCTGTGTTCAACAAATGAAAGGTTTGGAACAAGTGAAGGATGAGTAAATGATGACAGAATCTTTATTTTTGGGTGAACTATCCCAAGCATGAAAACTAAATTCAGTATATAGTGACAACCAAATTTTCCTTTCTGTATATCTGCCGAGTGTGTCATAAGAATAATACAGAAACAGAATAATAGGCCTATATGCTAAAGCAGTGGCAGAAGATAATGTGTCTCTAGACAATAATTTTGCTTAGGTTAGTAATTATGTTACTATTATTATTTTTTAACACTAACTTCGTCATGATACTTTATTATATTCCAGTTCATATTTACACAAATCATTTTGTAATTTCTGTGTCCTAAGCATGTTTGTTAACTTTGTATTATTAAAGGATATAAATTGCTAGCAAACAAATGTGTGGTTCTAGCATGTCACTCAGATTGCAACACTGTCTGTAACTTGCTTTCCCAAGATGGCGAGTGATTTACTGGACACCAAATTTAACCATCCATGTTGCAAGAAGTCTGAAGGATTCATGTTCCACTAGAAAGGATTGATTCTCAGACAAATGAGTGTTCAGCAGTGTTCCTAGAAACCAGTCATCAAACACCCTCAGTGCTTTCATCAGAGACTTAATACTGGGCTGTTGTAGCTGTTCTTAAGTGATCAGGACAAACATGTTAGTTTCCAGCACAATTAACGCTGTCTGTTTTAAGCATTGATTAAACACAATGCATTCAACTGCTTTGATGCAATTCAGTCAATTTCAAAAGTATGAAATCATATGCGTCCTAGTTTTATATATTTTCCAAAGATCTCCTATAACCAAGTTCCTAGACTTCTAGATTATATTTTTTGCACTACACTGCAATAAATGATGGAAAGAACTCATCTGAGGACACTGTTGGTGATAAACAGCAAGTATTTAATTGAAATTAAATTAAAAAGTATGAGTACCATAACTATTGCGTCATAATAACAGGTACAGTATAGGGGTTATTAATGGGGGAGGGGTTCATGTAATTGTTTTTCAACACAAATATACAATGAACATTCAGCTACCACAGTTTTGCACACTAGATACTGTAGTAATGCAGTCTATCACAAGACCACCAAACAGGGACAATCCGTGTGTATTTCATCAGTTCTGGGATCAGTCCTCAACATCCATACATTAGAGTACAAAAAGTCAACCAAAGAGTCGTGGGACACTCCACCTAAAGCTGTACACAAAACCTTCAGGATCGAGTCGTTAGATAATGCCATAAAAAAAAAAATTAGCTAAAGAAAGAGAAAACAAATAAAACATAATGCCAAAACATATACAATACACTGACACAGAAAGTCAGCTGTGTTAGACATGCAACAAGTAACCAAACTTGCTGAAAAATCATAAAAAAGAAAACAAAATAATTGCATAAATACTTTGTACAGTTCATCTTACTGTAAAGAAATGCACCCTTTCAAAATAATACCCCACAACATAAAAATGCATCTGATAAAACAGTGATTACTCCATTTCTTTGTCTTTTCTACATGTCAAGGTGCAAAAATAATTTCAGATTGATATAGCCATTTGATCTTTGAGCTGCTTGTCGACAGCAAAATCCCAACAGCTTTATGTTGTTATGATTGCACGCTGAATTACAGTACATTAATATAGAATAATTCAATTATAAGGAGTGCATATTAGGCTGTACGGAAATCATACAACAGTGAATAAAACAACTGCAATGGTAACAAATGTTTCATCTTTTTAAAGTTGCAAGTGTCAGACCATTTAAAGAAAGAAAAAGAAATTCTCTCTATTAATCAAAGCAGCACTTTTGATAGGGTATTGCCCACAGTATCAAAAAGAACAAAAAAAATAAATCTTTCTCTTTCATAGTTTTGTCTAAGGTAAGGAGAAACTAGGCTTCCAGTCCATTAAAATCATTAAATCCCTTTTTCTTTACACATGATAACATTCAAGCCACAGTCTTTCGTGAAATGTGTGTGGAGCGAAAACATCAGTAACTATTGCTTTCCTAATCTAAAGACATGTACACTGGTGCAACATCGCAAATGGTTAAAATGGTGAGATTTTAAGAATAAGAATAAATGCATGTTTTTACTAAAAACAAAACCATCATTTTTAAGCTAGTGTCAGAGAGTAACATTTAAGTTGTCTAATTCATGAAGAATTAGTCAGAGAAGTCCCACACTAATACAAAATTTACAGATGCGAAATATCCAATATGAAATAAGCAGGAACTCTGACACTTTAGAAGCATGTCGGATATTACAGTCTTTCAACTGGTTAGAAACATTTCTGTCTTCTGTCACATAACAATTGTGGTGGAATCATTTAAAGGTTGAATGAATCCTGTCATTTAAAAAAATAATTTAAAGTGGTCTTTAAACTAAATTCAACATTTACATACTTTCATTGACCTGTTAAAATAAGATAATAGTTGCATATCAAGGCAGGTTGGCAACAAATTTTAAATGGAAAAATTGATCTATGGCAACTGGCTGATACTGTGGGCAACACAACAGAACATGTAAAATAAACATAATTAAGCATTTGCATAACTAGACAAGCTAGTAATGTCAACCCACAAACATTTATCAACATTCATAGTCCCCAATATTATTCCCGCTGGGAGGCTGTGACTTGTGACATCGACTACACACACACTCGCAGTTTTGTTCTTTTAAAGCCAAGAGTGATTTTTAACATACTGTAATACTATATTACAAGCAATGTGTTGTGTTTTGATTTCTTTTATCTCTTAATAATGACTTTTTGTTTCACTGTTTCTAGTTAAAAATGCCATTGTAAGTATTTACAATATAAACAAGTGTCATCTCGTTTCATCAGGAAGCGTTTTATACGCATTGCTTTTTCTAAACGTAATGCAGACTTAGTGGATGATACCAATGAGATGACGGAGCATACTGCAAAAGAAAATGCATGAATGGAAAAGTAAACTAACAATCGTCTCTTTTGAATGGTTGCATTTCCGCAGTGTATGAAATTATGAGCATTAGTGATCCCATTTTGGTCTACGTCAGTGCTTTACCAATGAGATTTTGCACGGGGAGCAGTGAAATGTTTTTTTTTTTTTGAGGGTGGTTGGGATTTTGGGCTTTGGGCATGTGATGTGGGGTGAGGGTGAACTAGTTTCTCGGGCTTTCTTCAGAACCCCGCTCATGCTGCAGGTTGTAGTAACAGTTCTGACACACACGCACAGGAGAGGAGATTTTCAGCCGCTTGATCTCTGACTGGAAGCGACTACACCTGGGGGAACAAACAACACATTTTGAAACCCTTTCAAGAGATTCTAAAGATTACACAGCACAAAATTTATAAAACGCAAAGAAAAAACAAAAAAACAAAACAAAAACAAAAGTGGCAGTGGTCTTTATCCAATTAGTTTAAAAAATAAACCAGAAACATAAAAAAGTAATTTAAAGATTATGCAACACAGATTACTAAAACAAATAAAATTTAAAAAATCATCAAAAACCACAAAACAAAAAATTGGTTTAGAAAAAAAAAAAAAAAACAGAAACAAAAAACAGAAAACAAAAACAAGAGAACTAAAAACCAAAACAGTACAAAAAAAAAGAAACAAAAAATAGTTGCAGACATTTTCCAATTGGAATTAAAAATAAATAAAAAACAAATAACACTTAAAAGCTATTTAGTTCACATATTATAAATATTATTGCAAATCTGTCTTACTTCTGGCAGAAGACCTGGCCACAGTTTCTGCAGTGATGGCGCCTTTCAGTGAGGGAGAAACGCACAGTGCATCCAGAGCAGCTGTCCACCTGCTCATCCTTCACCCAGTGATCTGCGGTAGAGCGTCCGGGCTGATCACTGACAGACCAGCTAAACACACGGCCACGGCTGTCGCCTACCAGGATCTTACTGTGGTCTCTGAGTACACAAGAACAGCTTGTTATCAACGGTCTCTTTTAAAGACAATTTATTTGAGATGGCATATTAATGTTAAACCACATTAGAAACCAGCTTCTCTTTTCTCCTCATTCCACCACAAACACAGAGAACCTACTTTGAAATGGCAAGCGAGGTGATTTCTGCAGGATGAACGTTGTCCTTGCGGTCAAACGCTGTGTGCATGGTGAGTTTGCTCCGGAACACCAGCTGTCTCTCCCATCTGTAGCCTGTTTAAGAGACAAAGCTAACGGTGAAGTACATGCCAGTTGCTCACATTAAAGCAAAAACACAAGAGAACAGCACTTGACAATGCAAATGCAAAACTTAAAAGCCACACTTCTGAAATCTATGAATTAGAAATACAGTACATTTTGATAAAATTCAAATCAAGGATTTAATGTTCTCGCTTTGGTTTAAATCCTAACTTTTCATGTAAACTGTGATTCCGATGATATCATTTGTAATGAAAATGTATTAAATTAGAAGGAAATCAGTTAAATGATAAATTAAATTAGTAAATGCATCAAATTTAATCAAAATGTTATTTATTATTTAGCTTATTTAATATCTTAACACTTTCATATCATCTTTGCAATTTTAATCAATTAATTTAATGAAATTAGTTTTTTATAGATTTATTTTGGCAATTTTGCTTTTAACTGAGACAGAACAGCACAGAATCTGACAGGAAGCAAAGTAGAAGAGAGAGGGGGACAGAATCTGGAAAGGTCCCGATTCACTATATGTTCTGCCCATGAGGTTATATTTAAAATTGTTTAAAATAAGAATAAAACAATTTAAAAATTTAATTAAATCAGTAAATCAACTAAAATAGAATTACATACAAATATCGAAAAAAACGCTAAATCTCACTACTTGTTTTAATCTACTGCACCTGGTTTGAGCTTGTTGTACGACCGAGCCTCCATAGTGCTGGGCTGAAGAGGCTGTGGTACTGGGCCATGCGGGGGTGCTGAATGCGGCTGTAAATGTGGCTGCGAGGGAATTCCCGGTTTAATCTGGCCCTCTGAGTAGTTTACAAAAACAAAGCCGTCCTTCTCGTCAATACTGAGTGTGTCCGACCAGCGGCGGGAGTCGTCAGAGCTGCTGTCCACCGACCAGGAGGCTCCAGTGCGAGGTTTGGGTCTATGGACCGTGCTGATGGGCTGGCTGTTTGAGGTCCGAGGTTTAGCGTCCTGACTGAGGCTGGTTTCCTCTCCTTCAGACTCACTGCTGTCATCCTCTGCAGCATCACGACCCTCTGAAAGAACAAGACTTGAGGTTATTTAATCTGAAAAGATCATCTAAAAGTCCAAAAAAAATAAAATTGTAATGCAGAGTGCAGGCTAAAATGTTATTTAAAATCAAAATGTTATTCATTAGTTAGTTTAATTAATATTTTCTTATCTTTCCAATATTAAAGCACAAAAGACTTTGCAATGGAGGGATGTTTTACCTATCTCTCCACAGCAGTCTGGCACATCGGGGGGCTCTACAGGCTCTGGAGCAGGGGTTTCTGGGACTTGGAGGAACTCAATTCTCCAGAACTACAAGATAAAGCCATTTGTCAAGAACCGTTGTCTGTTGACACTTTAAAAGACAGAGTGAAAAGAAAGAAAGTAAATTAAGGAGAAGACCATTACCCTGACAACACCGTCGGAGTGTCCCGTAACGATAACATTCTGTGTGTCCCACTCATTCATCTCTGAGATGCAGCAGCAGAGGATTTGTTGGCTGCGGCCGGTGAAAGTGTTGGCGCTGGCGATGGGGCTTCCATTGATACTCCACACATGGATGTAGGTGCCAGCACAGGACACTATATCACCCTACATACAGACAAACAGGGTCTTATCCAATTCATAGCACACTTCGGTTTTATTCTGAGGCATCAATTTATTACGAGGAGGGGGTTTATTACGATTTATTATCAGGAGGCGCTTTCTTTTCTAAAGTAGTAATGGTCTCACTTAAGTAGAAATTAATTCCTTTTCAGGAATTTTTCAAAGGCAAGCACATTTTTAAACAGTAAAGTGTACTACTGTTTCCAAAGAGCTTGATGAACAGATCAAATTAACTTCATACTAAAAAAGTTTGATGAGTTGGCAAACATTTTACTTCTGCATAATAATAATAATAATAAATATATTTTCATAAGAATATAAAATATATTTGTTACTGCCACAATACACCAAAAAAACGCTAAGAAAGTTTCCACAGTTTTCTGTGAGTAATAATACAAATAATAATAATAGTAATACAACAATAACAATAATATTTATTTTTATATGTATACATATTTTACATTTTCAATATTAAAATGATAATTTATTAATAAATTATTTTATTACCCTAATAAGGCATACAAATGCAAAGACCATACAATGCAAAGAGTCCTTATTAGATGGCTAAAAGGAAACTTGAATGCAGTTTAAACACAACACTTGTCACTCAGGTAATTCAGGTAATTCATTATTGTTGACTCACAGTAAGCTCGTTGATGCAGAGCGCTGAGACGGGAGCCCGATGGCCCCTAAGCTGGGTGACGAAAGACAGCTTATTCAGGTCCCAAATGATGCACGTACGGTCCCGAGAGCCACTCACGATGATGTGGTAAGCTGATGACGCTGTGAGACATGTAACTGCATCTGTGTGGCCCAGAAGAGCCTGGAAACATGAACATATACATTAATCAATGCATAAAACATTACAATTAAATAAAATTCATTTATAAAGAACAAACAGGTGTAGCAAACAAGTCTAAAGGAAAACTTAGTTTTAAAAAGCATTTAAACAAATATAAAACAAACCTGTTTGAGTGTGAGGCTCTTGGCTTTCTCTTTGGAAGTCCCGGTCTCCCACACACAGATAGCAGTGCTTAATCCTCCAGTAATGACCAGTTTGGGATTGGGGCAGATAGCACACAGGATCTGCCCCCACTCAGACAGGCATTCATATACTACAACCGCCTAGGAGACGGAGACAAACACAACATATGAACATCAGACAACTGATACGGAAAACGAAATACACAGAACAAATCAAACACTCAAGCTTAAATTTTGCTGTCTTAATTAGCTCAAAAGGAAGGTGAAAATAACATTTCAAGGTTTCCACAACACCAGTTTTCAACATATTTATGACAATAATAAAAAAAAATTCTTAAGCACCAAATCAACATAGAATGTTTACTGAAGGATATGAATATTTTCCACTTTGACACAGCAGACTGGAGTAATGGCTGCTAAAAATTCAGTTTTGCCATCACAGCCATAAGTTACACTTTAAAATATGTATTAAATAGAAAACAGTTATTTTAAAATCTAATACTATTTCACAATATTTTACTGTTTTCTTAATCAAATAAATGCCGCCTTGGTGAATATTAGGGAATTCTTTCAAAAAACATCAAACTATTACAGAACCCAAACTTTTCAACTGCAGTGTAGTTATAAACATGCAAAGTTTTGCAGATGCTCTTTTCCTAAATGCATTTCAGGATCTGACAGCCGTTCACAGCAGCTGCTGAAAACATGAGCAAACAGAAGAACTTGTATGTTGCAAATGACCTTGTCAGACTCGTAGTTGGAGAGGCGGCAGCTGAGGTCTGCGTAGCCCCAGGCGAAGGTTTTATTCCAGGCAGGAGGAACCAACACCTTGTTCTGCTCAGCAGCCAGAATGCCCTTGTCAGTGCACACTATCTGACCCACTGGCTCCTTCAGCTCTGTAAAACACACGCCACACACTGAGCTCATTAAAATGCGCTCCACTGTATGGCCAGAGACGCTGGCAATATTTTACAAAAATTATTCCTGAACAAACAAGTTTTAACAAATAAAACCATACATGAATAAATTGTTGATCTGACTTTGATTGAGCTCTGTGATCATAACAAGAGCATGTAATGCCACTGTACCTTTGACAGGGGTGAGAGACGGCCGCAAGTTGTCCAGATGATGGAAGAAGATTTTGTCTAAGCTGGAGCTGAGTGTAACAGGTACACCAGGTACCTCTCCGTTTGACTTACTGCGCACTCGCTTTGGAGGATGGGGCTTCTTGAAAAGCTAAAAGAGAAGAAACACAGAGGTTAAACTGGATACGAAGCAAAACACACACCAGGATGTACAGCACTGCAGAGTGGTGCCAAAAGGTATTTGGACACCTAGGTAACACAATTTCATTGCATTAAATACAAAATTACAAAAAAAAAAAAAAAAAGGCATCTGCAAACAAATGAAGCTAGAGATGAGTTTTTCAGAACCAACTTTCTTTTTAATGACTTTTAACCAGTTAGTGATTTTTAGTAGAAATATAAAGTCAGTTTTCCTCAAGTACGCACAGGTAACCACTGACATAGTTCATGACATTTTCAATAATGAAACTGCAAACCTGTTTTGGGATCTGGCCAAAGTTGTTGATAAATCCAATGGTAGCTGTTTCTTTAAGTGGGTCATTAATGTTGTAAATGTCCACCTGGCCCTCATAGAAGAGATGGTGGAAGACATTGACCGCTTCCACCGCTGGAGGACCCTGCTGCTTGTAACCAAAGATCAGGTCGATCCATTCATGCAGATGGGCGCTGACATAGTCACACTCCAAAGCCTGAAAAAAACACACACAGTCCTTAAAGGTTATGAACCTGTTTCTGAAAGTGGCCTTGAGTTATTCTCTGACATTTCTGAGGTTGAAACAATAACACAGAGAGCCTCTTTCTGACTGCTGGCTTTATCAGGGGATGACGTATTTTGATGTCAGTTACCTCTCTGTGAACCCTGATGAACTCTCTCGGGTCTCCTTTTGCCCACGGAGGCAGAATCACATCTCCAAGCTTGGTGCCATTCTGTTTACTCCCTTTAGAAAAGGTCGATCAAATAACACACCCATGTTAAAAAAAATAAAGAGAGAGAGAGAGGTTGTATTTAGGGTACAGATCAGGCTAGCTGTCAATCTCATCCTTACCAAGATCGAAGTTGTTGGAATTGAGCAGGAACTCAGGAAGGTAGAAGAACTCCGGAATGAGTTCCTTCACATCAGCCATGTTGTGTTTGGAAGCAGAGAGCCAAGCCTCTCGTACACTGTGAAACATTCGGTCGGCCAGATCAAAATGTCCTCCCTGAAAACACAGAATGAAACTCACATATAACCAACAGCTTCAATCTTTCTTGAAACTAGATCATCTAATCACATTAGGGATGATAACAACATTGACAGCCCATCAGAAAACACAACTTTAAAGAGCTTGAGCATTTAACGTAGCAGGCAGCATGCACTTTTAACAAACAGAACATTATTGTTGTGGACACCAATATAGTTATCATTATAGCTATTGTTTTTGGTGTGAACAGGCCTTTACTGTCCATTAATTACAACCTCTTGTCAGAAACAGAGGAATTTCTTTATTAATGCTTGGAAACAGTAGTTTTGGATGGGGAATAAAAACCCCACTGTAAATATTTGTGAGGGTGCAGAAGATGCTAAGCTTATTGTGGAGACAGCTGGTCTCCAGTCTGCTCTTCCACTTTTGTTTGTTGTTTGGTTTGACTGTGGATTATTTATTTAGTACCATTCATTGCAAAATATATTTCCACCAGCATAAAAATGGATGTTGAAGAATAAAAGAACAATGATAAGACTGCCCAGTTCAAGACTGTCCAATCTAGCCACATGAAGGTTTGTCCAAATTTGAAATTTGAAAAGAAAAACTTTAAACAACAACTAAAACAGAGTAAAGAGTAGAAAACAACAAATGAAGAAAAGAGCAGGCCATGTAGGACTAACCTGAAGCCTGAGAAAGATCTGTGTGAATGGCTCCATTCTGAGCAGATATGAGCCACAATCATTGCAGAGGAGTAATGAGTGCCATAATGATATGCTGGAGTCTCGCCTGTGAAGAAACAAAAACATGTTTAAAAAGTCTCAGCATAACAAGCACAGCTAACAGATCATCAACAGGGGTCTCTGACTCACCATTAGGATCCTCCCAGTCTTTGAATCGTTTCTTGTACTGGATCAGTCTGTCATCTGTCTGAGCTCCCATGGGTTTGGATAAGTTTCGGAATGTCTTTGGATTGTTGAGGTCCAGTTCCTGTGGAATAAATCAAGATTTTCAACTTGGAAAACTGAAGCTCAGTCTGCAAAAGAAAAGACACTGAACTGATACAAATTCTCCAAACAGAACGCCAATATACTGACATCTGCTGGAAGAAGATCTGACTTTTGAAACACTGTGGTTCTCAACATTTTGAGCTGTAGGACTTATTACAAGGAATGATCAAAAACAAGTTTGTACCTCAGAGTCAAAGTCTGCCAGGATCCATGGAAAAACAGGATACTGCATCAGGTCATTATATGACCTGCCAGCCAGCGTGTTGAGATGCATCAAATACTGGAAATTACTGATTTCACCTCTCTGCAAATAAAGAGTCTTTCATAAGCAACACTGAACAAGAAAACAAAACAAACAAACAGACAAAAACCTTAAAGTGAAGATACCGCACCTCCCATCTTTGGGTCACTGACTTCTCGCCGACCAGCGTACTGAGAAGACCAGACCTATTTACCAAGAAACACGCATATGAAAGTTTATTTGAATAAATTTGCTAAATAAACTCTAAATTCACTTCTTAATCTTGTAATGTGAGGGTAACATACCCTTGTTCCACACTGGTGTTGGGACGTTGCCCAGAGACGGATTCTGAGCTATCGGCTAGTGAAGGAACAACTGCCAGGAACCTAGAAAACATGATTTGGCTTTGTGTAAACAACTATTTTCTGAGGTTCTTCAACAATTAAATTACTATTAAAAACTGTCTTTGTAATATGTTTCAGTAAGAATGCATTAAAGGGATAGTTCATCCAAAAACTAAAGTAAAGAGATTCTTTCTTCTATTTAACATAAAAGAAGATGAAAAATCTTTTGTGCTCAACAGAAGAAAGAAACTCATGCAGGCTTACAATGGCATGAGGGTGAGTAAATGATGACAAAACTTTTGTTTTTCAGTGAACTATCCCTTTAAGTTGATCAAAAGTGACAGTAAAGGAACTTATAATGTTACAAAAGATCTCAGTTATTAAATGTTGCTCTTTTGAATTTTCAGTGAAAAAAATTCACTGTTTCCATTAAAATGTTCAGCAGTCAACTGTTTTCATCAGTGATAGTGTTTTCTGAGGTTGAAATCAGCATATTAGAATGATTTCTGAAGCATTATTGTATGTAACACTGAAAACTGGATTAAAGGCTGATGAAAATTCAGCTTTGCCATTACAGGAATAAATTACATTTAAAATACTGTATATTAAAACTGAAAAAAGTTGTTTTAAATTGTAAAAATATTTCACAGTGTTTTACAGTATTTAATAAGCATATGAGACTTCAAACACACATAACGGGTAAATTTGCCCCATGAGCTGCATCTTAATGCAGTCTATTACAGTTGCGTATGAATGTGTGGTACATCTGCTCTAATATAGTCAAATTTCACAATGATTTGCTGTCAAAATGGGGAGCTGCAGTGCATGACAGAATCTAAGAAAATGTCAGAGGAATTAATTTAGATTGTCACCCTTTTAAATTCTTAATTGCTGAGTGTGACAACATTTGACAGAAGAGTGCAAGATTTCATCTAAAATTGTCAGAAAGTGTAACATCTACAACCAAAACAGAGCTGTTTTGTGCCAGCTAGTGGGATGCGGTGTTTACAATACCTCTGATACACTTTGTTCCGGACTCCTTTTTGGAAAGCCAACAGATAATTTCGTCCATCTCCAGAAAACACTTCTACTGCCATGGGCTGTGATGAAGACAGCAAAGCACAACTTCATTATTGCCATTAACACGAAAGCTGCCCATTGTGTTATCTGGGTTCAAGCAAAAAATCAAGCTAAATGGTTTGTTTGCACACCTGAAGCAGGTAGCGACGTTTGTGCACCTCTCTGATGTCTTCGTAAGCAAAGATGCTACAGGTTCGTTTCAGCTGACTCTTGCTCTGCCGGGCCCCTCGGGGAATGATAGGCTCATGCATACTGCAAATGTCACAAAAACAAGCAGCGTATAGACCCAGTGCAACCACTAAAGCAGTGGTTCTCAAACAGGGGCCTCAGCAAAATTCCACAGAATGATTTAAGCCAATTATCGTTAATATATTAAAATAATCTAAAAATAACCACATAATGGATTCATGGGAAATATCAATACTTCCAATTTCTTTTAATAAAAAAAGTTACCAGATTTGTCACAATTATAAGAAATAAAAATTCTAAGAAATAGAAAAAGAATAATAGAATGAACAATAGAACGATTAGAATGAATAACAGATAAAACAATAGAATGATAGATAGATCAAACAAATAATAGAAAGATAGATAGAGATAACTAGATGGAGAACAATAGAATGACAGAACAAATGGCAGAGAGACAGACAGATACCAGATGATCTGCTACAAGTGAGTCTTTGTCATTTTTTTGAAGGGCAGAATCCAAAATATAAATTCTTACTTTGCAGGGAGTGTCTCAATGTCTCTAATCTCTCTGGTGACTGTCATTGTGAAGCCATCAATCACATAGAAATGTTCTTTCCCAAATAAGAGCAGCCCTTCACTGGTGTCCAGACCCTGAACTCGAGCACAGCGGTACATGTGCTGGATCTATCCGAACATACACGGCAAACACATTCTCAGTACATGTTTTATATCAATCAGTTCAAATTCAAAAAGCAAAATAAGCCTAATCATCCAACCAGACAGATATTACTAATTATTTCCCTCATACTGATGGAGGATAATGTGAGCAGTAAATGACTAACTGCTGTTACAACAGTAATGATCAATACAATGCTTCAGATTAGAAAGCTTGCACCCAAATTTCCGAAGCCACATTGTTGCATTGAAAACAGTGACTAGCAGTGACTGGCAGATGTATAGCTGTGGTGTGCTGCAGACCTTCTCTCCCTCCTCCAGCAGGCGGAGCAGTGTGGTGTTGTCGGTTTTCTGCTCCTCGTCCATAGCTCCTGACTCCAGCAACTCCTGCAGCTGGTCTTGACTGTCCTCGTCAGCTCCATCCGCTGTAGAGCGGGACCGCTTTAAAGGGGCCTTAACCAGACCTAAAACACAACACAGTACACTGAGTCAATCCATACAACACTCTTATAATATTACATGCTCATTAGTTTCAATAGGTAGACAATCAGATCATTCAGAAGCCAGTTTCTTCCATTTAGTTTGAAGAGGTGGTAGAATTTCTAGTTACTAGTAGTTTATTTTTGAAAAAGGGAAAAAATCATTGTATTAATAATAGTATTTGTTTTATGTAGTAGTTTTAGTAGTTTCACTGTATCAAGTAATAGAGAGCATTGTCATGGTAAAATGACCTTTGACCCTTGCGATGGTGTCCTCTCCATGTTCAGGCTCCTGCTGTGTGGTCTCTCCCTCTGTGTTCTGCTCTATGGAGTGCTGGTACATCCCTGGGTTCCCTGACAGCAGCCGCATGTAATACTCCTTACTGTCGTAGCTTATCGCTCGTCTGTAGCGCACCGGTTTCTGGAAGGGTTGAAATTGAAATGTTAACTGTTTAATTTAGTCCTTGTTAACTCTTCTTTTGTGTTTCTATCAGTCATGATGAAAACAACCTTTATGATAAAAATACAATCTTGGAAGTCAGTGACAGGAAGAATAATCCAGTCAGAGGCATGCAAACACAGTTTAGGCTCAGCACAGACACGTGTCCATCACTCCTTACGCACATATAGTTCATAATTATTATCTAAACAGAATTAATATTCACCCACAATGCGAATTTAAACACACTGTTAGATCAGCAGGTTTTCAAGATTACACAAAAATTCAGTCATGTGTCCAAACGTTTAAACTGGAACTGTATGCAAACTTAAATTTTCATTTTAGAGAGAAAAACATGGTCATGCTGTATATCAAATTCCTACTAAAATATCTATATACAAGGATATATCTACATCTAGGAAACTGAAATGTATAATTTCTGAACAACTGGCAACACAAAACAGAGCTGTGATCTGTTTGTTTGAGCGGCCTAGCTGGGCCAGATGTAGTGAGACTGGCTCAACCAATGGAGGGAGTTTAGGGGGTCTACAGTATCTGTTTGCTGAACAATGGCAGATGTGTGAAGTATGTGAAACGGTCTTTATTTTTGCAGTTCTGTTTGGTGCCAGTAGTGGTGCAGAATTGACTTATTTCAGCTCTCAAACTACAATATGAATACCAATAATTAGTTAGTTATAAATAGCATGCAACATTCTTGTCTGAATATTGTCCCACTTCACATTCTATAATATGGATTACAAGGGATTAGCAAATGGGAGGGATGGAGCTGTCCTAAACCAATTTTTCTAGAGGTTTCCCTGTGTATGAAATATTTACAACAGGAATGACAGCAGAGAAAACATCTCCAAACAGCGTTTTAAGCATTCTGCGAAGGCGTCAATCCACATACGCCGCCTCATCATGTAACAGACAAATGCAAAAGGTTTGGGACTTTTATTTTACACTTAATGTGGCAATGCAGATGCTTGAGGGGGTACAGCAAGACTGTAGTTTAGGCACACTTCATTTTGTACCTGGACTGGTATGTTAACCATTGCACCCATTAATGGCACCTGTGATTGATTCTGAAAAGGGATAAATGGGCAATAAGGCAAGAGGAGCGTTGTCGTTTGCATTTCAGGCTTCTTATGTGAAGTCATTGCCATCATATGGCTAATGCTGGCAATTAAAGTTTGAGAGTTTACAAAAGATCCATTCAGAGCAGATTATCAACTATTAGATATCAACTATCTACACACAAGCTGACTTTGACTGAGACTATAGGCAAATTCAATTGACTTGTTTCAAATGGGGTAAAATAAGGTTAAAGAAAATTATTTCTTAATTAAGTTTATTTTCTATTTCGGGCAGCCAGAATTTGCTAATATACAATACACATGTACCTCCTTTAAGGTCATTGCACACTGAGTACGAAATTTTCGTATGTGTTTTTTCATATTCGTAATCCTAAAAATTCATCATGCACAGAAACCTTGAAAACTGAGTCCGATGCGTATTAATTAATCCGTTGCGAAGAAATTCGCAAAACAGTAGCCTACTAAATGTAGTCCTCAAGCATTGAGGATGATTTTGTTGTTGTAACATCTGCTTATGATCCTTGATGGTCATTGGGACTTTATGTCTTAAGAGACCCTTTTAGCCTTTTGACATTTGCATATAATTCACAGCCTGGCCCCACATTCTACCGCTATATGGGTGCTAATTGCCAAGGGTTGTCTCCCCCACTGTCAAAAAGATGCTAAACAGATCGACTATCTTGTCTCTCCATCGGACTTCAAACACATTCCAAGAGAACTAAATGACCCTCGGTACCAGGCCTGTGGACTACCCCCATGATTACAAGATACATAACACACACATAGAGGCATTTTCTTTATTTAGACCATAATTAATCAGTTACAAATGTATCTGGTATATGCATGTGTTGTTTGTATGTTTCCTTATTATATTAGCCTAGTTACCACTCGTTATTCGTATTAGTAAGCTCTAAACACTCATATTCAGGTGTATGAATGTATCTCTGGTTTAATACCTTTTAGATGTCTCTTTCTTGATATCAAAATGATCTGCTCTTTATTCCTCACACAATGATGTACACTATGTGATCGTGAAATGCATCACACTGTTTTTACTGTACTGTGGGGAAAATTACACCTGTCTCCAGATCAGTCGTAAAACATGCAAATGAGGTGTCAAGTGGGACAAAGAAACACTTTCCCGCTGAAACTATGTGCCTTGTTATTGGTCAAACTAACCAAAATGGGTGTTACAGGGAAACCAGATAAAACTTCTCCCACACCGAAAAGGCAAGTCTTCTCTTTACTTGTGCCCTGGAGACACACTTATCACCTTGGAAACCTCACGACTCCCCTTCCGGCAGTTTTAAGTTCAGTAACTTTGTTGAATCACCAGGAATCTACGCATTATATATGCACCAGGATGCTTTACTCAGCACCCACAAAACCCATGCAAGTAACTGCTTGTTAACTATCTAGATGCGCTTCTAGGCTTCGACCCCTTTTAATTAAGGTGATGTGATTCTCTGATGGTTCTTAACAGGTTGTAGTTAGCTGATGTGTAAATCCTGCCATTACACTCTCTCTCTCTCTCTCTCTCCATGCCTTCCTTGCGTTGGCATCTATGTTTAATGTGTGTATGTCTGTGTCTAGTTCGATGTTGCATGTTCCCCTGTAGTGTAGTTTAATAAACATCCATATGTATTCACACTTGGTTGTCTGTGTCTGCTGCTCTCAGAACGAGGTCACTTCAACGTCCGGTCTTGTTACATGCTCGGGGAGCAATGTTTCAGTAAGGAAATTATTTGTCGTGGCCATAGAAATAATTTTCCTTAGAGTCAATAGACGGTCCGTACTGCGGACGAACTAATCATTTTATTGTACTATTAATGCTACAGCTAATTCCTGAAGATGGATATATAATTGATAACAACCCTTTATGATTAATTATGTTCATCTCACTTAGAAATTTGCTACATTGTCCTCTCGCTTCTTAAAAAAAAGAAAAAGAAAGGAAATATTGGGTCCATCTAATCCTGAGATATAGAGAGGACAGAGAGTTCCCCCTCCTTATTAAGGAGCAGTGGGATTATCACGGGAGATTCAAAGTTTACTTCAGGATGTTAGTGGTTCAGTTTGATGCTTTGCTAACGATACTAGAGCCACATATTAAAAAGAAGACCACCAATTTCTGTGAACTCAGTGTGCAAGGATCTATATACAGAGCTTTGTGCTGTGAGATGAAGTGGATGAACTTAACAATCGCCATTCTGGATTTTGGCGTTCGCTTGTACGGTGGCTCTGAACTGTCAAAACACCTCTCAAAATGCTTGCCACGGATGTGAAAAAAGCAAAAAAAAAAAAAATCGAACCCAATCCGAATTTTATGACGGACGAAAATTTCGGAGGTAGTGTGTAAACGTGATTCACATAACGTGAGGTCATATTTATTTTTCAACGTGCGAAAATTTCGGACAAAAATACATAGTGTGACCTTTACACTGAAAAATTACAAGAAAAAAAGTACACTAGGAAGTACACTAACCTGAGTGCTTGCGTTGGGGTCAGGATCAGGCACGTAGGGATAATGAATGTAAAACATGTCGTTCCGAACCATCTTCTTCCTCATTCTACAGGGTCCCTCGGTCATGTCCAACTGAAACTTGTCCAGGTGGGAGCCAATAGGAGGCCCCCAGAGGCCCCTCTCCCGAAGCAGCTCATATTCAATCCCTGCCCACTCATCCATCACATACTTCAGCGCATTCTGCTGTCTCTGTGAGAAAACAAATGCATATTTGCATCAAAATTATTTTTTTGTAGAAATCATTCCACTACAATCAGAACTGGGAAAATATTTATTTAGCGACCCCTCCATTTAAAACATTTCAGCAATTATTAGTATTCTGAAATATCTATTTGACTTTTGCATATGTTTGAAATTAAAGGGTTACCTCTTGATGCTCCTTGTACTGCATTGCTACCAAGTCCCGGACCACAGCAATGTGCGTGAACATCCACTGAAAGGTTTCCTGTGGACAGTCAAAATAATGTGAGCACACAATTCCTGTGCAAGTCCATAAGATCAGTGGTGAAATCACTTCCACGTCTGTGACAGTTTATTTTCAACTCAATTCAACTTTTATTTATAAAGCACTTTCAAAACCTTAAGAATGGACTAAAGTCCTGAGATAATTAAAACTCTAAAAAAAAACAAAAAAACATTACAAACATACAATACTAATACAGCATAACACCAATATAAATCGCATAACGAAATCATTCACATTAAACAGACTCAGTCAAATGCCAAAAGCCTGATGAAATAAACAAGTCTTTAAGTTCATAGTTGACAAGGGTTTTATGAATAGCGGCAAGGCATTCCAAAGTGTAGGAACCGCAACTGAAAAGGTGCAATCTCCACTGCACTTTAAACAAGACCGTGGAACAGTTAAGAGCAAGGTCTGAGAAGACGCAGATGACGTTGAGACTGGTATGGAGACAGCATGTCCTTTACATCAGAAGCCTGATTGCGCAATGCTCTGTACACAGACACCTTGTATTGGATCCTATAATTACCGGGTAACCAATGAAGGACATATCAAGGTGTGATATGATCCCATTTTCTGGTATTAGTTAAAAGTCTCCATGCATTTTGTATGACAATAGACCATAATTCTCAACCAGTTCTTCCTCAGGGTGTCTATTCCCAAATCTAATAAACTCATTTAATTGTAGGAAATGATTTATCAACCATCCCTTTACCACAGTCAAACACACAGAAAAACTAGCAAATGATGTACAGTCATCAAGCTCAAAAGAAAGGTACAGATGTAATCATCCACATACATTGCCTAAAGATCGACCCCAAAGGCAACATGTATAACAAAAATAGGGTTGGACCAAGAATTGATCCCTGCGGAACACCCCAAGAGATAGATACAGGTCTAGATAGATGCATTTTGACAGTTACCTGTGCAGAAAGATTGTTCTTGTTCATTCCACTTTCCTTCTTGCTGCGACGGGAGCCAGTAAGTTTGGACAGACCAAAGCCACTGCTGACTCGAGACAGTTTGGACTGATTCGATGGGGCAACGGTCTCGCCCCTACTGATGCATTTCTTCTCATGGACTAGAAGCAAAACAGTGAAGGTTCAACACAGTAAGAAAACTGCAAAAATATTTAACAAGAAAAAAATAAGCAGAGTGACAAAGACACAGGAAAGAGTGTGAAAGCAACAAGCTGCTAAAACTAAACTATGTGGGAGAATCTGAATGTGATGGATTTATAAAGTAAAAATTTGAGTGTGTGACTGGATGTTTTCCTCACCCAGGTGGTTCTGCCAGCTTTTAGCAGCAGGTTCCTCTAAAGCAGGTCGAGCAGTGGCGATGTCCACATGTCCTCGATCATTGACTGGTAGAGACACTTTAAAAATGTCCTCCAGCATTTGCCGTTTACTGTGCATGAGCTCCGTCCACACACGATTCACTGCCTTGAGCAGCAACTGACGACCTGACAAACACAACAAAAAGGACAAAGTAAGTTTGATATCAATAATGGTTTTTATGAGGCTTTGTGATGCACTTTAAGTATTAAAACTGTATGCTTTAATACACCACACACTTTGTTTGCAAAAATATAAAAAGTCATAAAAAGAGAAAAAGAACAACCTTCGCTAACATCCTGGCTCTGGACATTGTTCGACTCGTTCTCAGAAGGAACCGCGACATGCCAGGTGGTCATTCTGGCCTCTGCCTCCAAACCAAAGCCCTCCACACTACTGTAAGAGAACATGAAAGTGATGTTGACCTGTGGCACAGTGATACAGCACACCATACTCATACATTTGAAGACACCATGGTCTTTTGGCCAGCGCTTTATTTGTGCTGCACCATGTGAACATTCTCATGTCAGTCAATATTATAAGTTTGAATGCTAGAACACAAACAGCAAGAATAATGAACTATCATTTCAGCACATCAGTCGCTCAAAATCAAATCAGTTGAAGTTATTGATCTTCCTGTATCAGCAGAGCACAGAGACACAGAGAGCAGCACTAACAGATTAAAGTGATTCTGCTCACTGTCTCCGATCCTCTCTCATTTCTTAGTCTCTCTGAAGCCAAACTTCTGAGTCAGCCTGGATACAGAGCCATGACAACATAAACCTCCTCCTCAAGTCTCTCACAGTGACTCACAACAGCAGAGGCGCACAATCACAAACAATCCTGAGACTGTGAAGAGGAATTATTCATTTTTCACTGCTCATACATAATCCCATAAACCTATCCCTATGTATCTTTGCATTTAAATGTTTTAATTTTTTTTACTGCTTACATATAGTCTATGCATCAATCTAAATGTACTTATTTGACAGCTCAA
This sequence comes from Onychostoma macrolepis, assembly GCF_012432095.1. Lineage (NCBI taxonomy): Eukaryota > Metazoa > Chordata > Actinopteri > Cypriniformes > Cyprinidae > Onychostoma > Onychostoma macrolepis. The sequence goes on along the minus strand of NC_081159.1, from coordinate 14,074,869 downwards.
ACAAAACTATGTAAATTTATTTCAAAACTCATATACTGTATGTCTACCCATCTATCTAAATGCATTGATGTATTTACCTATTTATTCATTTCACACCTCATATGTAACATCTACCCACCAACTTTTAATCTAATTTTTTTGAGTCTCTTTGTATGTCAAATGGAAAACATCTCAAAAGACTTATCTATCCATCCCTGTAACTTAATATTTCTGCTATAAAACCAAACATCTGTATGCTCTAAATTCATAAACATTATACCACCTCTGTGTCTCTCTCACCTCCCCGTGTGCAGGTTGATCAAGCAGTGGGCCAGACAAGCCACAAACTCCTGGTCATGGTTGCCAGGTCCCAGCACGAGGTTTCGGTTTACCGTCAGCACACGTAGTGAATCCAGCAAGGTGACCTGTTGTGGGACTGTTTTGTGTGGTCGTGAGAGCTGGTACAGGATTGTTCGGTTCAGACAATGGTAGATTGAGTCCAGAGACAAACCCTGTGATCGCCGTTTGGACTGTTGTGGGACAAAAAAAAAACAAGAAAAGGAGATTTGTTGAGAAACCACCAGTCACGCAAGTCACATAAGAATACTACATAAGTCTTGCACATGAGGAATGTAAATAAAAGAGAGAGAAAGAGAGAGGGAGAGAGAGAGAGAGAGAGAACTGTGTCTAACTGTGTGTACTAACTAATTGTGTGTAACTATGCTTTGGCAATACATTGTAACAATTGTCATGCTAATAAAGCACTTATTGAACTGTATTGAAAATTTGAAAGAATTGTACTACTAACAGAAATTTGTAATATAATAACAGGAAAATAATTTATGTTTAATAACTGAAGTAATGACTTAACATTACATTGTGGGTCCTCGTGGTCTTTCTTAAATGGTTGGTAGCTAAATCATTTTTGCAATATTTAGTGAAACATTTACTGTGAAATTGTTTAAATCTCATTTTAAAAAGATAACTGTGGTTGCTATGATAGCTTATAATTTGCTTTTAACTGCATTTAAATTTTAAACATTCTGTTTTTTCAAATTTGCAATCCCATTCAAAAGCTTGGGTTAAGTATTTTTTAATATACTTAATATTCATTTTACTTGGTAGCAATATTTACTTAATATTCTTGAAGTCTCTTATGGTTTCCAAGCCTGCATTTATTTGATCATAAATATAGTAAAAACAGTAATATTGTGAAATATTATTACAATTTAAAATAATATATTTAGTCAATTAAATGTAATTTATTCCTGTGATGGTAAAGCTGAATTTTCAGCAGGTACCCATCTCATATGGTGCTCAAACATTTCTTATTATAACAGTTGAACAGTTGTGCTTGATATTTTGTGGGAACCATAAAACATTTACAATATTAGGATTCTTTGATGGTCAGAAAGTGTAAAATAAATAATTTGAAATAGAACTATTTTGTAGCAGTAGCATACATTTAAAACATCCAATAAATGTAATCATTTGTATGCAACATTCATGATTAAAATGACAAACTAGACAATATAGGGCCAACAAATTATTTGTAAGACCATTTCCTAATTATTCAAGGACACTTTGACATTGGGGACAAGTGTGCTTGTTTTGTTGTAGGTGGTGTGAAAGCATTGCGAAAAAGGCTGTTTACACTAAGTGCCTTTAGACTCTATATATAATATGTTAAAATAGCAGGATATTCTGCTAATTACTTATTGCAAATAGTGGCAATTATCTGCACCTCAGCATTGTAATACATTATAAAACAGTATGCAATAATAACTTAGAGTGTAAATATTTAATTTTAATTCAAATTATTAAATGGATGCCACCTTATTGGGACAAAAGCCCTCCCTACACCTACCCTATCCCTACCCGATACTTTATTTTCAACTTTTTGATTATTTCCTTCATTTTTATTAAAAACAAATGCTTTTCTGATGTGATTTGAAATTTGAAAAGGGAGAAAAAAAGTTTGCCAAAAGGCAGATTCGAACCCGGGTCGATCATGTCAAAAGGAGCGTGACACATGCTTTACCATCTGCGCCACTGAATCTGACAAGTGATGACCGTCTTTTGTAATGTTGACTAGCCCAATTACACGTTTGTGGGCGGAATTGGTGTAAATAGCCTCTGCCAAGAAATGGGCTATTTGCACTTAGTGTAAATAGACACTCCGATTTTTTTATTTTTTATATTCCCAACAGTTAAACAGTTGCCCACAGAAAAAACAGGGGTGCTGCAGCAGCCTCAGCACCCCCACTTCCCGCGCCTATGGGCGAACCTCCAGTGTGTGATCACAGGATTGAGCTCACCTGGGTGATCAGCTGAACTATGAAATCCACCACGAGCTTGGACTCTTTGTTGAACATGCCCTGCCAAAGCTTATCCACCACACGCTGTGTGAAGTAGAACACATTGTTGACCAGGACCTGGTAACTTCCTCCTGTCGTTATTGGCAATGATGCCTCCTCACCTGTTGAAAAACAAAGAGCCACACACATGAAAGATTTGTCATTTCAGCTGATATTGTGGAATTCTGAATATTTTGTTGGACAACAGACTTTAAGGGACATCAGGGAACTTTAGATCAAAAACGCTAAGAACCACTAAAATATGGTCATGTCTCACCATGCCATGACAGTTTTTGCATATATTGTGCCTGATCTACATTGACATCTAAAACCATACAATTTGGAAGAAAATGAGATTGAGTAAATGACAGCATTTTTTATTTTTGGGTACATTACTGATCAATTCCCTGAGCTAAACCTGACGATTGGGACGCAACTAACCCAACAGGACATCTGCTGCCAGAAGCTGCTCCATCACACTGTCCAGGATGTAGGATTGAAACTCTTTCTGCTGGGTCCTGGTTGAGCGCTCTGGTGAGGCCTGAGGACACAGAGCAAAGTTAGTGTTCCTGCCCATCAAATGGAAACTCCCACATTAGCTTTTAATAAGCAGCATGCAAAGCACTGCAGGACGATAGAAAATGAAGCCAGAATGACAGGCACTGAGATTCTGTAGCTTCACGCAACATCACTGACAAATGAAATTTGATCAAGTAGATATCCGAGATGGTCTCACCTCAAGCAGAAGGTCAATGATGGGCGTCTGTTTGCTGGCAGGTGTCATGCACAGGTTGTCCATGATGAGGACCCTCATGAAGTCAAAGACATACTTCTTGGCTGGGTGGTTGGTCAAGTAGGTTTTATTGCCTACATTACAGTATTCTGACTGGCTACGGTTCATGCCTGTATCCGTCACAAAGGCTTTGAACTCTTCTGTGGGTGAGCTTGCTTCATCATCCAAATCACTCACCTGAGGAAAACAAGACATTTTTCATCTACACAACCAACTTCAATTGAGACTGAAACATCAAAAGGACAAATTCTCAAAGGCCTGAGCACACAAAAGCCTGTTATAATAACAAACGAAGAGAACAATAGCGTACCATCTCAGAGTAAGGCCGTATATTGAAGGGGAAAACTGTAGCAGCAAGTGTACACAGGAAGTCTGGGCTGTGCCACATGGATGCCAGATCTGGGATGTTGTGATAAAGGTAACGGAAAAACTGCATGAGAGTGATGGGATATTCTCTCAGCCAGGAACCCTCCTCCTCTGACTGCCAAGGCTGTGGATTAGATAGAGAGAAATTTCAAAAGCTATGTCAGCTTCTTTGGTCTGAGGGTCTGTGGTCGTGAGAATAACCTGCATTTCTTGGTATCTGCAGGTAATACAATTCCTGTTAACATAATACCATTTTAACCTTTTATTTTTGAGCACCAGTTTGTCACTAATTTCAAATTTTTCATCAGCTGTAGTACAAAACCTTTGATAAACTACCAAATGACAACCGGAACAATCATTCCAATGCCAGCAGTCGCTCCTGGGATACATATTTCTAAATCAGGAAGCTTGGAGACTCACCAGGTTGAGCATGCTGCGCAGCATTGCCAGGAGCAGGAACGCTGCTTCAGTACACATGTTGTGAATGGAGCCCACCACTGTAGCACTGGAGGCTGGGACGCCAAATATAAACGTCCAGATAGAGTCCAGGTCAAACTGTGTGAGGAGATGGGTACAACTCAATAATAATTAATTAATTAATTATTATTAAATGCATATTATACAAATTATTAAATTGTATTAAGTTATTATGAAATCATAATGTTACTGAGTTACATTTAATGTAATGCATTTAATTAAATAATAAATAATTATTCAATGATTTTGCAGTTTAAAAAGTAAAAGAACATGAGGTAGTGAAGCTATAGTGCTCTCACAGGAAATAGTCACAAGTGCAGATGGTAAACATTTATATAACCCATGCATGACTGAATGGATGATACAGAGAAGACAATTTGTTGAACATGAGTATAGTTAACAAGGAGCACGTCACTTTAAAAAAACAGTTCACATTGAAAAACTGGGATTTAATAAATCCAAATCCTATTTAAATTTGTTAAAGTTTAAAAGTTTTTGGATTTAAAAACAAAAAGAAAGAAAGAATATTTTGTAAAATGGTTCTAGATTCTGCACTACTGTTAGGTCACTAATGATATAAACATGACACACACACATATATATTATATATACACACACACACACACACACACACACACACTAGTGGTCTCAGAGATGTGGAAAATGATATGGATGGTGAGATATCACACTCAAACAAACACACAAAGTGAAGACATTCATGTTTGATTAGTAGGGAAAAAAGGTTTGCATACTGACATGTACCTGCAGGCTGTCAGGCAGCTCTGTGATTGGCTGCTGGAGGAAAAGGGCCATGAGCATGAAGTAGATCTCTGGGACATTGGTGTGTTTGGGCAGCAGAGTTTGCAACACAGGGAATCCTGGGAAATGGCAGGCATCTCGGTTGATTTCACGCAATGTCGACCTGCCTCCTGCATTGCGGCCCACGTTAAAACCTGAAAGGATATACGAGCAAAAAAAAAAGCCTCACAAATTACGTTACAGTACTAAATTCTTAGTTATTGTTATTATCATATTTTATACTGTAGAATTATTGTTATTGTTTAACTAAAATGCATGTGAAACTAATCAAATATGATTAGTTCTCTTGCTCACCCAGAACAGTGCCAATCTTATTAGAGAGCACAGAGTCGGTGTGGTCCAGCCATCCTCCTCCAGTCAGGCCCTCTTTAAACCGGCTCAGGATGGATTGGTTACTCAGCAACACCACCAAGATTAAGAGAGCTGCCGTCACTGTACTGGAGTGAATGTGTTCTTCCATAAACATCAGCAACCAATCAAAACCCAAGGTGCGCACAAGCTCTTCGCAAGCCCTGTGGGAGGTAGCAGAAAGAAAAAATTAGTGAGGAGATGATTAATATGAAGGTAGAAATGGTAGATCATACAAATTTTGTTTATAATGTTTTAAGTTGAGGCTGACAATTAAATGGTGAGCTTTGTCATTTCTCATACACACAAAAAAACTACTGAGAGCACTGATAAGAGATAAAAGCACTTTCGCGATCACAGGCTACACTAAATCATTTTGGACACACATCCAAAGTGTCCAGTTCCATCTGTATCCAATCCCAGATATCAGCCCTAAACCAGCAAGCTTAGGTAACAATGTTACAGATGCTGTAAAATGCA